>NC_068312.1:6503646-6829480 GCF_025860055.1 Xyrauchen texanus
GAGTAATCCCTTACTTTACTGTTCAATGAATACATAATGTATTTAGAGTAATTAATTACTTAGTAATGCAATACACCCAACACTGATAGCAATAATAAGATAATGTACTAGGGTTGCACAGTACACCGGTGCTATGGTAGTATCGCGATACTAAAGCTTAGAAATGCTGATGGTTCGAATTTGCCTCTTATATGGTATTGTTTATTTTTCAATGTGTGGTTACTAATATGGATTTAAATAAAACTTTTTACAGTGTGGAGCTTTTTATAAAACCCAATTCATGTAACGAGATTTGGAATTATTTGGAATTATTGTTTTGCCCAAACACGGGTTAGTGTCACTTCACTGAACTTAAATGCTTTATCTTCAGATTTACAATTTCTCTGAAAAATAGGTCATTACATTCTTTTATTTTTTTCAATAACAAATGCATGGTGGCGGTACCTTTGCACTTATGATTAGATTGTATGATCATGTCCCTGAGGCGTGTGAACAAACCGGTGTGTGTGTGTGTAATTTGCACTGCAGTTTAACTGGAGAAAGGACCTAAAATGGTTGTAATAATGAAACTGTTGCTGCCAACATTCAAATAATCACAGAAATATGGAATAAAAGTTTAAACCCGTTGCCAATTGAATGCTGTTTTGATGCGGCAAACTTCTCCCAGTTCATCCATCTGTTATTTTCCCCACTTCCGGAGCAACAAGTGGAATGGCTAGAACCACTAATAGCTGGAATCACTATGTGATTAAATGTGTTGATAACTGTGTGATGAATAAACACTCTATTATGTGGTATCGTGATATTACTTGACATCCTGATTCTTTTGCCGGTCTAGTATCGTAAGATATGATTATGCTATCGTGACAACCCTAATGTACATTTTCAGGAATTTCAAGAGTCAGATGTTATTTAGTTAGATCATTTATTGTTATTAAATGTTTAAGCTGCTATATGTAATTTCTGCGACACTAGCACCACCAAACTCAATTGCAAAAATACATTTTGTTTTCAAATCAGCTTTCTGAGTATTCCGTCCGACTGCCGGTGGTCAAACAAAGAGATAGTCCCGTCACCAACTCACCCCATTGGTTGAGTCACATAGTTGGGGCAGGTGGGTCCCTCAAAATAAACTGAGCACAGAAAGACAGTGCAGTTGCAGTTTTTAAGAAAATTAATGGCTTTCCAATAGCTGTCTCTGCATATTAATCTGGGATAGGAGAAAGTATTTTAACACAGAAAAAGTAACATACTTCCGCTTTAATACTGAAAACAGAGAAGACTCCAAATTTTCTGTACATATGATTTATGTACGCAGTGTCTCTTAAAACTGCATAATGTTATGGACACTGCTGATACGGTTACTGTCTCTTTAAGAACAGCGCATGACGTGACATTGAACACATGGTGGGCTTTGTGCAGCATTAGCATTGTTGCCTGATGCAGTTACAGTTCAACTAATAATAATAATAATAAAAAAAAAATAACTGTGTTAAAATATCCTTTTCCATTAAGGTTTTATTTATCAACCTCTGCATTGTCTGTAAAATCGTGCACAAGGTCCCAGCATGGCTAGTGTAGCCGGATGCTGGTCCACTCCAGTGCAGCTAATTGTATCTGCACACAATGCCTTCTTCTCTTATTCCATTTACTAAGACCTTACAAAGCCACAAAAGCCAACAGACACCATTGTGGCGGCACAACGCATGTATGCTTGACTGGAAAAAAAAAGTCAGACTTCAGTTGATCTCAATGTACAATAAGGTGCAACCTAATGTGTGAGCTATTGAGCTGGGCTGGATCAGGCCTGATTGCAACTTAAGGATCATGTTTATCTGAGCTCATTAAGAGTTCCATTAAGGCAGTTAGCACAGATAGAACTCCTGGCAAACCTCAACAGATTATTAATCATTTTCTTAAGCACAATGTTTGGGCAGTATTGCTGGCGAGAAGAATATTATTTTGCAGACGGCCAGGCTTGTATGCTTTTAAATGGCACATTTTGTACAGTATGATGTGGACTCAAATGCAAACAATCATTTTCTTATTCAGTATGTGTTACTTATTATTCAGTGAAAATTCTAAAAACTTTAAAACAAGATAATTGTACTGAGGAGCAAAATTGCATAAAATATTAAGACTTGTTTTCAGACAGTATCACTTAAATTTTTAAACTACACCACCACCACTCATTTAAGATAGTAATGCGCATGTCCTGTCCTGAAGCATTTCTGGTAGCTTCATTTTTATAACCCAGAACAGTCCAAATAAAATGACTATTGTGTACTTTTAGAGTCTAAAATAAAACAGAACAAACAAGATATGTGCAAAAACATCATGGTTACTGTTGTAACCTCCATTACCCGAGGGAAGGAACGAGACGTTGTGTCGAATGAAGTGACACAAGGGGTCTTCCTGGGATGCCAAACATATTTCTGAACCTGAGAAAAGGCCAATGTCAAGTTGGCAGACAGAATTTGCATGCCCCGCTCTGGACATACGGGTATAAAGGGAAGCGGGGCGGCGAGTACCAGTCAGGATTTTGCACTGAGGAGCCGAAAATAAAGTACGGCCATTTACAGTGATAGATCTATTGCTGTGGCAGGAGGGACACAACATCTCATTCCTTCCCTCGGGGAAGGGAGGTTACAATAGTTACCATGACGTTCCCCTTCTGTCACTCACTCGATGTTGTGTCGAATGAAGTGACACAAGGGGTCCCATCTAAAATGGCACGCACTGACCGTGTTACGTGAACTGTCGAGACAGGTGCAAGCAGGCCACTGCTTGCTAGAGGCAACACACCCAAACACCCCCAAAGAGATGCCACATAAAAACCTTAGGTTCCCCGCACCCCTGAGGCATGCATGGGAGCAAGCCCGGCAGCCGCAGCCTTTTCTCTCACTATGTCTCTCACATTGGACGTGAAGCGGCTGGGGATATCTTAACGCTATGAAACGCATCAGGGAAGGCAGTCTTTCCTGGCCCTATTCTTTCAGGGGGAAAAGACCCTGCGGAGGCCACATCCTGCCCAGTCTGTGGGGGAGGTAACATGTGGCAAATACACCACGAGGTTTGTGAAGCCGTACGTGGGAATGGCGCAGTGGTAGGTCCTGCCTAATGAGGGGGGACTTTACAGCACAGCGACCGGGGCAGCAGGGCTGCCCAAGGGAAACGCGGGTCTGACGACAGGGGGACCGTACCACGGGAAATACATCACGGGAGTTTGTCTGAGAAGGGAATTAAGCCCATGGAGCCCGACCCCAGTAGAGAGTACCTGTGACTAGTAGTGGGTCTGGCAACGAATTGCTATGCTGAATTTTCTGGCCAGAAGGCTAGGGAGGAGACCATCCAGAGAGCGACGCTTAGTGGCTAACCTGGGATAGAAGGTGCACCGTATCAACTTGGTGAAGGGCGCTATGTGCAAGCAGAACACCAGGTCTGTTGTGCCGCATTACCGAGTTCTACTGGCTCGGACCTGACAAAACACGGAACGAGACTGACTCAACACTGATATTGTAAAATCTGGAAAAGGAATTGGGTGTTGCCCAGCCGCTGCTCTGCAGATGTCTGCTAAGGAGGTGCCATGGGCCAGTGCCCACGAGGATGCCACACTTCTCGTAGAGTGTGCTCGAACCCATAAGGGGGAAGGCACGGCCTGATAAGCTAAGGAATAGCATCAACGACCCAGTGAGCTAACCTCTGTTTGGAGACGGCGTTCCCTTTCCGCCATCCGCCGAAGCAGACAAAGAGCTGCTCAGAACATCTAGAGCTCTGCGTGTGGTACAAATAGATACCAGATAGGCAAAACACATACCAGACACAGAAACGAGAAGGCTGGGTCTGCCTCCTCCCGAGGCAGCTTGCTTGCAGGTTCACAACTTGGTCCCTGAAGGGGGTCATAGGAACCTTGGGCACGTAGCCCATAGCCTCAGGATAATGTGAGAATGTGCCGGACCGAACTCTAGGCAGGTGTCGCTGACAGAGAATGCTTGCAGGTCCCCAACCCTCTTGATGGAGGCTAACGCGATCAGGAGGGCTGTCTTCAGGGAGAGGGCCATGAGCTCAACTGAATCAAGCAGCTCGAAGGGGGGTCTCTGAAGGCCCAAGAGGACCACAGAGAAATCCCTAGAGGGGAACAGGCTAGGCCGGGGAGGGTTCAGTCTCTGGGTGCCTTTCAGGAACCTGATAAGGTGCCTTCAAGTCGTGCTTACCTAGAGACTTGCCATCTATTGCATCGTGGTGGGATGCGATAGCAGCTACATACACCTTCAAGGTGGAGGGGGACATGAGTCGCAGTGACCTGAGTCGCGGAATCCAAAGGAGGAGATGGCGGGCGAGTTGTGACATATGACGAGAGCGCACACCGCCTTGGCAATTTATGTACGCTACCATTGCGGTGCTGTCTGAACGGATCAAGACGTGCTTGTCCCAGATTAGTGGGAGAAACCTCTGTAGGGCAAGAGATACAGCCAACATCTCTAGGCAGTTGATGTGCCAATGCTGCCGGGGTCCTGTCCAGAGGCCAGTGGCAGTGTGCCCATTGCACACGGCGCCCCAACCCTGTCGAGAGGCTTCTGTGGTGACCACGACACATCTGAACACCTGCTGCAAGGGGACTCCAGTCTGCAGAAAGCAGAGATCTGTCCTAGGGTTGAATGTCTGACGGCAAGAAGGGGTGATTGTCACACGGTATTTGCCGTGGCGCCATGCCCATCTCGGGACTCAAGTCTGTAGCCGGTGCTGAAGCGGTCTCATATGCATAAACCCTAGTGGCGCGGCCGCAGCTGCCATATGCCCCAGGAGCCTCTGGAATTATTTTAGAGGAACCGCGGTGCTGGGCTCGAAGAGAGCTAGGCACCTGAGCACTGACTAACCGCTCGTTGGTGAGACGCGCTGTCATTGAGACTGAGTCGAGAAAAGAGATGCTCTGAACCGGGACGAGCTTGCTCTTTTCCCAGTTGACCTGAAGCCCTAGACAGCTGAGGTGCCTGAGCACCTGGTCCCTGTGACCGCTCAGTAACTCTTGAGAATGAGCCATGATGAGCCAGCCGTTGAGGTAGTTGAGTATGCAGATGCCTCTGCGATCTTCGTGAAAACGTGAGGGCACAGGGACAGGCCGAAGGGGAGGAAGCAGAATGGAGACGTGGAAGTACGCGTCCTTCAGGTCTACTGCCGCGAACCAATCTAGCTGTTGAACACAGGTAAGAATCTGTTTCTGCGTGAGAATTTTGAATGGGAGTCTGTGTAAGGCCCGGTTGAGAACTTGCAGGTCCAAGATTGGTCGCAACCCGGCGCTTTTTTTGGGTACGATGAAGTAAGGGCTGTAGAAACCCTTCTCCATCTCGGCTGGAGGGACGAGCTCTATTGCATCCTTGAGGAGCAGGGTCGTGATCTCTGCTCGTAAGGCGCTGGCTTGGCCGTGGGCCACCCTGCCATCCAGGGTAGTGAGAGCGGACGAGTGGTTGGTCCCGGGCAGTAAATGGTGCCCTCCACGACCGCGTCAGCTCGTCATGCACTTCCGGGAAGAAAGGAACCGGGGACAGGTGGTTTGTGGGGATTTACCCGGTGAAACCAAGCCCGTCGTCATCCCCAAATCGCCTTCATCGCCAGCCGTGTCGTCCTCAATCCCGTGGGAAGAAGGAACGACGTGGGGGTCAGCTGAAGTGGCTTCTATACTACTTCAGCTACTCTGAGATATTGGCAGTGCAATACTGCAGATATTGTTGACTTTTGTATGACAAACTGTTTCTAATGTTCCTAATTTGTAAGTCGCTTTGAATAATAGCATCTGCTAAATGTAAATTACTTGTGCAGCTTTATTCATTATAACAGGGGTGATCTATAGTCACTTTTAGAGCCTGTAAAGAAATACTCTTAATAAGCCAGCTTAACTCTACCTATAAAACTTACTGTTGTTTGGCAAAAATATAATTAATCTACCAGATATAAGATGTGTGCTAGTTGTTTGTACTGCACGTATCTTCATTGCAGCGGTTCATGCATCCATTTGTGGTTGTTTTTCGGCAATCCAAACACTTTCATTTCTGTTAGATCCAGGCATCCAGGGAACATCCAGCCACCAAACAAAATGGTTCAAATTTGAATAATGACATTCTATTACAATCGTATAAATGCTAGTAACGTTAATCATGTTAAAGTCCCTGTAAGAATAAAGCACCTTGAGCTGTTGTTTTGAATGAGTTCAAACAAGCTGGAAAAAAGGGACAAAGTCGTTACTTCCTTAAATCGACAAACAGTCCTTGAAATGGTTTATACTGAATAAGAAAATTACTTTTGCAGTTTATACATAAACATGAGTTCATATGAGATTATGTTGGTGCATGCACATGTGTACATGTATATGTGGATCATGTGTGGCATGGAATACTTGATCCGTGGCTAAATTGCATTTACGGGCTGGCCCATCTTTTATTTTGTGATCTAATGTGACAATTGTTCACTCTTTTAAACTTTTATAACCATAAAGATGTTTTTAGTGAGGTTTTAATGATACTGCATCTGAAAAAAAACATCACTGTGGTGTAGTCTAGGTAAAGTCTGGGTTTTTCACCTTTTACTTCATGATGATACGTATCTCCATGAAGGACACATAGAAAATGCCTGTTTATTAATTAAACTCTGAAGGAGAGGAATGCAAAGAAATATTTTATTCAGGGTAGATGCTGTCCTTAATTCAATGTGAATCAAATCTAGATTGTGAGGGACAGATGTACAGTCCATTCAGTATATCGCTATGTTATGCACCTGAGCGCAGATGAAAAGTTGAAAATATGTAAAAAATTAGACATGTCCTAAACCCTTAAAGACAAATGATGAGGACTGACAGCCACAGTCACTATTTAGCAACTTTTTTCCTTAAACTGAAAGTGAATCCCTGTGAACATCTCCTTATGCGTTCCACAGAAGAAATAAAGTAAAACTGGTTTGAATGACTTGAAGATGTGTATTAATACATATTGAATGGAATGTATTTCTATCCCTCAAAACCTCTACATTCTAATGGACCAAGTCAAATCAAATGATCAAAGTACATGGTAGAGTGGTAATATCAATGATGTGTGAGATATGACATGATGTTGGGGTAGTTAAGATTCAACTTTATTGTTATTATGTACAGTTACAGAGCCAATGAAATGCAGTTATTTTCACATATCATTTTTTGACTAAACAGCACCCCTGGAGCAGATAGGGTCAAGGGCCCAACAGTGGTATCTTGGCAGTGCTGGGGCTTGAACACCCAACCTTTCAGTCAAGTAACCCAGAGCCTTAACCGCTGAGCCACCACTAGCCCACAGTTAAGGATCTGGGTTGCTAAAGCATTGGCTGTAAATTAAATCTGTGTTCTACCGTCTCCACAGATTACTCTTGCAGTACCATCCATGCAATTAGCATAATGCTATTAGCCTTAGATCAAAAGGTTCTGCTGTAAGACAGTCACTCATGATGTATAATACACGACTCTTGACCCAGCGGTCCCTATTAACATTTAGATTATATTTTACCACATCCTCAAGACTAACAAATGCCTAATGAATGTGTGCTTTATAGAGAGATGGCACATCTCTTAGGTTAACCATTTAATGAAACTATTAAGTCATTATAGATTATTTTAAGATTCATAAAATTAAATGTGACATGGGCTCTCTCCGAACACTTTCTGAGCTACCTATATAGGGAACATTTAAAGTTCTCATTAACATGCTTCTGATGTGAATGCAGTTTCAAATGGTCACAGGTAACCTTCTGCTGTCTTCTAAGCAACACATGATTCCATGGCCTTGCTGGAAGACCAACTAGACCTGATAAGACCAGCTTTGCCATGCCGGGGGATCACTTAAACCTCTAAAACCATCTTGGTCAGGCTGAGAAACCAACTAGAACAGCTAAACACTAGCTCGGCCAGGCTGGGAGACAAGACACACCAGCTAAGACCAGCTTGGCCGAGCCGAGAGACAAGCAAAGTATGAGGGGAAAGGCAGCCCGTCATCCATGCTTGTCGGACGCAACACAAGCGGTACTCCTGGTGACTCATCTAAACTGGCTAATTCGGGGGGTACCCTCCCTGCTCTGCTCATTCATGTGAGGACACCAGTGTGTGCACACAAGGAGATCTCCTTGTCGGCTCCCCGAGGCTCCTCAGCATTTTTATGGCAGCAGTGATGAGGCTCCAATCACATCAGATGTGCCTCATCATCCACTATCCAAACGAGGCTCATAAAGTTATATCTCCTCTCTCCAGCCCACTCCCTTTGTGAGTCTGGCTGAAAGACGGCCCTAAGAGGTGGGGTGATGGTGACGAGAGGGAGGGGCGGGTCGTTCCGCTACACCATGAAGACCCCTAAATCAGCTTGGTCAGTTAAACATTAGTGTGGCTAGGCTGAGAGACCAGTTAGATCAGTTTAATACCTGCTAAGACCAGCAGACCACCTTAGGCTGGTTTAAGCTGTCATTCTCAGCACTCACAACACTTTTCCTACATCACCCTTCTGAGAAAACATACAGTTCAGGTGTCATCATGAAAGATGTCGCTCATTTGTAAATGCATCAGAACATTTACCTGCTTATGCGCATTATCCCCCATCCTCTGAGATCCAAGCTCAGAAATGGAGTGAATCACTTTCCTGAAGGAGCTAGCGAGATAAGCCGTTTTCTCATTGGTATTATCCATCATCATCAGCTCATAATGTCTCCTGTGCTGATTCACTGCTGGAATGACTCCAGGTTCATGAAACTAAGAGCTTTTTCCAAACTATAAACACACATTTACTGTTGCATCTACAAAACAACATTAATGCCTTTAGAAGCAATGAACGGAAAGAAACTTCAACATGGTGTGAATGAAAATGCATTAGCATTTGGAGTGGGCTCTCAAGCTAATTGAGAGGAACTGAGATCATATGTGTATGTAGTGGCAATAGTCTCAGTTTCAGACAGCAAGCTTACAGAACACTCACAGACCGTTTGAGGCATTTTGCACACAACGATGGCAAAGCTTGACAAAATTAGCAATAGCTGATCAGAAGCTAATTTTTTAAGTAAGGAATAGTTGACAACAGACTGTTGAATTATTGAAAAATAATGCACACCCGAGTTGGTAATGCGGTCACTACGTGCAGCGGTGTGCATTATTTTTCAATAAAGCAATGGGTCGGAGTCGATGATTCCACTTATTCCATGGTTACCACACCTTAAGTCATCATTCAGGGTTTTATCTCAAGACATTTTCTGGTTTTCATCCGTAAAACGTTCATGTTTATAAGTGGAACTTCTTTCTTCTGCCACGGATTCGTGTCTTGTTTTGGTAAAACCCAAGGCTTAGTTGCTAGTTCGAAAACGTCACTTTAGAACTAGTAACTGAGAGATCGCATGTGGATTTACCTGTTTTCTGCGGCTCTCGGCAGCAGTTACTTTACTTCAAATTGCCAAGATGTAAGTTTAAGTATTCTTTTCAGCAGCAGCAAGTACCGCTATTCTTGTATATAGCTTTTCCACTGCTAAACATCTGTTTACAACCCCACTGAGTCGCAGGGGTGTGCTAACATGAAGGCTCTGTTTGTAGCTCTCAAGTATGTTTGCGTGTCCGTTCGTGTGTGAGAGCAGGAGAGAGGGGGATGGACACAGATATTAAAAGTCATTTCAGATAATATAAAAACTGTTGTATTGATCAAGTCGTGGGGTGTGTTTCAATCAAGGCTCTGTTTGTTCATTGTGACACGAGGTGTGGGTGAGACGAGAGCAAAAGAGAGAGGGAGCGAAATTTAAATAAATTTAGTAAACTATAGACATTGTTTTTCGTTCTTATCCAATTTACATAACCAATTTCTTTGTTTTAGTTAGTTATTTTGCCTGTACAGCTCTATGAAATAACTGAAATAATTTGGCGAAGTGATACGGAACCGTTATGTGGTCAAGGGTTTCATCAGGTACACACAGAAATCTGCCACATACAACCTTATATTTAGGGCGGTCCAGGGGCATGCTCACCCATGAGATTTTTGCAAAAACAACACCAAAGCATTTGAGAGAAAAACAATTTTTAGTATGAGTAGCGTTCGTATAACTATTGGCTAAAGCATTTCTTCCAGTAACCTTTCAGAACAAATGCATTCTCGTGCTAAAAAAGCAAAACACAACACAACAAATAGAGTAGAAAGCAAGTGTTTTGAGATGTGTTTTTATCAGTTGAAGAAGTTCTATTTAACTTGACACAGAGATAAAAAGAACTTAAATATTGTTCTGTTTCTCACCCACACCTATTTTATCACTTCTGAAGATATGGATTTAAACACTGGAGTCATGTGGATTACTTTTATGTTTCCTTTCTGTGATTTTTGGAGCTGCAAAAGTCTGGTCACCATGCACTTGCATTGTCAGGACCCATTGAACTTAGATATTTTTCAAAAAATCTTAATTTGTGTTCTGCTGAAAGTCATACACAACTGATATGGCATGATGGTGAGTAAATAAGATAATATTTGGGTAAACTATCCTTTTAAGGCAAGTTATTTATTTTTATTTGTAAATCGTACAATGGCAGTGGCAAGTCTAACCAATAGAAGCTAAATAAACCATTGTATCATCATATCTTATACAGTTTAAAGACAAAGAATACAGTAGTTGAATGAGAACTAAACTGATGTCTTTATTGGAAAATCCTGTTCAGCACCATATGTGTTCTGTCAATCTTATGATCCATCATTTCAGCACCAAAGATTCAGCCATATGCAAATAGCGAGAGGAGGAGTTAAGTTCCAAAGCTCAAAATCATCTTGCAGTGTCCTGCTCCACATCTGTGTGTACTGCAGACAATAAAACACAAACAATTGAATGACAAACGTGATGGCTTTAGAGGAGAGAGCCACTGAAGCATTTCCAAACGACAGATAAATGAGAGTATCTCAGCCACAGATGTGCAGAACTGTAAACTGTGAAGTCGATGTATTTCAGAAAATCCAATTGTGTGCCCTGTGCTTTGAAATAGCTCCTTCAAAGGACAACTGCATTTAATAGGTACATATGAGGCCTTAGTATGTTTGTTGAAAAAAATTGATTTTATGCGGATTCTGATTCCTCTTAGCGATTCCGACTCCTTCTGACAGTCCTCATCAGCCACTTACCAAATGATGAGTTTTTAATTAAGTTTAATTATAATATTTTATTCATTTATTTGGATTAGATTATTTATTAATTCATATTTTTTTTTTAATAAAATAACACTAATTAGAATGAAACCAATAATGTTTACCTTTAACTGCACATTTTCATATTAAAATTTAAGAATTGCTCTGATTTAAGTTTAACAAGCCTTAAGGGATAGTTCACCCAAAAAGGAAAATTCTCTCATCTTTTACTCACTCTCATGCCATCCTATATGTGTATGACTTTCATTATTCTGCAGAACACAAATGAAGATATTTAGAAGAATATTTCAGCTCTGTAGGTCCATACAATACAAGTGAATGGTGACTCAGAATGGTGAAATCAGAAGGTTCAAAAAGCACAAAAAGACAGCATAAATGTAATCCTGTGTTTTAAATCCATACCTTCTGAAGCAATTTGAAAGGTGTGAATGAGAAACAGATCAATATTTAAATCCTTTTTTCTATCAATCTCCACCTTTGACCAGCTCAACCAGTAGGTGGCTGAATGTGGAAGTGAAAGTGAAAGTGTAGATATTCAGAAAAATACTTTTTTACACTTTTTTATGTTTTTTTTAAATTGTTCTGTTTCTCACCCACATCTATCCAATCGCTTCTGAAGATGTGGATTAAACCACTGAAGACATATGGATACTTTTGTAGACAAAAAAACATACATTTATACTGCCTTTATGTCCCTTTTGGATCTTTACATTTCTGGCCACCATTCACTTGCATTGTATGGATCTACAGAGCTGAGAAGTTCTTGTAAATTGAGATGTTCTTGGTTTGTTGAATTAGGTGAGGGAACACGAGTCCTTGGAAATCAGTGGCCTACTTTAGTGTTGTGATTATTCAGGCTGTGCGGTACATAAATAACCATCAAAGCCTTTTTCTTCTGATTTTTTGATTATGGCTCTGGAAGCCAGCAGACAAAATTGTTTCCTGTGAAATCAAGCCCATTAAAATGAATATGGAATAAAGAAAGAAAGAAATACAAGTGAGGGAAATACATAACAATATGTATGCCAATATACTGAGACCCTGAGGGACATTCCACTGTAAAGCATTCTACATCCATGAGAAGGCTTTTTCAAAGAAGTAGGACGAAAAATGGATAGCATCAAATTCAACAAAGACTAGGGGAGGCCAAGGGAGATTTTTTTAACTTTACACTTTTTCGTTCATAGCTCCCAGACTTCTACAAATGCACCTGTAATATTTTGAAATAACAAACATTTATATGTGCAAAAATTAACAATATTAGCCTGTTAATAGACTTACAGTGAGAACGACTTTATCATAATATCACGTTTGAAATCAAATTGTATCAAACTGTAACTTTTGTGAAAAGTATATTAACCCAGTGTATTTAAAATATGAGCATGCATCAAAGTAATAATATTATTGATTTCATTCGTATTAATATTCCTGAATACTCTTTACCTTTATATGGTACTTAGTAATTTAGATGTCAGGAATTACGTGTTTAAAAAAAGAGTTTAAGTATGACCTACATTCTAAGTATTTTAAATATCTTAAATCCTTTTTTAAATATCTTGATCAGTAGATGAGTAGAGAAAGCACCATAAAAGTAGTCCATTTGACTGGTGTGTTTCAAATCTATTGATGCCATATGATGAGAGGAAAAGACTGAAATAAACTTCAAAGTCAAAATAATGAGTGAGCAAGTTGTCATTATGGGAGTTTAACAGCCATGGTCACTATGAACTGTCTTTGTGTGGAAAACTTGTGAATGGAGATTCTTCAAAATATCTTTTTGATCTTGGCATGATATATATATATATATATATATCTTTAAAAATAAAAATATGTTATAGTTTGTATTGAAAGCATCTAATGAAGACCACCAAAAACACTGTCTGTCTTGAAAATCTTGAAAAAACTTCAAACTCATGATGGTGTTCTTAATATGCTTCATAAATGAGTGTCAATGGTGTTTCATTTGCATTAAAATCTGAAAGTAGGACAAACGTATGTTCTGACTGGAAGTGACATCAAGGCTGGAGAGTAATCAGATGTGAGCACCCGACGAGCTGCAGGGAATCTGTAAGAGCGAGCCGTATTGTCATGAATAGATGATGAATTTGGTCTATGCTTTCGGTTGCTTTTGTTGTCATTTTTACAAAAAGGCCTAGACAGAGGCCTGCTGGGACAAGTTGCTGATGCAGTCCAAGGTGGAAAGTTTAACATTCTTAAGTTTGGAAGAGAACTATACACTGTAAACCCTAACATTGTAATTTCTGGAAAAATCAAGTTGTCGTTATAAACTTTACTTGAAATGTCAAGTTTAATAACTCAAATTGCTATGTTCCTTGAACTTATTTCCCTTAAAAATCCCAAAATCCAGATTGTAAGTGATAATAACTCAAAAAGGAGGCTATTGAGAATACCCACAATGCATAGTAATTTAATTATTTAATTTTGTTTCATTGGTCAAAGAGATAATACGGGGGCATTTAAATAGTTGTTATTAAGAATTCATAGAGGTTTTCGCTCTATTTTAGTATTATTTTATAGTTGTTTTGTTGTAAATAGTTGTTTTGTGTGATGTCATCATTAGAGTGGTCTGTGTCCCCACTGGTCAATTTGGACCCTATTATAGGAATAGTCCATCCAAAATTGTAATTCTCTCATGATTTACTCACCCTCATGCCATCCCAGATGTATATGACTTTCTGTCTTCTGCAGAACAAAAAACAAAGATTTTTGAAAGAATATTGGTCAAACAATGCAAGTGAATGGTGATCAGAACTTTGAAGCTCCACAAAGCACATAAAGGCATTATAAAATGGACCCATAAGACTCCAATGGTTAAATCCATATCTTCTAAAGCAGGGGTGGGGAACGTCAGGCCTCAGGGCCGTATAAGGCCCACGAGACCATTTGACCCGGACCGCGAAGCCATTTGAGAAATAGCAAAAGAGTGGTCTAGACTCAATTAACTGTAAAACACACACACACACACACACAATTAAAATAATGCTTAAAAATTATTTTAAAAGATAACACAAAATAATGTATAATAGACAGACTTTTTAGTGTTTTTCTTGGTGCGTGAGTGCATAACAGAATGCGTACGTTAATTTCAACAAACAATCAGAAATTGCAAGCAATTGTTTTGCCCGCAGATAATTTAGCAAATACTCGAATGGCACTTAATGGGAAAAAGGTTCCCCACCCCTGTTCTAAAGTGATATGATATTATGGGTGAGAAACAGATTATTTATATTTAAATCTTTTTTTACTGAAAATCTACACTTTCACTTTCTCATTCTGGTGTGGAAGTGACCTTTACTTTCACATATTGCCACCTACTGGTTGGGGCTGAGATTTATAGTAAAAAAGGACTTAAATATTGAACAGTTTCTCATTCACAGCTATAATATCACTTCAGAAGATATAGATTTTATCACTGGAATCTTATGGATTACTTTAATGCTGCCTATAACAAGGTTCAATGGAATGGAAGAGGGGGCGGGAACTGGACGAACAATAAAAATTATGTTTAATGAACCAAAAAGACACAAACATAAACTCATACACACGGCAGCTGTGTATGACTCACTCTCTCTCGAACTGCCACATCTCGCGGCACTTATCCCTCTCCTCGGCTGATTAGCCTGATTGGGGGCCGGGCGTGCATAGTCACAGCCCCGCCATCCTCCTCCTCGCACTGCCTTTATGTGCTTTTTGGAGTTCTAGTCACCATTCGCTTGGATTGTATGTGTTATGAATGGAGGCAGCGAAGCAGACGAGGAGATGCGGATCCAAAAGCAGTTTAAACTTTATTAGAAAAATATCAAGGCGGGTACACAAAACACGGGAACAAAGAAAAAACCCTCAATGGGGAAATAAAACATAAAACTAGAAAACACGGGCAAGGAACACATACCAGGCTAACAACAACATTCAACGAATGACAAGGAGTGAACAAAAAGCAGGGCTTAAATACACAGTGAGTGATGACAGAATGAGACACAGGTGAAAACAATGAACAAAATGGCAGTGATGATGGCAGGTGGATTCTGGGAAGTGTAGTTCTAAACAATGACAAGTGAGACAGTGGAGCTAAACAAGGGACAAAAGTGAAAACTATGGAATGCAAAGGTGACAAAAATGGCAGACAGAGGGCAACAGTGAAACAAGACAAGGAATTCCTAACATAGCCCCCCCCTCAAGGATCGGATTCCAGACGATCAAAGTAACATAAAACAAAACAAAAAATGTCCATGACTGGGGGGGAGCTTGAGGTGGGCAGACAGACCAAGGGGGCAACGAGGGGCAGACAGACAGTTCAGGGGGCAACGAGGGGCAGACAGACAGTCCAGGGGGCACAGAAGGCAGGCAGGAAGTCCAAGGGGGCACAAAGGGCAGGCAGGAAGTCCAAGGGGGCACAAAGGACAAGGACAAGTTCAGGTGGTCAGGGAGCTGGCCACCGGGCAAGGACAGGTTTGGGGAACCTGGGAGGAGGCCACTGGACAGGGACTGGTTCAGGGGGCCTGGGCAGAGGCCACAGGACAGGGACCGGGTCAGGAGGCCTGGGAGGAGGCCACAGGACAAGGACTGGGTCAGGAAACCTGGGAGGAGGCCACTGGACA
This sequence comes from Xyrauchen texanus, assembly GCF_025860055.1. NCBI lineage: Eukaryota > Metazoa > Chordata > Actinopteri > Cypriniformes > Catostomidae > Xyrauchen > Xyrauchen texanus. The sequence continues at coordinate 6,519,431 of NC_068312.1, forward strand.
GGGACTGGGTCAGGGGGCCTGGGCAGAGGCCACAGGACAGGGACCGGGTCAGGAGGCCTGGGAGGAGGCCACAGGACAGGGACCGGGTCAGGAGGCCTGGGAGGAGGCCACAGGACAGGGACCGGGTCAGGAGGCCTGGGAGGAGGCCACAGGACAGGGACCGGGTCAGGAGGCCTGGGAGGAGGCCACAGGACAGGGACCGGGTCAGGAGGCCTGGGAGGAGGCCACAGGACAGGGACTGGGTCAGGAGGCCTGGGAGGAGGCCACAGGACAGGGACCGGGTCAGGAGGCCTGGGAGGAGGCCACAGGACAGGGACCGGGTCAGGAGGCCTGGGAGGAGGCCACAGGACGGGAACAGGGTCAGGAGGCCTGGGAGGAGGCCACAGGACAGGCACTGGGTCAGGAGGCCTGGGAGGAGGCCACAGGACAGGGACCGGGTCAGGAGGCCTGGGGGAAGGCCACAGGACGGGAACAGGGTCAGGAGGCCTGGGAGGAGGCCACAAAGGCAGTGACCTGGAAGGCTCTGGCGGTGAAGCCGTAGGAGGCTCAGGAGGCGGAGCCGCAGGAGGCTCGGGAGGCGGAGCCGAGGGAGGCTCAGCTGAGGGAGGCTCTGGAGGCGGAGCTGAGGGAGGCTCTGGAGGCGGAGCTGAGGGAGGCTCTGGAGGCTCAGAAGGCGGAGCTCTGGAAAGCTCGGGAGGCGGAGCTCTGGAAAGCTCGGGAGGCGGAGCTCTGGGAAGCTCGGGAGGCGGAGCTCTGGGAAGCTCGGGAGGCGGAGCTCTGGGAAGCTCGGGAGGCTCAGAAGGCGGAGCTCTGGAAAGCTCGGGAGGCGGAGCTCTGGAAAGCTCGGGAGGCAGAGCTCTGGGAAGCTCGGGAGGCAGAGCTCTGGGAAGCTCGGGAGGCAGAGCTCTGGGAAGCTCGGGAGGCAGAGCTCTGGGAAGCTCGGGAGGCAGAGCTCTGGGAAGCTCGGGAGGCAGAGCTCTGGGAAGCTCGGGAGGCAGAGCTCTGGGAAGCTCGGGAGGCAGAGCTCTGGGAAGCTCGGGAGGCTCGAGGGGCGCAGGCTCTAGGACGGGCATGATCATTGGCGCTGGCTTTTGGTCAGTCCAGGCTATTGGCATTAGCCCGGGAACGGTCGAGGCTACAGGCGCTGGCTCAGGGACGGTCGAGGCTACAGGCGCTGGCTCAGGGACGGTCGAGGCTACAGCCGCTGGCTCAGGGACGGTCGAGGCTACAGCCGCTGGCTCAGGGACGGTCGAGGCTACAGCCGCTGGCTCAGGGACGGTCGAGGCTACAGCCGCTGGCTCAGGGACGGTCGAGGCTACAGCCGCTGGCTCAGGGACGGTCGAGGCTACAGCCGCTGGCTCACTGACCTCTGAGGTGACAGGCACTGGCTCACTGACCTCTGAGGCGACAGGTACTGGCTCACTGACCTCTGAGGCGACAGGTACTGGCTCACTGACCTCTGAGGCGACAGGCTCTGGCTGGGTGACTGTGGTATGCGCTGGCTTGGGTTCGCTGACCATGGCTGACGAGGGCTCTGGCTCGCAGACCGGGGCAGGCGAGGGTTCTGGCTTGCTGACCGTAGCTGACGACGGCTCTGGCTCGCAGACCGGGGCAGGCGAGGGCTCTGGCTTGCTGACCGTAGCTGACGAGGGCTCTGGCTCGCAGACCGGGGCAAGCGTGGGCTCTGGCTCGCTGACCGTGGCAGGCGGAGACTGGGGAGCAGAAGCCTTTCCTCTTCTCCTCCTCCGCCGGGCGGACGAAGCAGGCAACGCTGGCTCGTTGGCCGTGGTAGGCGTGAAGGGACGAACCACGGGCGAAGGGAGAGTTACCACTGTGGGAGGAGTGGCAGGGTTCTCCTCGATGACGCCCACAGTAAACGGTGAACCGCAGGCCAGCAGAGTCTCCTCCACAAACGCGTGGAGCGTCCAGCCGCGCGTTGCCTGTGGCAACCGCTCCTTGAGCGCACTGTTCAGGCTCGCCCGGAAAAACCCCACCAGGTCGGAGTCAGGGAATTCGGTGGCACTTCGCAATCGCTGAGGAAATCGCGGATGTGGTCCTCCACCGGACGATTTCCTGACTAAGGCTGAGCAGCTGACAGCTCGCTTCGAACCGCTGGATCCATGTTTGGTCGTTCGTTCTGTTATGAATGGAGGCAGCGAAGCAGGCGAGGAGATGCGGATCCAAAAGCAGTTTAAACTTTGTTAGAAAAATAAACAAGGCGGGTACACAAAACACGGGAACAAAGGAAAAACCCTCAATGGGGAAATAAAACATAAAACTAGAAAACACGGGCAGGGAACACATACCAGGCTAACAACAACATTCAACGAATGACAAGGAGTGAACAAAAAGCAGGGCTTAAATACACAGTGAGTGATGACAGAATGAGACACAGGTGAAAACAATGAACAAAATGGCAGTGATGATGGCAGGTGGATTCTGGGAAGTGTAGTTCTAAACAGTGACAAGTGAGACAGTGGAGCTAAACAAGGGACAAAAGTGAAAACTATGGAATGCAAAGGTGACAAAAATGGCAGACAGAGGGCAACAGTGAAACAAGACAAGGAATTCCTAACAGTATGGACCTACAGAGCTGAGATATTCTTCTAAAATCTTAATTTGTGTTCTGCACAAAGCAGAAAGTCATACACATCTGGAATGGCATGAGGTTGAGTAAATAATGAGATAATGTACATTTTTGGGGTTAACTATCCCTTAAAACTCAGTTTATCTTGTGCGTATGTGCAACTGAAGTACAGGTATATGTAAATTTGTGGAGAAATATGTTATTTAATGATTGACCTACAATCAGTTATACTGTTCATTATGTAGGTCATGTTATTGTATGGCTTAAATTTGAGTAATTTAATTAAAATGATTAAGATGAAACATCTACATTTTAATAGCAAATCTGAGTCAAGTCTACTTGCATAAAATTAATTGAACTTAAATAGTTAAGTTAATTCTATATGAATACCAAGTTAAGTGAACATAATTGCACACCTTGTAAACCTACAAGGGTTTTCAGTTTAGATTCTGCTTGTTAAAATAGAGATCAAACATTTGCTGATGCTTTTGTAAAAAGATGAGTGAAGCTTCAAGAACAGGAAACATTTCTTACTAATATTATACTTTTCACAACGTGATTGCAAGTTAATTGTCATTAATCTAGTTACTTTGTAATACAGTCTGTATGCCTTGTCATAATACACATGACCTTATAATGATAACCATTTGTATATGAATGATTGATGTATCCACAGTTAAATTCGACCCATTGTGCACTCTAGACTGTTGCATACACGACTCTGAATTCCTTCAAGGACACAAGCAGTGTAGAAAAGTGCAGTAACTTTAAGGAATATCACTTAAGGAGTTCATGTAAGAGGGAATCTCTAATGTTCACACAGCCATGAGCATCTGCCCACTCAGTATAAATGAGGTTAAATTCATTTTCAATCGATGCTTTAAAAATGTAGTCGAGTGTAACTGATCTCATGTCAGCTTTGATGTGCACTTTTAAATAAAATGTGTCTTAAGTGTTTTGAAATCCTGATGATGTTGCAACACATTTTCATGTTCGAGTTAACAAGTTATTAGCAGTAGTTGGCCTCTATTGAGACAGCAAACACATGCAAGCTTAAATAAATGCTAGATCTATCACGGTAATTAACTGCCCAGCATTTTCACACATCTCTGAAGCAGGAATTAGTATCACTGCTGATTTAAATTCACAAGAGGGTACACAGTAAAAAAAAAACGTTACTTACTGGCAACAAATAGCCAGCAAGTTGCTGTATTTCATACCACAGTAAAATTACTGTAAAACTATCTACAGTAGTTTACAGCATACTGTAGAATGATTTACAGTATATGCTGTACTGTAAAATTAATTACAGTAGTTGCTTGTATGATGTATATTAAAATACAGTATATCATCTGTACAGAAAAAAATATTACGTTAATTGTTTGTATGTTGTATATTAAATTGTAGTGTCCATACCATAGAATTTGCCACAGTAAGCACACTTTTACCGTACAGAGTAACTTCTAGCTGTTAGAAGTAAAAAAAGCCTTTTTGCAAACATAACATTTATTACTCAATAACAACTCAAATATTACATATATGTTACTTATAAAGGTAAATTATAACTACACACATGAAAGTCCATTCAAACATTTCAATAATAGTTCACCAGAGTGCCAAAATGACTGAAAGAACACTCTTTGACAGTCCAGACCAAGAGAACAAAATACAAAAATGAATTCTTGTCATTTAACTCCAGTTTTGTTTTTATATCAACATGACATTTAAGCTACAAGGGAGAGAATACACTCTCAGCAGCTAAGGATGAGCATCATTCAGAAAGGACTGAAACATGTTATATTTGTATATAATTTTATTTTAGATGGACGGGTCAAATAAAGTTGCTGGTAATCACAAGCAAAGCAGTTAACCTCAATCCATGAGATTCATCCACCAGAAGAGCAGTGCAGAATGACAACACAACAATTTTAGGTTTCAACCACAGACCAAAGTTCTGTGGTGCAGCTTTAACATGGAAAAAAAAAGGTGAGAGCCTTTGACCACGTAATTGAGATAATTTGGTGACGCCATTATCTGTTTCTATATAACCGTGGTTCATTTTGCATTGGGGTTTTGCCTGACAAAGACCTAATTGTCAAATGCTGCAAGCAGTGTAAGCTAATAAGTGTAAGAATGTGGAAACATAAAAAAAAATTCTTTGTTGATATCATATTCTGCTCATGGGTGCACACAAAGTTTAATCCAATAAAATGCGGTTTTGCTCTGCTGTGATATGAACTAAAGGCTACAGGCTATTAAAAAGCAAGGAAATCCTGCAGCAACAATAACCTTAAAACTACTGCTTTCCCTAAATTCAGTAGCTGCAAATGCAAATAATGAGAATTTACAATCTTCGCAATGTCTCCGCTCAACTTCCTTCTTGAACAAGAAAAGAATGATTCGTCAAGCTATTTCATAGGGTCATTATCTGTACTAATGCTAACAGTACTAATCTGCCCTCAAAAGCATCTTTCCACTGTTAGAGACTGTTTCCTCAATGCTCCATTATGTAGTAATCCCATACTGATGCCGTAGTGAATTTTCCCAAACCACAGAACACAAGTTCATGAATCCATACTGAATGTGTAAGCACTGTTAGCAGTTGTCTATATTTGATTTAGACTCTGTACTTTATGTGATTAGCTGAGAGTGAGTTGAGATATCCTCACATACATGAAAGAGTCAGACACACCCACTAAACTCATCTTGGCAATGAAAGACAGACAACCACTGTAAACAGTGAGCCCAATTTTGAGAGCCATAAGTCATAGAAGCAAAGTCAGTGGGCATGGCCATGAAGTTTTAGTATTTTCAATCAAGCATGGGATAAGTATATAGGCGCAAGTGGGTTAGGTGAAATTGCGTGCTCAAAGTGCTAATGGTCTGGGTCAAGTGCAATATAATTCTGAGGTTCTTCTCCGGTTATTTCACTCTCTGCATCCTATTATATAGTCCATTCTCTAAAGCACCAGTGATATCAACAAAGGCCGCACTTTCATAAGAATTTGGTAGTGTGCATGGACTGTATGACATGAATTAGAAGAATAGAAAAACAGACTAATGTGTTCTTTTGTGCATTAAATTTGTCCTTGTTGAATGTCAGGCATATTTCTATGACAGTGACATGCTCCTTTTATCTGCATAGAAAATGTGGTTCTTGTCAGAATTTGGATGTGCAATTATAGAGAATGTACGTATTAATAATTTTCATCTACTGACACACAAATCATGGTTAGTATTAATAGTGATTGTATCGGCACGCATTTCACTTCAACCGGTCTATTATGATTTGGAAAAATTCAGTTATTGAAACTTCAAAATTCAAATAACACCCACAGTTTGCGCGCATACACCCATAGATAGCCCAAACACTCATGAATCTTGGATAAGACGTAGCACACAGTCGCTACAATCTCTCACAAAAATAAAGCCCAGTGTCATAAGCAGTAAGATTCATTAAAAGGTTCATCCAAAAATGAAAATTGTCCTAATTTTCTCACCATTATGTTGTTTCAAATCTGTATGACTTTCTTTCTTATTCGAAACACAAAGGAAGATGTTTTTATGAATAATCGCGGTTCATCTTCTCAATTCTTTTGCAGTGGATAGGGATTCACTCTCAAGCCTCAATCATAAGTATTACAAATGTAGTTCTTGTGGCATGTTGCAAGTCTTCTGAAGTCATACAATAGGTTTTGGTGAGAAGCAATGCAGAATTCAAGTCATTTTTTGGTTAAAATCCTGAAGTCCGTTTATGAGCGCTATGAGAGAAGCTCCGCAGAGGCTTGCGTTTTCACACGAGAACTTGTTGTTTAGCCCTAAAAACAATGGAAGTTCTCATGTAAACACTCAAACCACTGTTAGAAGACTTGAAATGTGACACACTTGGAATATGGTCTACTTTTATTATACTTGTGATTCCTTTTTTTAGGTTTAGTGAGTCACAATCAACTGCCACTGTATTGAAAAACAGTCTTGGATCTCAATTAAAATGTCTCCTTTTGTGTTTCACAGAACAATAAATGTCATACAGGTTTTAAATGACATCGGGGTGAGTAAATGATGACAGAATTTCCATTTTGCGGTGAAATATTCCATTAGGAGGATCACACATACTGAGAGTGTAACCTTTTTCCATAGAGTTTGGATAAAGAATCTTGATTGTTTTGACCAATGAAATGGATGGTAGAGTTCTGTGAATAAACATTTAGTCTCCTCACACATTTGTTGACTCCAACTGCAAATATTATGGAACGCAAATCCCAAACAAATCCTAAATATTTAATCGGGAAAAGACTCCAAACATTAAAAAATATGCAAGTTCAGTATTCCTTCATGCAAATGTTCCTCCCTACAAGAGCAATTCAACCACATACTGTAGCCCCTTTGCGCTTTAAATATGTGTTTTCTCTATAAAAAGCAAACTGACTCACCCACACTGATATAGTTGGCAGCCAGGAAGAAGTTCCAGTGTAAAAGTGTGCTGCTGCAGAAAGAATCTGTGTCATTGGTGAAGCCCACAGATTGCATGGACAGATTGGGAGAATCTGTACTGATGCTGTGACTGCCAGAGAACAGGGAAGTGTTCACAGATACTGTCTCCATATCACTTAGGTCAATGGAAACCTCAGGACCGAAGTCTCTTGTAATATTTATATCATGTTGTGGCCTTCAGGTGCAATAAATTCTTGACAAAGGGTCTCCAAATGGTGCTGTTCTTGATAAAACCCCCTCTGATATCCTCTCGTCTGCTGCAGGATGTTCACCAGATGCTGCAAGAGTCGATCTGTGGTGGGACGTCTGGTTTTGGGAGTGATTCCTGCTGGAGGTGTGGTTCAACGTCTGATGGAGTTCCAGTATATAGACAAAGGTCAGAGTACTGAAAGCCTGCAGCAAGACCACACCTGCATCAGAGTGCACACCTGCTGACACAGTTTAAATGCAAGTGTTTATTTGGAGGGGCAAACATTTTATTAAGAAAATAGGGGGTCTCTCTTGAGAGCATCAGTTGCCTCTGAGCTTTGAGAAAAGGCCAATGAGAATTGGCGAACAGAATTTGCATGTCCCTCCCCCGGACATACATGTATAAAACGAGGGAATCGTACATCTGTTTAGTCAGGTCTTGCACTGAGGAGCCGAGAATAAGGTACGGCCATTACGGTGGTTGGTTGGTTGGTTGGTTGGTACGGTGTTGTGGCAAGAGGGACACAACGTCTCATTCCCTCCATCAGGAAACAGGGTTACGATAGTAACCTAGACGTTCCCCTTCTGTCACTCACTCGACATTGTGTTGGTGAAGTGACACTAGGGTTCCCTATACAATAACGCCACGACACTGAATCGTGTTACGTGAACTGCTGATGTGGGTGCAAGCAAACTGTTGAGTGCCAAAGGAGGAGCCCGGGCCAGGCTGCACGTAACCTTCCCCAACGCCCCAAAGAAAAACGTCATACGCTTTTTAGGTTCCTGGCATCCCTCTTCTCTTGGGGGATGGGAACAAAGCAACGTGCCAAGCATGGGAGCAGGCCGTGCCATGGCCTTTTCTTTCTCTATGTTTATCATAGGGCTGTTAGAAGCGGCTGGGGCCATCTAACCCTATAACACGCATCGGGGAAGGTATTCTTTTCCGACTGTTATTCTTTCAGGGGAAAAAGACCCCACAGAGACCACATACTGCCCAGGCTGAGGAGGACACATCTGGCAAATATAAACACACAGTGTGGCTGTGAGCGGCGCCCTGATCCGAGGAACCAATCATTTAGCCGTGAGGGTTGAGGGGAGGATGGAGGTTTCAGTCCAACCACACGCTCAAACTGGGCGGGCCGACCCAAAGGTGGCAGCCCAGTCGAGTCCTCCGCGTCAGACGCCATGACGCTCTCCGATGCAGCGGCGATGTCATCATCCAGCCCGGGGGGTCTGAAGGAGACATTCGTCTCACTTCTGACCCGGACAGAAGCAAACGAGCGTGCTGGGGGGCGGGTGGTTCGTGGGGTTTTACCTGGCAAAGCCGTGCCCGCTGAATTTGCCCGTAAAATCGCCTCCATCACCAGCCGGGTCAACCTCCATCCCGTGGGAGGAGTGTGATCACGACCCAGACACACGAGGCAGCGCCTATGACCGTCAGAGGCAGAAAGATATCTGCCGCATCCAGGAACTACACACAGGCGGAAGGGGCATCTTCAAAAATATGCGTCTTTAAAAACACGTTCAATGCCAAATGTGTTACACTTTTAGAGAAATTAATGCTCTTTTAGAGGATGTATGCTCTTTTAGAAGCGCTGTGAAGCACCCATGGGCATAGACTGCACGGGCATGCAGAGAAGAGAAAGACGCTGGTAACGCGCCATAAGGTCCAACAGCAAAAGCTCTTTAGAGGTGAGTGGAGCAGTCGTGAAACACCAGCTCGCTGGACACACAACCGCTTGTTTCCGAAGAAAAAATCTGACTAAACAGATGCACGATTCCCTCGTTTTAGACCCGTATGTCTGGGGGAGGGACATGCAAATTCTGTTCGCCAATTCTCATTGGCATTTTCTCAAAACTCAGAGACCAAAAATTGGAATAAAAAAAGGGCATTACTACGGTACCATGTCAAAAATACATAAATAAATAAAAAAATAAAACAACAACATCAACAACATGGTGTTGCAATGGAAAAAAGATTATAAAACATGGTACCATACTATACAATATCTGGATAATATGGTCTTGCAATGGCATTGTGATAGCTTGTCCAGAAACCATGGTAAAAAACAAATAAACAAACATGGTATTACATAGTACCATAGTGCCATTACATAGTATTGCCATGGTTCTGTTACGATTGAGGACGGGGGCTGACAAAGGTTGAGGATCCAAAAGCAGGTTTATTGATAAACAGGCAAAACAGGAGCAAACAAAACAACCACGATGGGTAAAATGAAAGCAAAACACAAAAACGCTGGAACACTGGAACTAGGAACACGGGCATGGAAGCGAACATCAACAACATTCAACAAACGACAAGGTAATGGAGGAACGGGCAGGGTTATATACACACAAGGCAGGATGATTACAAACAAGACACAGGTGAGAACAATGACAGTGAACACGAACGCTAACAAGGAGACTATGGAGTTAAATAATGGACAAAAGTGAAAACTAAGGAGTAAGGTGAAACACGACAGGGTAATACATGACAGGTACCATGCTCGGAAACCATGGTAGTACCATGTGCCATTTAAAAAAATAAAATGTTACATTTCTCAAAAACATGGTATTGCCATTGTCCCATGTCAAAACAACAACAACAACAACAATGGTATTACCATGAGATCACACGTGGGTTGTTTCACTGAACTCTATATCACATCTAATATACTTCATCTGTTATACTGAACGAGCACTCTTTATTCTCCAAGTCTGTGAAAGCATTAGCATAGTACTGGTAGTCATTATCTACTGCACATGTTAACGTTCACTGGAAGTGAAAATAAGCTTGTGCAAGCACCTTGATATATATAGCATATAAAAATAAGCATCTTAAAATACAGTTATTTAATCTGTATTATATTGACTATATATAACATATAAAGACATCTTAAACAGGAATTTTCACAGAAAAACACATTTTTACAGAATTACACGGTGATACCATGATACATGCCCAAAAACATAACACCAAGAATTAAAGGAAGCTTTCATAGTTCTCTACTCAGTCAAAACATATGATGTAATCATGCTACTCTTATCTCGTGTCCGTCTCTAAAGTCTACATATCAAGTGTGACACAACTCATGTTGAACGCTCCCATTCCAATCAGCACTGATCTCTGAACATGATGTCTTTCAGAAGTGCATTCTCCACTCTGTCAGGAGAGGAACTTCTGCGGAAGAGACATGTCAACTGCCTCCTGACCTGAACAATAGCAATGTTCACTTTGAGTGCTTGTTGTGTTTGTGACATGATGATATCTGAGGGTGCAGGACGGGACGTGTCAGCAATGTAACACCTGGCCTCAAGTAACAGACCAGGAGATGAAAGGGGCAAACAGGGGGAAACCACAAATCCCCTCCCTCTAAAACACCCCTCTGAGTCTCCGCTAAAACAAATATGAACTGAATTCCTCAGTAGACAAAACAATGTCTAATGTCAAATCGATGACTGCTTGGCAACACTTCACTTGATGCCTGTCTACATAATTAATTATAAAGGTACAGTATTTTAAATCTATTATAATAAACATAGTTATTTGTTTATCTTTTTCATGATAATTGCAATGACAGTTATATATTATACTGCTTAGCTCTGGTTATAACTTTAAAGAGTGTAATGCCTAATATAAGGCATTACACACTTTAAAGGTGTAAACGTGAAAAGATAAGCATGAACATTAAATTGATCATAAGGCATTTTATACAACAGTAAGTTCTGATCCTCTGATCTTTAATTACCATTATGTAAAAAAAGAATAAAAAATGATTGTATAACTGTAATGAGAATCACCACTGAGAAAAATAAGAATTAAAGAATTTTTTTTTTTTAAAGACACATTATGGCAATACATATTTGGTGGGAAATATGCTAATTTGCCATGAAAATATTTGAAACAAATTAAATAAAATAAATTACCATTAAGACCTTTTAAATTGTGACATTATATTCTGGATAATAAAGAGAGTTTATTACCATGAGAGTTAATCTTAAAAATGAATGCATAAATAATCTCATAAAAACATTACTGTATACTGTAAATTACAGTAATGATAACTTAATGGGAATATCCATTGAGATTTATAAAAGTTAATAAAACTTAAAAGTTCAAACATTCAGACACATTACACTTATGATAATTTGAGGGGAAATGTGTTAAATTGTAAGGAAATAATGGACAAAAATAAATACAATAAAAAAAAATGATTTCATTCCTATTTCTTCATTCAAATTCAAATTCTGAATTTCTCTTTATTTTGATTTTGGTCAGATGTGACCTGGACATGTTTTATGAGATTCTGTCTATTCTAATAATTAATTAATGTAACAATAATTAAGAAAAAAGAAGAACACTAAAACAGGCTGTGGCTTTAAATGACTTTAAATAATTCTGAGATTTCAGAATGAATCAGAAGCGCTGTGTATACACACTCATCCATTGACTTCAGGTTCAAAGCAGAGATAATTAAACCTCAGTTTTATAGGAGCTAAGGAAGCCATGTAAAGTGCACCACCTTACAAAACGTCAACTCTGACCTCTGGCACCTCTTTAAATCTCTAACTGAACGACACACAAAAGCCATTGTGTGTTCAATCTGAGCTCAGCGCTAACAAGAAACACATTGAGCATGCAAATGTCAAACTAAATCAAAGACAAAAGGAGTGTCACCGTCGATCAAATGTGCAGATTATTTGCTTTCACATGAGTAAAGACATTGTTTGTAAAGCACTAACAAAGACACAAGATTTGTCTTAATATCCCCCAAGAACAAGCCAGCACACAACATAATGCACACAATACACAACGTAACATGAGATCAGGTCAAGCTGGCTATACCACACACACACAAACACAGATAGAGATAGAGAGATAAAGAGAGAGAGAGAGAGAGAGAGAGAGAGAGAGAGAGAGAGAGAGAGAGAGAGAGAGAAGAAAGAGTGTGAGTGAAAGAGAGAGAGAGAGAGAGAGAGAGAGAGGAAGAAAGAGAGTGAGTGAGAGAGAGAGAGAAGAGAGAGAGAGAGAGAGAGAGAGAGAGAGAGTTGTATCTCCATTACTAACCGTGTAACTAAGTTTTCAAGTGTGATTACACAAATGTGTGTTTTCTCCAGCAGTCATTTTTGCAAGATTTAAACACCTCATTCAAAACTTATATTTGAATTATTTGTAAATTCTATGGTCTAAACCAAAATTCTATCATAATTTTATGTTTTCGAAATAGCTGTTAAATAAGTGAACACAATAAAATCACACTGACATTCCTTCAGACAAGGATCAAATGTATAAAAAAGCCAGATTTTCACCTAATAATTCTGTGTTTTCAAGACAAAGGGATTTATCACTTTAAATGACAAGTTGGGGCAAGATAAAGCATGTATAAATGTAGCTGCAAATTATGGAACACTTAACATTAATGTTCCCTTTTTTAAAGTAATAGTTCACCCAAAAATGAAAATTCTTTCATGATTTACTCACCCGCATGCCATCCAAGATATGTCTGACTTTCTTTCTTCTGCTGAAGATTTTTAGAAGAATGTTTCAGCTTTGAAAATGCTGAATAGATATCAAAACTTTGAAGCTCCAAAAAGCACATAAAGGTAGCATACAAGTAATTATACGACTCCAGTTGTTAAATCCATGTCTTAAGAAGTGATATGATAGGTCTGGGAGAAACAGATCAATATTTAAGTCCTTATTTAAAATAAATTATTCTCCCTGCCCAGTAGGTGGTGATGTGCATGAAGAATATGAATTGCCAAAAAAAAAAATGAAACCTGAAAGGATGGAGATGGAGATTGATAGTAAAAAATTAAAAATAGACTTAGATATTGATCTGTTTCACACCCACACCTATCATATCGCTTCTGAAGATATTAATTTAACCACTGGAGTCAAATGGATTACTTTTATGCTGCCTATATATACTTTTTGGAGATTCAAAATTCTAGCCAACTGCATTGCGAGGACCTACAAAGCTAATATATTTTTATAAAAATCTTCCTTTCTGTTCAGCGGAAGACAAAAAGTAATGCACATCTGGAATGGCATGAGTAAATGATGAGATAATTTCCATTTTTGGGTGTACTATTCCTTTAAGAGATTATAAAAGGATTCATTAATGACTAATTAATTTACAAATGCATTATAAATCATTAATATGCAGTTATAAAGGGAGCCGTTATATGCAAGCATAAAAAGGGAGACTTTCATGCAATACTTGGTAAATAGTGAACTATTTTTCCTCATGTTATAAACGTATCTTAACACTCATTCAACATTAGTAACCTCGAAAAAAATGTATCTTAATGTAAAGTGGACACAAATTAAGCTTTCCTTAAGGAGTTGACAACATTTGAAATCTACAGTAGGTATAAAGTTAGGGGCGGATCTAGATTTTTTTTTTTCATGCAGACTCTGAGGGGTGGCAACTCTTAAGCAAGTGTCAATGTGTAATTTTTATGTATTAAGGTACCAAGCTTCATTGCACAAAGTACTAGTTCATCAATTGGAATCACTATCAAATTATAAATATCCATGAATTTGTGACATTATCTATTGAACACATCAACAAATTCTAAATGTTCTTTAATTTGACATTTTAAACTGGCTATCTTGACTAAACGTCACTACCTTTGTTAGGAATACCCATGGATGCAGAATGCATGCATATCCCATGTTATTCTGCTTACAATGTCCTGTAGGCCTATCACCTTTGTAACAGCTCGAAAAATCAATCTGAAAGTGAAGATTAACAATTAGGTCTAAATAAAAATAAACTGTACAGAAAATTGTACTGTGGGGGCAGTGCTGCAAAACGTATGAACATGCATTACGTTAAGCACAGTAAAATATTTTTTTAAATGACCTGTTTTGATCAACAGTCATTCTTATTAATCGATTCAAGCACACAAATAAATGTTTCACATAATATAGTAATTTAATTTCTATATCTGCCACTATAAGTCTTGGGGATTTTGTTAATCAGTAGATGAACACATAGATCACCACTTTGATTAAGAACATGACTAGTGGTAACTTTTGCCTTTAGTTTCTTGAGTTATTGGATTCTAATTTGCCAAAACTACCAACACTAAACTTCACTGATAAAAGCCACAATGAACACTTATCATAACATTCAAAAGAACACTTTCCAAGAACACTTTGTTTTATACGCATTCATATTTAGAAGAATGGTGATTTATCATTTATAACTTTTCTGTTCATCTTGTTTATATGGAGCCTTGCATGATGTTAAACTTATAAGAATCTATAAATAAGGTTCCTTTATACATGTAACATCTATTATTGTTTGTTTATTTGCTGCCACACATATATACTCCTAAAACCTACTATAGACATCAATATAAGGTGAGCTGCAACCACTATGTCCAACTCTGTGTCTGAACTATGCCAATGTGACATCATTGCAGTCTAATGTATGTCTGTGCTGTCAATCAAACGGTTCAGTAAAGTGTTTGAACTGATTACTGCCTCCTGTCTGCATTCTGACCGACGCCACAGGGCAAGAACTATAGCCTCCTAAACGCCTGTGGTCCTTTCTCTTAAACAGACTGGGTTCGATTCTCCAGGCTGGAACAGATAACAGGGCAAGACAGGAAGAACCTAACATGGTGAAAACCCACAACGAACTGGCACAAGACAAAAAAACACAATGGGGTTAAATAGGAAAGAATACAAGGAGGGAAATCAGGAAAGCAGGTGAAGCAAATTAACTAATAATGTGGTAACAAGGGGGCGGGGTCAGGACGAGAGACAGAAGAGCACATGGCAAACAACTTAACAAGAACCATGTGCAGACCAGACAGAAACAAAACAGGCCGGACAGAAACACAACAGACCGGACAGAAAGAGCACATGGCAATGAAGCTATCATTTGCCATGTGCTCAAACAACAAGACAAGACATGGAGCTTAAGTGTCCGGATCCCGACTCAGAAACATGCCCGAAGAGTCAGGATCCAGACACGATGCTCTGAACAAGAGACACAGACTTGACAGAAGAGCACACAGCCAGGAAAACAACCAAACAGAGACATAGAACATACATGTCAGGATCCGGTCACCACAATAAACCTGACTGACAAAGGTGACAGGATCCTGACAGCCGAATCACCATTTAAAACACAACAATGAAATAGAAACTCTAACTGAAGAACTGGAGATGTTTTATCTGAATTATACACATACCTGACGAAAGCTATTTCAAAAAGTGGTGAGGACACTCCACATCCGTCTCAACCCATAACTGACAGCGATGGATCTAAAAATCATTCAGTGAATACTTGGAAACAACTGTGAAATCAATCTTTTACCTCTTTTTATTCACATATTTGTCCATGTGGTCATGTTTGATAGTAGAGTAAATAAGCTCATCACCCCACGAGAGCCCAAACACTGTACACACGCGGCAATAGTAGGTAGACAATTGGTTGATGATGTGATTGGCCGCTGCTGTAAACAATCACGGGACTGGTTGCTGCTGTAATCAATCAATGGGTCTGTAGTCATTTGTGCGTTCAGTGAGAGTTTAAGCAGTTTGACATGAATGAACCCCTACACAACGTCAAAATCAACGATAATATACTTACATTTACACAGATGTGGTGGCAATGCTTTTTCTTAGAGTGGCGTTTGCCACCCGCGCCACTCCGGTAGATCCACCCCTGTTTAAAGTTCTGTATAGTTTAATGGTCATCAGGCTTTATTATATGAAATATGCTGTGAATGAGCATGAAGATCTGAAAAGTGTTTTTGACACCAACGTGACCAGGAAAGTGACATCACAAGTGAGTCAAGACATTAATGAATATAAACACAAAGCGGACTGTAGCAAAATTACATAATCCTTCCTTTTAATCTCACTGTGATAACCTATTTTTCCTGCATATTGTGACATAAATCATGAATTACTACATTTTATGTTTTTGATTAATAGAAGTATGAATTAGTGTAATGATTAAGCCATGTAAGTTAAATGCTAACTAATTGGCAAGTATTAGATGAAAGTTGTCCTTTTTGAGCATGTTGCTATAACTGCATATAAATGAATCGTTATGCATTTGTAAATTCATTCTTAGTCATTTATGAACCCCTTTAAAAACACTTAAATGGAATATCATTGTAAAGTGTTACCCAATTTATTTATTACAATATTTGCTATAAAATAATGGTTTTTCATTTTTGTTTGTTATCATGTACATTTGTGCTGTTTCATGAATTGCTTTGTGCTTCATAATTTTTTTTTTTTTTTTATTTATCTGAAAAGCCTATGATAGTCTGTTTAATGGCAGGCTACCCTGACAACTTATACCATTTAGTGTATCAACATGCCCGCTATGGGTCAACATGTATCCAATAAACTACATTTCTTCCTGAGTAAAAATGGCAGGAAAATTAGTATTTAGTAGTATTTATATAGAATAGTGGTTTAGTAGTAAATAGTAGTTTTTAATATAGAAACTAAAAAAAATGCAGTAAAAAGTGTGACACTAGCCCCAGTCTCCTCTATAGCTTCTACTTGTTTATAAGTACTTCTCTTGCTCATCCTATTGTGCACATGGACAGATCATAAATGGTACATGGTGAATAGCAGATGTGTATTGACAAACTAACTGCATAACAGCTGGCAGGCTGTGATTGTCTATCGCTCAGAGTTGCTCACTAATACACAGTCAGAGACGATGACACAACAGAGCTTTCATTTCTGTTTCAACCGACCGGTTTGCATTTCAGCTCACAAAACATGCAACATCAGAGTGTTTTCGGTGAGATTTCCAACAGAAAGTGGTGTAGAACTGTCACCCACACCCTGCAAACAAAATCTACTTTAATTGGAAATAAAGTGACTTGTTTAAGTTTATGAAGCCAGCAGCGAAAGATGAATTAATGTTACTGTGCATAAACATCTGATATGACATGGATAGAAGGGTGTTTCCTGTTTAAGAACATCATTTAATTTTAATGTCTGCCTGATTCATGTTTTGCATGAGGCACAGGTCAAGTTTAACAGACACGGCCTCAATCAGGTTTCTCATTCAAGAATGTATACTGTACAATGTATAAACTGTAGAAACTGCCGGAAATGCAAGGATGAATCCCACAAAACCTGTCAAGAATATGTCTAGGTCAAATTTTACCTCAAAATAAAATAAATAAATAAATGATATTGTGCACAGCAAAGTGAACCCCGTTTTAGCACAATTAATAGATTTTGCATGGCAATATTAGCTTCAGATTTCCCCAATAAATGAATAATAGTAATTATAATAATAATAATTATTAATGCATTTCTGTAATAGGAATTGCTATTAATTACAACAACAACAAAAACTCTGAAAAGTAAAATGTTCAAACACATTACAGTTGGGCATTTGACAAGAAAATGTGTTTAACTGTCATAAAAATAATGTCAAAATGCAAATTGGAGCGCTTAGTGGCATTTCCTTTCTTTTTCTGTCGGTTTTGAGTTTAAATGTAACCTGGACATGTTTTCGTGAGTTTCATCTGCAAGTTGGCATCTATGGGATCAATTCCATGCCACATATATTTGCAAAAATATAAAGTATTGCAAAATAAAAAAAGTATTGAGCAAACAAAAAAAAAAATTTTAAAACAAAAATTAAGTATCACAAACGTAAAATAAAGTATCGAGAGAAAAAAAGAAAGTTTTGCAAACAAAAATAAAGAATTGCAAAATATAAATAAAATATAGCAAAAACCAAGATGTAATTAATTGCAAAAATCAATGACTTTTGTAAAATAATCTAAAGATCTTTTATCCTTTTTTATCTCTGCAACAGATTTTTAGGCAGCAATGATTTTGCCACACATCTTTTTCTTTGCAATGCCTACTAATTATTTTGCAATGCTCCTTTTAATCTGCATTTCCATCACGTGTGAGCTTGTGATACCGTTTTGCCTTTGCGCTTCACTTTTCTCGACAAAAGGTTGCGCAGAGGGAGGTAAGTGCGAGTCTTCTTTCAGCACCAAAGCCTCGGGGCGCAACACTACTTGCTCCACCCCATTGCGAAGCCCCGCCAGGAACGTCAAAAACGATTGTCCCCTTAGTGCCCCTCGCATGGAGCTTGGACGCGTGGCTTTCACTTCCCAACCCGTCGCACTGGCTGACCAGGACCAACCGACTAGGCTACGCAATCCAGTTCACCAGGCTTTCGGCGGCGGCCGCTTTACCTCGGTGCGCGGCGAAGATGCCAACACCCAGCATGTGGAAATCACATTCACATACTCAACTACCTCGACAACTGACTCATCCTAGCCCACTCTCGAGAGTTACTGTGCTGCCACAGGGACCAGGTGCTCATCAGCCTCTAGGGCTTCAGGT
This sequence comes from Xyrauchen texanus, assembly GCF_025860055.1. NCBI lineage: Eukaryota > Metazoa > Chordata > Actinopteri > Cypriniformes > Catostomidae > Xyrauchen > Xyrauchen texanus. The sequence continues at coordinate 6,538,069 of NC_068312.1, forward strand.
CAACTGGCAAAAGAGCAAGCTCGCCCCAGTTCAGAGCAACTCTTTTCTCGGCATGTAGTTAGACTCAGTCTCAATGACAGCGCAGTCAGTGCTGAAATGCCTCACCTTGTTCAAGCCAGGGAAAGCGGTTCCTCTAAAACGGTTCCAGAGGCTCCTGGGGCATATGGCATCCTCCGTGGTGGTCGCGCCACTGGGGTTGAGGTATATGATACTGCTTCAGCACTGGCTTCAGACTCAAGTCCCGAGATGGCTCATGCCGTGGCACATACCGTGTGTTCATCACCCCCACCTGCTGGCAGACTTTCAACCCCTGGACAGACCTCTGTTTTCTGCGGACAGGAGTCCCCCTACAGCAGGTGTCAGGACATGTTCTGGTCACCACAGATGCCTCCAAATGGGATTGGGGCACTGTGTGCAAAGGGCCCGGCTGGGTTGGCACATCAACTGCCTAGAGTTGTTGGCTGTAATTCTTGCCCTGCAGAGGTTTCTCCCACTACTTCGGGGCAAGCACGTCTTGATCCGTTCAGACAGCACCACCACGATAGCGTACATAAATGTCGACTGGTGCATGCCACTCATATCCCGGGCAACCTCAACATGGCAGCGGACACGCTGTCCCGACAGGGCATGCTCAGTGGAGAGTGGAGGCTCCACTCCCAGGTGGTCCAGCTGATTTGGGAGTGGTTCGGCAAAGCACAGGTAGACCTGTTTGCTTCCCAATAGACCTCCCACTGTTTGCACTGGTACTCCCTAGTGGAGGCTCCCCTCGGGATAGACGTGCTGGCACACAGCTGGCCCACGGGGGCTGCTCAAGTATGCATTTCCTCCAGTGAGCCTACCTAGGACTAGGAACAAGTCACTCTAGTGGCCCCCTATTGGCCCACGCGGACTTAGCTATCGGATCTCATGCTACTCGTGACAGCCTCTCCCTGGTAAATTCCCCTGAGGAAGGACCTTCTTTCTCAGGGATGTGGCACCCTCGGGCATCTGTGCCCAGACCTCTGGAACCTCCACGTCTGGCCCCTGGGTGGGATGCGGAAGATCAAAGTGGTCTACCACCTGCTGTCGTGGACATGATCAACCAAGTCAGAGCTCCCTCTACCAGGCAACTTTACACCCTGAACCGGCACTTGTTCGCAAATTGGTGTTCTTCCCGATCTGAAGACCCACAAAGATGCGCAGTCAGGTCACTGCTCTCGTTTCTGCAGGAGAGGCAGGAGGGGAGGCTGTCCCCATAAACTGAATGTTTATGTAGCCGCTATATCGGCTCACCATGGTGCACGGTAAGTCCTTAGGGAAGCACGACCTGATCATCAGGTTCCTTAGAGGTGCCTGGAGGCTGAACCCTCCCAGGCCATAGCTGTTCCCCCCATGGGATCTCTCCGTGGTCCTTTCAGGCCTCCAGAGACCCCCCCTTCGAGCCAATAGAATCAGTCGAGCTCAGAGACCTCTCCTTGAAGACAGCCCTCCTGATCACGCTCGCTTCCATCAAGAGGGTTGGGGACCTGCAAGTGTTCCCTGTCAGCGACACTTTCCTGGAGCCCTAAGACCTTGACCGGGCTACGTGCCCAATGTTCCTACAACCAGGGACCAGGTAATGAACCTGCCAGCGCTGTTCCAGGAGGAGGCAGACCCAGCCTTATCGTTGCTGTGACCGGTGCGTGCTTTGTGTACCTATGTGGACCGTATGCAGAGCTTTAGATGTTCTGAACAGCTCTCAGTGGAAAGAGAACACTGTCTCCAAACAGAGGCTTGCCCACTGGGTCGTCGACGCCATTGCTTGGCCTATCACACCCAGGCCATGCCTGCCCCCATGCGGGTTCTAGCACACTTGATGAGAATTGTGGCATCCTTGTGGGTACTGGCCAACAGCACCTCCCTTGCAGACATCTGCAGAGCGGCGGGCTGGGTAACACCCAATACCTTTACGAGATTTTACAATATCAGGGTTGAGTCGGTCTTGTCCAGTGTTCTCTCAGGTCTGAGCACGTAGAACTAGGGAATATGGAGAATCTGACTGGGAGTTCCGCTTGCACATAGCACCCTTCCCCTCCACTGAGGTGATCACGTGCGCTCTTTCTCCCAGGAGAGTCCACTCTCTGGATGTCCTTCCCCCTAGCCCTCTGCCGGCTGACCAGCATTTCCCATGCGCAGTCCCCTCTGCCCCCCGGTTTCTGTTTTTGTAGCAACTCCTCCCTCTCAGCAGCTAGGATCTACCGTCGCGCCACTTCCATATGTGGCCTGAAAACCCATATGATGTATTTGCCACACTTAACCCCCCCAGCTTGGGCAGGATGTGGTCTCCGCGTGGTCTTTCCCCCTGAAAAAATAGGAGTTGAAAAAGAATGCATTCCCCGCTGCGTGTTATAGCATTAAATGGCCCCAGCCGCTTTAAGTCTATGCGGGAAACTTAGAGAAAGAAAAGGAGCGGCTGGTGCAGCCTGGTCTGATGCTTGGCACGCTGCTTGCCCCCTTGGGATGCCGGGAACCTAAAAAGTTTATTATGTTTTTTTATGGGGCGTTGGGGAAGGGTACGTGCGGTCTGACGCAGCCTGGTGCTTTGGCACACAACCTGCGTCAGCAGCTCACATACATGGTTCAGCACATGGTATGATTGAATAGGGAAGCTGTAAGGGGGTTAAGATGGGCAAGGAGGAGACGAGAACTGGCTTGTCAATATAAATAATAATTTAATTAAACTCAAAACAAAAGCACAAACATAAACACACACACGACGGACATGCCCGTAATTCTCTCTCTCTCTCGAACCGTCGTCACCTCTGCCTTTATCCCATCAGGCCGATTGGGGACCGGTGTGCGACATTCTAGCCCGGCCCTGCCCCCTCCGCTCCACAGACGCCAAGTGTCGCTTCATTTGCCACAACGTTGGAAATTCTTCTTTTAGCTCAGATTTCTCGATATTAAGCCAAGAGGAAAAGGGAGTACAAACAAACATCTGAGCCAAATACCTGGATTGGGCTGCCCAATAATACATGTTAAAATTGGGAAATCTCAGTCCTCCTTGATTATAATCTAATGCCAGTTTATCAAGGCTGACCCTAGGGGGTTTACAATGCCAAATAAATTATCTTATCAACCCATTTAGAGAAGTGAAAAAAGATTTAGGGATTGATATTGGAAGAGATTGAAACATGTATAAAAGTTTGGGCAAAATTAATTTTAACTGCATTTATTCTTCCAAGTAATGTGAATGGTAGATCAAATCTCTACCCACCTTCTCTAAAAGACTTGCAAAATTAAGTTTATAGTGATTCTTTAAATTACTTTATACATGTATACCCAAATATTTAATACCATTAGGTGAGCACTTAAAAGAAAAACCATCCAGTGGAGTAGAGCCAAGCACTGATAATGCATATATACGCAATATAATGCAAAGTGCAATATAATTGTAAGACATTCTGTAAATTAAACAAAGAGTCGATGGGGTTAGAGAGAAATAAAAGAATATCATTGGCAAACAATATTTTATGCGATTCAGGGCCGATTTCAAAGCCCTTTATATCAGGATTACATCTAACAGCCTCAGCTAAAGTTTTGATAGCCAGGGCAAAGAGAGCTGGGCTTAGGGGGCACCCTTGTCTACATTCTCTGTACAAAGGGAATGAAGCAGAAATAATTAAATTAGTAACAATTTTTGCCTTAGGGGATTTATAAAGTGATTGAATTAGGTCAATGTATGCTGTTCCAAATGCAATATTTTCAGCACTTCAAAAAGATATGACCACTCGACATGATCAAAAGCCTTTTCGGCATCTAGAGAAACAGCAACTCCTGGTATATTTTCTTTAGCAGTATGAAAGACATTGAAAAATCTCCTCAGATTGTTTGCTGATAGTCTCTAAATAAAAAAAAAAACAGTTTGGAAAATGAGTTTCTAATCGCTATCATTTTAGTAACTAATTTATAATCCACATTAAGGAGAGAAATTGGCCAATAGGAGGCACATTTCAGCAGATCTTTACCTTTCTTGTATATAACTGAAATTATTGCATTGGAGAAAGTGTCTGGAAAACATCTGTCTGTCTTAGACTGGTCCAGCACTTCCATTAAATATGGCACCAGTAAATCTTTAAATTCTTTATACATTTCTGATGGGAAGCCATCTTCACCCGGAGATTTATAATTAAGCAGTAGGAGAATGGCTTCGATTAGCTCAGACTAGGTTGATCCAAACTAGTCTTCCACTGAGAGACATGGTAAGTGGACTGTGGATAGGAAATAATCAATTTGCGAAACTCCCATGAGCACCCCATCGGAACTTTCCCCCTCATAGACGTTCCCCTCAGGGCCATTTTGCAGAGTTTTTCTCTCAGTAGTTTTGGTGGTTCTATGCTCATCTTTCCTAAGTTTTGGTCAACGCTCCATTATTCCATGTCACACACCAGTACCAGGCAACAATTTACCAGTATTTTGGCAATGTTTTAGTGATTATTTCAACAGATATTAGGTAATTTCTAGAGAGCTACCTTGGTTATGTCTAACTACCTAGAACGCATCACGTGACTCCCGTTATTTATTTAAACTGCAATACATGTCCTTAAAGCCTGGTTAAAAATGCATAAAATGCTTTGAGTGATTTAAGCATGTGTTAAATGCGTATGATGCTGGTTTGAGCAAGTACTTAAGTGCATAGGGTGCTGTGAATGATATAAGCATGCATTAAGGTGATGTATTCTGAAGCATATGGATAGGCTCATTCCATTTGAATTTTCATTTAACATTATTATTTTTAATTTCTGTGTTTCAGTTTCTAGATTTTCTTTCTTAATTTTTTTTTAAATGCAATTTGGCCCCATAGTCCTCAGTTTAAAAAAAAAAAAATAATAATTATTAGATAGGCGTCAGAATAAAACCCCAAAAGATATTTTACCAACTTACCGGCTACATAAAAATTTATAAAATGCAAATTCCTTCAGCATCTTTCAACCACAGAATTCTAATGTGCTGGAAATTACACTGTGATGGGAATTTTCATGACTAAAAGAAAAATTACATAAATCTCCTGTGGTGCAGGTACATACACTTCTGGACATTGTTAGTAGACAAATTCAATAAACTATACTGAAAGTATGACAAATGTTTTAACAAATCTTATCTTTATAGAAATTCACAGTGCTAAAAGTACAAATAGTTGAAGAAACACACATAATTGCCTTAAAATACAGCAGAATGCTGTTGAAGCCTTTAAAATGATTGTTCCGCTTTGGGAACGAGAATACCCACGCTGCCGCACTGTGGCTGTCCGGACCCCCTACGGTTGTGTAGTGTGCTCACAAGAGCGTGAGAGGCCTCAGACATGAGCTTGAGATGTCGACTCAAGGACATATGAGCCCGGAGTGGCAAGAACATCCAAACTATAAAAATCTAATGAATGTGTGCGGAGAGGACCAACTTGCCGCATCACAAACTTGCTGCAGAGGGAGACCTCTAGACAAGGCTTTAAAGGAGGTGAGCCCTCTGGTAGAGTGAGCCCTGACACCTACTGGTGAAGCTTAACAGCACGCCACGAAGGTCAGAGCAGTAGCATCCCTCACAAAAGGCGACATTGTCTGCTTGGGGGTGGCCGCTCTTGCTGCTCCCATGGCAAGGAGCTGTTGCCCTGACTTACGCCACTGGCTAGAGCGGTGGACATAAGTCTGAAGGGCACAGACTGGACACAGTCTGGGAAGCCTTTGCTGCTCCTGAGTTACAAATGGCAGGGAGCAGAAGGCTTAGAGAGTGACCTGATGTAGGGTCACAAAAGGCACCTTAGGCAGGTAGTCAGGATGAGGGTGCAAAATTGCTTTGGTCATTTCTGGGGCAAACTCTAAACAGGCTGGGCCTGTAGGTCCCCAATTCTCTCTAGAGATAATCGGCATAAGAAAAACCATCTTGAGAGTCAGAAGTCTGTCAGACGCTGACTCTAGAGGTTCAAAGGAGGTCATGTATGCGCCACCATGTTCAGCCCCAGAGGGGGGGACTGGGTGACTCGGGGAGAAGTAGAGGAGACATTGCGCTGTTCATAGAGGCAAAGAGGTCCTCTTCTGCCCTATAAAATCTACCCAGATTTGTTCCAAGTGGAGTGAGCCCTAGCACTTAAAATGGTCTCGGTAACCTCAGGAGAAGGCCCTGTGTACCTCAGTTGGTACCCAACAGGGGCCAAGCATGAGAAGGTTCCACAATTCGGGCAAGGGATGAATTACAGTCCCCTGTGTCTGAGAAAGAAGGTCCTTCCTGTTCGGAATCGCCCGCAGCGAGCCATCGAGAGGAGAATTAGATCTTCCTGATGGTTTGTGTAAGAGACTACCACTGTATTGCCCACCTGCACGAAGACATGGTTGCCTCCAGAGGAAGTATTTCAGGGCCAGAAATACAGCCATCAACTGAAAGCGAACCTCAGGAACTTCCTGTGCTGTGGCAGAATTTCTATAAGAAAATATGCATCCATGAGATCGATCGTGACCAGCCAAATCGTGATGTTGGGCTTGTGACGCAACCGTCTTGATAGTTAGCATCTTGAACTTGAATGCCCTAATAAGATCGGACACAACCCCCCACCCTTCTTGGGGTCCAGGAAGTATTTGCTGTAATAGCCTGACTCTAACCCTCAGGGTTTTTTTCCTTTTTGAAATAACCGCCCTGAGATCTTGCTTTGGAGGCTGTCGGGGGTGGCGAGCCTGTCCCCAGTCATTACGAGGGGGAGCATAACCGTAGTCATGGTGTCTCCAAAAAGTCCAGAAGGCGAAATTGGGGGATCAAGGAGAAAAGTTTTATCTTTGTCCTTGATGCCCGATAGGTTGAGCCACACAGGAAGTATATGGGTTCCTCCATGAGCGAGAAAGCTCATCATGGAGGTCATCAAAGGAAGGAAGGGACTAATATAGCGTTCCTTTCCTTTTTTTTTTTTTTTATTTGTACTTTTTTTTAGCCACCAGACAGAAATCTGTCTTGTAGTTTGTAGCGTCGGGGGTCTCTTGTTCACGTGGCCAGTCCAGCTGTAGTCTGGCCACAGCCCAAGTAACCACCTCGAGTAATTTCTCAGCCGCTTTATTATTATTTGTGGAATGTACAGAGGTGCAGTGCTTACGAGAAGGATCAGCTGGATCTGGGGAGAGAGCGAGCGATAGGGACGGACCCATCTCTCAATCCTCAGCCAGATATATGCGAGAGCCCCACGATGAAAGAGTGGCCGCTGACTCCCGGAAGTAAGCGAGGCGAGCGTGAAGCATGCTCTTCCCCCAAACAAACAAAGCAAAACTGATGCGTGTCCCTCTCAGCAATAGAGTGTAAACAAGGGAACACGCATTGTTTGCTCTGATTCTCAGTCATTCTCTCTGTATATTTATATACAGCATATATTTATAGAAAGCAGAGAAAGGAGAAAAGGTTCACTCCAGTCAATGTTCATTGACGTGTTGCATACATATTCACAGCTGGTCACAAATGAGACGTGTTGCCAAAGCGCTCTTCGGCGCAGCATCATAGTAAAGCTTTATGTAAAGGGAACATAGATTTTTTTCTTTTTCTTTTTTTCTTTTACATTTGGATGTGAACAAAATGATCACTCTGGAAATTGCCATGTTGCAAATCAAAAGTTAAAGTACCCTAAAATCAACCCCAATCTGCCAAATAATGCCGAATAAGTGGCATTTTCTCTATAAATTTCCATTTTTACTCCACTTGTGATTAGGTTTAGGATTAGGGTTTGCGTTAGGGCCTAGGGTTAATAAAATGTGCATTTTTGTTGAAGCGGGAACCAGCTGAACAATCAACATACACTTTTAATACATAATTTAACTTAAAACAACATAAAACATAAGGACACAGACACACATGCAATGCAGCCACGTGTCTCTCTCTCTCTCTCTCTCTCTCTCTCTCTCTCTCTCTCTCTCTCTCTCTCTCTCTCTCTCTTCTCTCTTGGTGGATGCTGGGAGGTTTTGGGTGCAGGTGAGGGTGCTTATGTGGAGAGAACTTATTTATTTATTTATTTTTTCGGCTTTAAATTTAAAAATTTCAGTTTTCATTTTCTATTAATTGTTTTGTTTGTTAGTGGAAAATTCGTTCAGATTTTTAAGTTTTTTGGTTATTCTCTGTGACGGTAGAATGGCGTCTCCCCCTGCGTTGAAACCTAGTGAAGATGAAGATGCATTACAAGTAAATGATAATGGAGTAATGATTGATGATGATAGAAGGAATAGTGTTGAAATGGTTCTTGTTGAAAATTTTGTAATGTCAGAAAGTGTAGAAATGGTTGCTGGAACTGAGATTAGAGATGATGATACATTATCTGATATCTCTGATTTTGGGTCACAAATTATGGATGATGGATATACACTGCAAGAGATAAATGATTTCTTAGATGTAACTTTTGGGAAAGCTGTTGAATAGTTAAATCACATAGGGTATCTGTTTTCCTTTGCTTTATTCTGCTTCTGCCCACTCTATTTCTGTTTTTTAATGGAGGTTTTAAGGTTTGGATCTTTAAATATAAATGGGGGAAGGGAGAGGAGTAAGTTAGCAATGGTATCAGAGTTGATTAGAATAAAAAAGATTAATATAGCTTTTATGCAAGAGACACATACATGTTATTGATAATGAAATTGAATGGGGTATGAGGTGGGAAGGAAAATCTATTCTAAGCCACGGGACAAACAATAGTGCTGGTATAGCCATTTTATTTTCAAAAAACAGTGATATAAATATTGTAGCTTCAGAAGAGATTGTAAAAGGCAGAATATTATTAACTCAGATATGGGTACCAGTTTTGTACTTGTAGATATTTATGCACCGAATGTTGGTCCTGAGCGAATAGAAGTTTTTAAAAAGTTGGAAAAAGCAATTCAGAAATTTGATAAAAATAATGTAAATGTATTATTGGAGGGGATTGGACCTGTACCATTGATTTTACGATTGATAGAAATGGAGAGGAGCCACATAATGAATCAAGTACAGTGTTGTCAAAAATATGAACTGAATTTGATATGATATGGAGAAGTAGAAATATACAAGTAAAACAATACAAATGGCTTAAAATCTCTGATAGTGGGGCAAGGTTAGATAGATTTTATTTGGATAAGATGTGGAAGAGTGATGAATGTTTTATTTCACCCAGCAGGGTTTCAGACCATCATCTGATTGTTTTTTATTTTAATTTAAAGAAATGTTCAAAACCAAATTACTATTGGCATCTTAATCTTAAATTATTGCAAGATGCCTCATTTTGTGAAAAGTTTAAGGTTTTTGGGAATATTTGGAATTCTGGGAATGGTTCTGATTTACTAAATGAATTACCCAAATTAGGGAATGAGCAGAAAATATCCTTGGACAAACCAATTACATTGCTGGAGCTCCCAGAGGCAATGCAATAAATGTCTACCGATCCCCAGGTATTGATGGACTACCTGCAGAGTTTTATAAACAATTTTGGGAGATTCTTGGTCAAGACGTATATGAAGTACGTTTAGAAAGCATTGAAAACAAGTCACTTCCTACAAGTTGTCGACGTGCAGTACTATACTTAATAACTAAGAAAGGGGATGTTGGACTTCTGAAAAATTGGAGGCCAGTATCTTTGTTGTGTCTGGACTACAAAATATTCTCAAAATGTCTAGCAAACAGACTCAAGTGTTACTTGGAATCATTAATTCAGAAGGACCAGACATATTGTATTCCAAATCGGTCGATCATGGACAGTCTTTTTTTAGTGAGGGATATAATTGATTTGAACAATCTTAATAATTCTAATCTTGGCATTTTATCTTTAGATCAAGAGAAAGCTTTTGATCGAGTTGATCATGGTTATCTTTTTAATGTCTTACAAAAATTTGGTTTTGGTGACATTTTTATATCATATGTTCAATAATTGTATTCTACTGCCTTTGTAATAGTAAAAGCTGGTGGTGGTTTAAGTGCACCAATATCAATATTAAGAGGTATTAGACAAGGCTGCCCACTTTCTGGGCAATTGTACAGCCTTGTGATTGAATCTTTTTTGTGGATGCTAAGAAGAGATTTGTATGGAATTTATTTAATTACAAGTCAAAATGATGTTACAGTGTTAACAAAGGCTATTGAACTGTATGAGAAAGTATCATCAGCAAGAGTAAACTGGGGTAAAAGTGAAGGTTTTATTATCGGGAAGTGGGATGGGATAGGACCTCCACAATTGCTGAGTGGATTGCTGTTGGGAAGAGAAGTGCTGACAATTTTAGGTGTTTTTTTTAGGGAATAAACAATTTCAAGCTAAAAATTGAGAGGGAATACTGGAGAAGGTGTCTGCCCAATTGTCTAAATGGAAATGCTATTACCACAATTGTCATACAGAGGGAGAGTTCTAGTAGTTAATAACCTGGCTGCTTCCACATTATGGCACCAAACTATTGTTATGGAGCCACCTGATGATATGATTTACTATATTCAAAAGGAATTTGTGGACTTTTTTGGAGTGGAGAGCACTGGATTCGTGCAGCAGCGCTTTATCTTCCTGTTCAGGAAGGAGGACAGGGCTTGGTTGATGTAAAGAGCTGCATTCGCGCTTTCATAATACAAGCGGCGCAGAGACTACAATACCATAAAGACCTGGCTTGGACTCAGACTGCAAAAGGGATTTTACAGAAGGCAGGTGGTCTTGGATTGGACAGACATCTATTTTTAATAAGTCTGGGAGAGCTGAGTCTGTCTGAACTTACACCTTTTTACCAGTCAATGTTACATTCTTGTAGGACTGTTTTTAAAACTGAAAGAGTATTGGATGAAACAGGACACTGGGTTACTGAGGAACCTTTAATTTTTAACCCAATGTAACAGACCAGGCTGTTGTCCTCAGTAAGTTTACGTACATGCTTACTGAGAAATGGAGTTCTTAAGTTGGGGCACCTGGTGAATAAAAATGGGTGGAAAGACGCGAAGGCCATTGGAGAAGTGATGGGCTTGAGGTCTTCACATCTTACATCTAAGCTTGTAGAAGAAATTTTAAACGTGTTGCCAAGCAGTTACAGGGAGTACATTGGGAGGATACATTTGATGGATATTCAAAGTGGACTGGACTTTCCAAGGATTAAAGTCACCTCTGTCATTAATGAAGAACGAGAAAGTGGAGTTGCAGATTCTATATTATCTTTAGAAACCCCTCAGTTGGAGTTTTTTGTGAACACATCAAAGAAAGCGATATATTACACTACAGTGAAAGTTCTGTATAAAGACTCACTTACAAGATAAAAACTTTCAAAGTGGCCAGAAATGTTTGAGCCAGACATCCTTGAGAGGGACAGGTGGAGAGCCCTGTATAAACCTCCCATAGAGAAGCGAACTGTAGATCTACAGTGGAGGATTATTCATGGGGCCATAGCTACAGACAGACATGTGGCACACCTAAATCCAGCAGTAGATGAGGAATGTAGGTTTTGTGGGAGGGTTGAAAATTTTGAACATTTGATTTTAAGATGTGAAAGATTAGTAGGCCTTTTTAATTGGTTTCAAGCTTTTAATGAGGAGTTCTCAGAGAAAATCTTTATTGGAGGAGTGAAGTATAGTTTTTCTATCAGAAGGAAAGCATGTTTATTAAATTATTTGATAGGAACAGCAAAACTAGTGATTTGGAAAACAAGGAAAATTAAGGGACTACAACGGTTTAGTGCAGATGATGAAATGATGTTTAGGAATATGATTGCAGGAAGGCTTAAAGTTGAATTTGCTTATTATGCTCTTATCAATGATGAGATGAGGTTTTCTGAAATTTGGGGAGTTAATGGAATTTTATGTACAATTGATGATGGTCTGTTGTTTTGACTTTTTTAAAAGGAATAATGTTTATTTTTGAGTTTGTTTTCTTTTATTAATAAGAGGTTGATGATGATTTGTATATTTTATTCTTTTAGTTCTTTTTATGATTGCATTACTAAATTATTTTGATAACTTGTGATGTATGACTGTTAATTGTAACAATAAAGTTTTTGTTAAACCTCTCTCTCTCTCAAACAGGTGTCTTCATCTGCCCCTTATCTTGCTCTCCCGCTGATCAGCTGATTCAGCACCGGCCGTGCTCCATCACGGCCCGGCCATGTCCTCCTCCTCGTCACAATTGTGTTATGCAACCATGGTAATATGAATTTAATGACAAATCTTGCTCTATGATCTGTTGATGGAATCAAGCAAATGTGCAGTGCTCAATGGAGCAGTTTAGCAATTTAACAGCTGCTGTATGCTGTCATAAATCAACTCCAAAAGAATTTAAAGTCCTTTGAAGTGACTTCCAATAACACAGTTTGGTATTTTTATTGCTCCTCTATGTCAAATAAATATTACTGAATGAGAATATATGGTGCTTTACTAAACTTTATGCCTTGTGAGAACTTGAGAAAAGGTGTAAAACTGCCTGGCTGCTTCTTTTACCACATACTGTAATATTAAACAATAGTTTATTATAATTTTAGTAACAGTGTGCCGAACTGCAAAAAATACCTAGTACAAATACGGGAAAACAGACCATCATTTATCCATAAAAAGACCAAATTTGAAATTCTACATAAGTAACTTTTTGTTACTTTCTCATTGAATCTTAAGATGAATGTGTTGATTAAGCCGAATTGTACTGGTGCAATTGCTAATTCAGTCTTACTGATTCCTTTAAGTGAGGGGTTGTATATAAGTGCATGCATTTACCAGGCTTTACCACATAACTTCATGATCATCCTACCTTATTTGGCTCTAATGCTGCTCCATCCATGCTCAGGTCTCCTTAACTGACCTCTGCACAACCTCACTTCTCCCTGTCACACGTAAATCTCAGTGATAAAACACGACCAGCCCTTACTCAAGTGCAAACAGTAGGCTGCTTCCTTGACTGCAACTGTGAGTGAATAGTCTTTTGCAAAAGCTGAACCAAAAAGGTCTTGGTTACTGTCGTAACCTCCATTCCCTGATGGAGGGAACGAGACATTGTGTTGATGTTGTGACACTAGGGGTCCCTCTTGGGAGCCCCAAACACCTCAGATCTTTGAGAAAAGGCCAATGAGAATTGGCTAGTGGAATTTGCATGCTACTCCCCCGGACATACGGGTATAAAAGGAGCTGGCTCGCCACCACTCATTCAGGTTTTGTGCTGAGGAGCCGAGGCAGGGTCCCGAACATTTCAGCGGGTAGTACAGTGCAGTGGCAAGAGGGACACAACATCTCGTTCCCTCCATCAGGGAACAAAGGTTACGACAGTAACCGAGATGTTCCCTATCTTTCACTCACTCGACGTTATGCCGATGTAGTGACACTAAGGGTCCCCATACAAAATGCCACAACTAGCCGAACTGTTACGTGAACTGCCGATGCAGGTGTAAGCAGGCTACTGCGTGCATAATAGCAGATGTATTCGGGCTACACGTAGCCTCCCCCAATGCCCCCAAAACATTATATAGTTCCCCACATCCCTGGGGGAGGGAGGGAAGAGACATATCTAGTATAGGAGCAGGCCGCGCCAGGCTCTCTATGCTTTCTCTCCACAGAAAATTTTGGTTTTGTCTGTGGCCATTTAACGCTCATTATACGTCCTGGGAAGGTTTTCTTTTCCTTTGCTATTCTTTCAGGGGGAAATGACCCCGCGGAGACCACATCCTACCTGAAGGGGCAGTTAGAATGTGAAAAATACATCATGTAGGCTCACCAGCCACACATGGAAGAGATGTTGTGGTAGGTCCTGCCTTGAAGGGGAGTAACCGGCACCTGTGGAGCACCTACCCCAGCACAGGGCATGTTAGCACACGAACTTGGTGTGAACTGGCTGTGAACCCCTCTGCCGGAATCGTGAGCCACTGGGCTGGGGAGGAAGGACATGCAGGGTTCACAGGTTTATGAACTCGCATGGGAGAATAAGCGCACGTCTTCGCCTCGTGGAGGGGAAAGGCGCTATATGTAAGCGATGCACCCAGCCAGCTGTCCCGTATTCCCTGTATTACCTGTTAATTCCTGACAAAACACAGACGAAACCGGCTCAACCCGGATATTGTAAAATCTCGCAAAAGTATTTGGTGTTGCCCAGCCCACTGCTCTGCAGATGTCTGCTAGAGAGGTGCCATTGGCCATTGCCCACGAGGATGCCACACTCCTTGTAGAGCGTGCTTGTATTCCCAAAGGCACGGGTGTGGCCTGGCCTGTTATGCCACAGCGATGGCATCCATGATCCAGTGGGTAAGCCTCTGTTTGGAGACAGCATTCCCTTTCCGCTGTCCACCAAAGCAGACAAAGAGCTTCTATGAGCAAATAAGCTCTATGTGCAGTCCAAATAGATGTGCAAAGCATGCTCCAGACACAGCAATGACAAGGATGGGTCTGCCTCCTCATGGGGCAGCACTTGCAGGCTCACCACCTGCGAGTGGGCACATAGCCCGGTCAGGGTCCCAGGATGACGTGAGAGTCTTCCGGACTGAACTCCAGGCAAGTATCGCTGACAGAGAAAGCATGCAGGTCCCCGACCCTTCTCCTGTGGAAGGAAAGCACTGACCCAACTGCACATCTCTAGGGGTCTTCGCCTCGGGAAGAACAACAACTTGTGAACACGCCACTTCAGGGCATACAGCTGCTTCTTGGATTTACCACCGTGGCCAGAAGAAAACTTAAGTCTTCCGAAATCCATCCAGGGACCAAACATGGAAGTTCCAGAGGTCTGGGTGTGGGTGTCAGATGGTGCCCCGTCCCTGGGAGAGGAGGTCCTCCCTCAGGGGAGTTTGCCAGGGAGGTGCTGTCACGAGGAGCGTGAAGTCCGAGAAACAAGTCTGGGTGGGCCAGTATGGCGCCACAAGGGTGACTTGTTCCTTGTCCTCCCTGACCTTGCACAGGATCTGTGCAAGTAGGCTCACTCTGGGGAACGCGTATTTGCGCAGTCCCCGGGGCCAGATGTGTGCCAGTGTGTCTGTCCCGAGAGGGGACAATGGTCAGGATTTCCCGATGCAGGGCAAATAGACGGGGTCTTGAACCGTGCCGGGGTCGTGCTGGGTCTTCTTCACCGCCGAGAACTGCTGGGCAAAGTCCTCGACGGTGTCACCGAATAGGCCAATCTGGGAGATGAGCTTGTTCAGGAAGCATGCCTTGTCAGCGTTCCTCATCTCATTCAGATTCATTATCGCCAACGTGCCCATCCTCTGCTCGAGCTCCGAAAGAGATATTTAGCTGGCACTGAGGCGAGCTGCCTGTCTCATCCCAGAACTTGACAAATGAGCAAATCCCCAGTGCAAATGAGCGTGCTGGGGAGTGGGCGGTCCGCGGGGTATTACCCGGTGGAACCATACCCATTGGAGTCCCCAAATCACCTCCAGTGCCAATTGACCCGGCCTCGTACCCGTAGGTAGAATGCCCAGCACCAGGGGATGGCTGGAGCAGCTTTCCCCCGAGTGAAGGAATGCCACGACTGCAACGTTGTCATGGCTATGTTCTCGCAGTGAGTACACGAATCATCCACGAACACTACTTCAATGTGACTACAGCCCAGAAGTTGTCAGAAGCAGAGAGATAGTGACCGCAACCAGGAGCTGTTTTTTTAGCTGTTGAAGTACCCAATGGCATATTCTGCATCAATCGTGCAGAGGAAGAGATAGCCGCTGAAATGTGCTGTATGTCCAACAGCATACGCTTCTTCATAGTGAGATGAATGGAACGGCAGTGGTACTCACTGCTCAACACCACTTGGCTCCTAAGAAAAAATCTGAATGAGTGGTTGTGAGCCAGCTCCTTTTATACCCGTATATCCGGGGGAGTGGCAGGCAAATTCCACTCACCAATTCTCATTGGCCTTTTCTCAAAGATCTGAGGTGTTTGGGGCTCCCAAGAGCAGCCCCTAGTGTCACTACATAAACACAACGTCAAGTGAGTGACAGATAGGGAACTGCAGTCTAATCCGTAATAGGTGTTTTGTGATCAGCCTTGGGAAAGGGTTTAATAAAGATGCTTGGTGTGTGTTTTGAATTTCAATGGTGCTAAATGTTCAGTGTATTAGAGTAACAAAGAAACAGGTTTAAAACCTTGTAAAATCAGCTTGTTTTGTGAACAACTCCCCAAGAAGAGAAAAGGGGAGAAGAAAGTGTATAAATAAGGATGGAGCACAAAATAGAGTGTTTTATAAGACCTGTGTTGTGATTGACTATTAATGAGTCATATTCAGTGTGGACACTAAATTGAACTGTGAAGCAATTATCTTATTATCAAAATTCTCTATCTACAATCTTAAGCTACTTTTTTAAATGGATATGCTAGGAATACGACCATTCTACTCATACTATTTTATCTATTTCAGCAGTGTGTAGAGCCAGAGACTATATAGCTCAAGACAGAGCACTTGTATAAAAGCTAACTGGAGAAATTCAAATGCCCAATATGGCGGATGTAGAAAAGGATGTACCCCCTTAGAGGTAAAAGAGCCAATCACCTTTCAGATGTACAATATACTTACATTGCCTGTCAGTCAACTTGAGAATGTGCATGCACATTAGCTAGACCAGTCTGAAAAGTTGCATGATCTGAGGTAAAGAAGCACAATTTATGATACCATTGTTGTTAGATTTAACAGCTGAATTTAAATGTCATTTGATTGTAATCTTGACCAACTGTTTTGGTGTTTATAGTGTTTTTGGACTGTTCTGTGCACAAAACATTAAAAAAATATCTTTCTAAGAACATTCAGTAGACAAAAAAGTTGTGCAGAAGTTGTAGAAAATCAGATGTGATCAAGGAGCTTTTTACAGCTTTATACTGTTTGTGCCATTGAAAAGATGGTAAGTCTATCCCTCACAGCTAAGAGTGCGCTCCTGTGAATAAGTTCAAATAATAGCCAAAGTCTTTCTAGTAAGTCAGTCCACTGTCGGCCATCTTTAGAATGCTCTCGGGAGACTATTTTTCAGTCATGCCAGTTCAGATCTACTTGAATGGTGGGGATACCGAAATCTCTAAAACGGTTGGTCAAGATTGACAGGTGATGCCTGTATCTTAAAAGGTGATTGGCTCTTTTATCTTTAAGGCAGGACTTCCTTTTTACATCTGTTGACCTTTGGGCACTCAGAGCATAGGTATCAATACTTAGATACCTCATTAGCAGCTGTTCCTATGGGCTGCGATACGCCGGCACATCTGCCTTATTGGAGCAGTCAAGAGCCATCCGTCAACACATTAAATTAAATTGCCAGATACGGTCTGAAACAGTCTGGAGTCATTTCCAGCCAACTTTCAGATTATTTGATTTTCCATAAACATTGGGCATTATTTTAGATTTAGAAAAAATCCTGACTTCACTTCTAAAACAGGGCATTTTTGTTTTTTGTAGCAAACTCTAAATAATGTCCTATTCAAATGAATATATCATGGCAAACATACTGAAAATGATTACCTAGTCTGTCATTACATTACATGATGAACTTTTTCCACACAAAAGTAGCTTATGCAGTGGTCTGAGGCTTCTTCTCCATTCACTTGCATTCATACAGCTCTCCTTGACTGTTCCAATATGGTGCTGGGGTTGATGTATCAGCACCAGCTGAATGAGGCATCTTCGTATGTAAACCTATGGCCCAGTGCATCTTGGGTGTTCCAATTTCTCCCATTAATTTTAATAGAAGTGGCCCATTTCTGCTAAATAATCTTTGCTATTGCCTACTAATAGGCCTGACCATTTTAAGATTTAATGGGGTTGATATTGTAGAATACATTTGAAATTAAACATATGGTTAATAAATATTTGAAATATATATTCCAAATTCAAGAGTCAGATTATATATATATATATATATACACACACAGGGTTGGGGATTAACGAAATTCATGTAACAGGATTACGTATTAAAAATACTAAATATAAGTAGCTGTATTCCAGTTGCATTTTAAATCATTGGTAATTAGAATACAGTTACATTCAAAAAGTTTTTTGATTACTGAAGAGATTACTTTGCATTTTGTTGTCATTTGTTTCATTTATTATTTTGTCCTTTCAGATGGAAAACATTTATACATATAAATGATGCAATCCAAAGTGCATTTGAACATCAGTGAAACACTTTCTTATGATGTGTTACATTCATACGAGCAGACAGAGAAGTAAGTTTGAAGTTTGGAGCAGAAGAAATAGAAATAAATCTTGTGTAAATTGTCAGCTTTAATAAAGCTAAAATTATATTTCAGATATATAAGATCAATTTGATTGATCTTGTTTTAGAAACAACACTGCATAAGATATTAAGGTGTTTCAGAGAATGTATGTTTAATATGTGTATTTTGTATTACTGAGTTTTTATTGTCAAAATAAGTGAAAAAAAATAAACTAGTGCTGAATAAGTAATCCAAAGTATTTAGAACACTTTACTGATTTTGAGTAATCTAATGGAATATGTTACAAATGTCATTTTACAGCATTTTTTCTGTAATTTGTAGTGTGTGTGTGTGTGTATGTGTATATATATATATATATATATATATATATATATATATATATATATATACACATATATACACACACACACACACACACACACAAGCACACTGGTGGCCAAAAGTTTGGAATAATGTCCAGATTTTTAATTCACCAAAGTGGCATTCAATTGATCACAAAGTATTGTCAGGACATTACTGACATATGAAATGAAATATTGAAATGAAATATTACCTAAAAGTAATATTTGATCTAGACAGGCTCAATTTCAAGCAGCCATCACTCCAACCCCTTATCCTTGAGTAATCATGCTAATTTGGTACTAGAAAATCATTATATCATTATATCAAACACTGCTGAAATCTATTTGGTTCATTAAATGAAGCTTAACATTGTGTTTGTTTTTGAGTTGCCATAGTATGCAATAGACCGGCATGTCTTAACGTCAATATTAGGTCAAAAATGGCAAAAAAAAAAAAAAAGAAACAACTTTCTCTAGAAACTAATCAGTCAATCATGGTTTTGAGTAATAAAGGCTATACAATGCTTGAAATTGCCAAACAATTTAAGATTTCATACAAAGCTGTACACTACAGGTACACTACAAGACAAAGGACAACTGCTCTAACAAGGACAGAAAGAGATGTTGAAGGCCAGATGTACAACTAAACAAGAGGATAAGTACATCAGAGTCGCTAGTTTGAGAAATAGAATAGCTTCATTGAATTCTACCCTCTCAACACCAGTTTCATGTACAACAGTAAAGAGAAGACTCAGGGGTGCAGGCCTTATGGGAAGAATTGCAAAGAAAAAGCCACTTTTGAAACAGAATAACAAAAAGAAAAGGATAGAGTGGGCAAAGAAGCACAGACACTGGACAACAGATAATTGGAAAAGAGTGTTATGGATCCTATACTGCTCTCCTTGTGTGTTTCCATATGTGTGAACACAATTCAGCAGCAAGCCAAACTCCCTTAAAATAAAGACTGGAGTCAGGGTGTAGTTTTTCAAAACTCCTGATGTTTACTCCAATATGCTTCAAAGGAGAGTGAAACTATCAAAAACAATACACAAATAAAGTGCTTTTAGTAAACAGAATACAAAATATATACACAATATAAAGGCTAACAGAGCAGAGTTACTGGTTGAGCAATTGGTGTATAAAACAACACTTAATTATTACCAATATAGCATAGAAAATAAATAAAATATTCTCAATTTACATATTTTACAATGATTACTTACTGACAATGCTTTCGAAGGCATAAACATTAAAGAAAAACTGGAGCAGCAGTCACATGAAGCTTAATGCTTGAGAGAGCTGAGGAAACTGAAACTAAAATGGCTGCTCCCTTGCTTAGTCAGGTAATTTTTCAAAATTAGAGTCCCAAGTAAAAAACCTAAAACGCTTAATCCAATTAACATAACAGATCCTAACTACCGATGTGCACGAGTAGTTGAATATTTGTTCTGTAATAATTATTTGAATAGTAAAAATAAAAACGTTTTGCTTTGCTGGCCATATATAAAGTGAGATGCATGTTAAATACTGAACACACAAACAAAACCAGCTAGTTTTAGTGCCAGTTATAACAGAATGCACTGGGTGATGCTGTTGAGTGTGGACACAAGTTGATCACATTTGTTGAGCAAATAGTTCTGTCAGTACGTTCAGATGGACACCAGAAAAGCGGGTTATTGTGAGAATGTGGCTTACTGAGAGAATGCTGGGTTCCGGTTTAAATGTACTGGATAAGTGGTGTACACTTTACTCTCGTATATGTGCAGCTCGTCAGAAAGCAGCGTCCCTGAAGCAACGTAATCCCTGTGATGCTTCTGTAAACAACAAACATGGCATCCGAAAAAGACTGTGCTAGCTGAGGTAAGGGACATTCCATCATTTAAACTGGTGTGTATAAATTAGTATAGTTTACTGAGCACGTGGATGAGCTTGTTTTTCTCAACAAAAACATGACATGAGAATCAATATAAACATGATAACTATTATATGCCAAATGTTTACACTCGTCCTGTACATTAACTGCATCAGTCTACTTCATTAGCAGTTTCTTTTTCTTCACTTTTCGTGAGCTTAAATGCTTTCATTCTATTCTTTTTGGTTTTCACACATTGCTTGTTTAAATGTTTTGATTAGAAGCTTGTTTTTTTAATGGTGACGCAACCTTATATTCAAACAACCAATAATTTTTCAGCATCTCTTTCAACATTAATTTAAATAATAGAATATTCAAATATTTTTTTTTATGATCTTAAATATTCAAATTCCAAATTATTGATGAAAACCCATCTCTAATCTTAACCCCATTGAGCTTTTGTGGGATCAGCTAGACCAGGGATGGTCAGCTGGCGGCCCGCGGGCCGTATATGGCCCGCGGGCTGTATTGCTGAATAAGGCCAGTCGGACAAGACTGAGGATTCATTTTTATTTCTTTGAAAAAAAGGATTATGTAAAGATTGCGTTCAGTTTATTATATATTTGATATTTGATGTTATTACAACTATTGACCAGAAGAGGTCGCTTCTTATTAGCGGACCTGCTGATCTCTGTAGGATTCTAGCATGCAACATCTTACACTTGCTCATCAATTATAAGGTAAATTGAGCTAAATTTGACCTCAGCATGACAGCGAGCTAGTGCGCACTATTGTCAATGTACAGTACGCAGGTGGAACCCGTGTCTTTTGTTGGCCTGGATACGAAAACTGTCATTAAAGAATTCAATTTTATTCACAAATACACCATTGATCAAGTGATTAAAGAGACGTACAGTATGAGAGATACATACACCAGAGCTGCTCTCCTCACAGATGTAAAGGGTAAATAAAATACAAGGGTAAAAGGCATCAAAAGTCTTTACAAAATCTGTGACAGTGCAGGAATCACCAAAGACATCTAATGCTGTTTCGCTCATGCTTGCAAAAAAACTAAAAGTTGTTATAAGATGGAGAAACTTTGAAGAAATGCATGATTGAGATTCCTGACTGACTGTTGAAAAGTCTTGGTAATAGAGAGAATGTTCACAAATGCACGGGATTTTACGGCCTATGCACGTATGTTGTGGTGCTGAAATGTTTTGTATTAATGCACTGAAATGTTATGCTCTTGTATCCAGTATTGTTATTGATAATATTTAGAATTAAACAAAAACCTATAAGCTGTTTTATGAGATGGGGTTGAAAATGTCTGATCATTTGTGTGTTTGTTGCAAATGTAGACAATGCAAATGAAATGAAGTATATATTGCTTGTAAATTGAACACAAATTTGTACATGTAAACAGCATGTTTTAGTAAAAACGCTAGTTACAAAATAATTATTAGTTTTTATAAATATTGTTATATAAAAAATTGTATATAGATAACAAAATCTTTAAAACAACATTGCATTAGTTGTGCATACTGTAGATTACCCATAATAACTAGTAAATTGAATAAGGGAAGATATTTATATATATTTAAGATATATATATATATATATCAGTATATTCATGTTAGCACACAGCTTCCCTGTTAAAATATATTTACTCAATAAAAAATCTAAATATGAGGTTGGGAGATGCCTGATGCCGCAGTACACATCGGCACATCAGACACACAGACAGGTAGACAGACAGGCAGCAGCCCCTCCCAGCTCCTATCCCAGATGTGTATGGAGGTGAGTGGTGATGAACAAAAGACTAAGCTACCAGTGCCTCAACTTAACAGCTAATTAGCCAAAAGACAAATATGCCTATAGTTAACTTGTGTCTTGCTAACATGCATGACTCATGAGCTACTAGCTAATGTAATAAGTTAGCTAAAGTTTAGCTAAGGCAATATATCATGGCCATACAGGCTAATATACTGTACTTAATGGAGACACTACAGGTGAATACAGTAAATTATGTGTCTAATAACATCATCACAATCGCCATATTGATATGCAAATTAGGCGTTAACTAATTAATATGCGCTAATTTGCATACATTTGACATATCACTGCAGGTGAATAGGATAAACAAAATAACTAAATTATTTCAAAGTTCAAGACCTTTTTTTGTAATAATTTCATAAGTTGTTGTATTTTTGGATTTTGTCAATAATTTTTTGCTGGGTTTTTTTTTTATTATTATTATTATTATTATTTTTGCAGTTGATTTTTAAATGTTATGTTTTCCAATAACACCAAAAGGATTAAAACTATTTATTGCCTTGTGCAAAATAAACACATTATTAGTGAAACTATGTCTCTCTCCTTGGTGCCATCATTTATTCTAAACATATACTTGAAACTAGTTGCATAGAAAACATGCACATTGTGGCATAGTTTCCTTTGCTGTTGCCTGCTTTTGTAATAAACATAGTGAATACTAAAAAAGACCATTGTCTCTGTGTGAACTAATTATTTTGTAGAAATCTGTTGAGTATGAAACAATTACATGAGTGTAAGTGAATTGGAATAAATTGGTAAGGAAGTCAGAGTTGTGTTAATATATTAAATGTTTTGTTAAAAAATTAAGAGAAGTGCCCTTTTTTTCCACTTGAGCCCCTCAAAATGTCTGTGCAGGTCCCTGGCTACTAGAATGCCAAGGATCTGAAAGCTGTCATTGTTGCACATGGAGTATTTTTTGATGAGAACTCTTTGAAGTAGTTTTTCTTCTAATAGTAATAGTAATTTTTGGTGTTATTAATGTCCTGACTATACATTGTGATCAGTTGAATGCCACTTTGGCGAATAGAAGTACCAATTTCTTTCCATAATGTCTGTAGCTGTTTGTCGCGAGTTTTGCCACTGAATTTACACGGCTGTAACCAGCAGGTGTCCCCTGCGTGGTGATTCGAGTGCTTCGAAACAGTGAATCGTTTTTCTAAGCAATCGGTTCAGTTGATTCAAAGTTTCAGCAAGCTTCGTTTTGGCAGATTGTGACCACTAAAGCAAATATTTTATAGGTGAGATAACAACCTTCGCGGTTCTATCATTGGAGAGAGCGTAAACGGCTGTAACCGTCAACTAGCATTTTACGACAGTTTGCTGATACTCTACAAATGAATTGAGAGAGCCGTAAACTGACACCTTCCGATCGTAAAATCACCCGTGACCTCTTATAAAACCGTAATTTTATCATAGTAAGCTCAACACATAATTCACTCCAAAAAGATTGTTTAGTGTAAGTGTAAAACATGTTGAAGATTTGCTGACAGATGGTTAATTTATTAAATTATTAGCTGTTCCTCACAAAAGCGGTTTATTCAGCATCTCCTCCATAGAAATCCATCCAAAAAGAAATTCAGAAGGGCTTTGACTGATGGAGTGAAGACTACAGAACTGATCTCAAATCAGCGCTGATGTAACCGACGGGCCAATGGGGAGCTCGCGTGAGTGTCACATGACTAAACACGGAATTGTTGAAAGTACAGTCATCAAGACAAGTAAATTGGAGTATGGTCCTTATGGATAGCCGTGGAATGCGTAAAATGCTAGTTTAGTTTAATCAGATTAAGCACACAAACTTGTGAGCGATGCCTCTTGTTCCTGCTAACCAGCCGCAGCTGATCCGCTCGTGTCAAAAGGATGAATATTACCAGAACAACCTGACAAACAACGCCAATGAGCTCTTCCTCACATTTGCTGGTAAATCACCTACAATCATACTAAATGCGTGGGTTAAAGTTATTAAGGGGTGTATTCTACACTTCTACCATTGTTGCCGTGGACAAATAATAAAGTTATTAAACACGCTGACCGTGACAACATGCCCCAATGGACTCTATGCTCGGAACGAAGCCTGCACATTCGTATCCAGCTAACGCGAAAGTTAATATTCTTTCTTTAAAAAAGCGTTACAACAAATGTGAATTTATTTAGTAAAAGTATAAAAATTATCTCAGTAATGAGCTCCAAAAGTGTAAATACAGAAGTTCTGAAGCTTGCAGAACAGTCGAGCACTGCTAACCATTGTGTAAGGCTTCTATTTGCATCCAGCGATTGTACAGTGATTTACAAGTGAGAAATTAAAATAAAAGCGCAATTGCCAAGTATGCTTACATAAGGAATTTGTCATGGTGACAGAAGCTTCCAGTGCAAAGAGAAAACAAAAATATACATATAAACATATATACATAAACAGGGAAATAATAATAAAAACAAATAAGATACAACAGATACATTTATAGAGATAACTACCGTAGCTCAATAATGTTATTCAAATATGTTATATACAGTTATGTGCAAGATGATTTATTGCATTGTGCAGATGAGGCAGGGTATCAAATAAATGTAAATGGAATGTAAAAATGAATTGTTTAATATGCTCATAATTGTTTTGCCACAATGGAGAGTATTGGTGGGCAGTTTTAACAGTTCATAAGGTGAATGACCTGAGGTAAGATAATGTTCTTGTACCTGACGGTTCTGGTGCTCATGGCTCTGTAGCGCCGGCCAGAAGACAACAGTACAAAAAGGTAGAGGGCTGGGTGAATGGGGTCCAAAGTGATTTTTCATGGCCTTTTTTCACTCTGGAGGTGTACAGTTCTTGAATGTGTGAAGGTGAGAACCAATAATCCGTTTAGCTGTCCAAACTGTCCTTTGAAGTCTTTTGATGTCTGACATGGTAGCTGAACCAAACCAGACAGTTATAGAAGTGCAGAGGACAGACTCAATCACTGCTGAGTATAAGATCAGCAGCAGCTGTGGAAGGTTGAACTTCCTCAGCTGGCGAAGGAAGTACAACCTCTGCTGGGCATTGTGTCAATGTGGGTATTCCACTTCAGGTCAACTGCTGCCACAGTGCTGTTCAGAATGGTGAGCGGGGTCAATGTTGGGGTTTTCCTCTTAAAGTTCACTATCATCTCCACTGTTTTGAGTGTGTTCAGCTCCAGGTTGTATTGACTGCACCAGTGAGCCAGCCGATCAAACTCCCTTCTGTATGCAGACTCACCGTCATCTTGAACTAGGCTGATGACGGTAGTGTCATCTGCAAACTTCAGGAGCTTGACAGAGGGGTCCTTGGCAATGCAGTCATTTGTGTACAGGGTGAAGAGTAGTGGGGAGAGCACACATCCCTGAGGGGCACCAGTGCTGATTGTACAGGTGCTGGGAGTGAATTTCCCCTGTCTCAATAACTGCTGCCTATTTGTCAGAAAGCTGGTGAACTACTGACAGATAGAGGTGGGAACCAAGAGCTGGGTTCATTTATTCCATAGTTGAGCTGGGGTGATGCTTTTGAAATCCGAACTGAAGCGCACAAATAGGATCCTTGCCTAAGTCTCTGGTCTGTGTAGATGTTGCAGGATATGATGCAGTCCCATATTGACACCAACCTGTTAGCTCGATAGGCAAACTGCAGTGGATCCAGAAAGGGTCCAGTGATGTCTTTCAGGTGGGCCAATACCAGTCTCTCAAATTACTTCATAACCACTGACATCAGAGCAATGGGTCTTTAGTCATTAAGTCCTGCAGTTTTGGGTTTCTTTGGGATAGGGATGATGGTGGAGCATTTGAAGCAGCTGGGAACGTCACAGTGCTCCAATGATGTGTTGAATATCTGTGTGCAGATGGGGGCCCGCTGGTTAGTACAGTTTTTTAGACAAGCGGGTGAAACACTGTCTGGGCCCTGTGCTTTCCTTGTCTTCTGTTTCCGGAAGACCGGCACACATCCTCTTCACAGATCTTAAGTGCAGGTTGAGTAGCATGAGGGGGTTGCTGGAGATGTTGGTGTTTGTGTGAAGTGAAGGTTATATTCATGTAATATCACACCACAATATTCATAAATAAAAGTAATGATAAAATAACACAATTGTTAACACTTTACAATAAGGCTATTAGTTAACATTAGTTAAATCTAGGTAGCATGAATTAACAGGGAACAATACTTTTACAGCATTTATTAATCTTAGTTTATGTTAATTTCAACATACTAATAGATTTTAAAAATCAAAAGTTGTATATGTTAACATTAGATAATGCACTGTGAACTATCAATGAACATTTTTTATTTTTATATTGACAAAGATGAATAAATACTGTAAAAGTATTGTTCCCTGTTAATTGGTCATGATACCTAATACATTAATGCATATTAACAAATGGAACCTTATTGTAAAGTGTTAACACACAATTAATCTATATTTATTGTCAAATCACTGCATCATTGTTTACTGTATTAAATGTTCACATCTAAAAAGCATTCGTCCATCATCGGTGTTCTCTTTAGTTTGACTGATCCCTGCACATACACGACAATCTCTCAGAAACGGGACATGATTTTTATAAACGTAAACTTTACTGAAAGTAAAAACCATGTTATACTGCATAAATAAAATACAATACTATTAGACAAATTGTATGGTTGACTTAAGAGTTACTGTGTTAAGAAATATTTGATCGTTCACTCTAGCATTTGCTGTAAATCTGGAGTATCATCAATTGTCATATTATATTAACTTAATTTATTTGTTTTAGTGACATTTTGTATGATCGACCTCAGGAAATTGAGTTTTACGCTTCTCTTTTATGGGCAGTCTTATGTACTATTGACTTTTTAATTTGTTATTAACCTCACGTCTGACTGGATTACCTCAAAGGAAATAAACACCGCTGCACTTACCGATGGTCTTCGCCGGGACGTGCAGTCTTAAATAGGCTGCTTGATTCCCTGTCCACATCCAGTGGGGCTGGAGTGTGTGGACTTTGAATTCGGGTCATGTTGGTGGATTCATTGAAGCCTTCTCTTGCCCATCTTTGCCTGTTGGAGTTTTGTTGTTGGCCCTCAGCAATTTTCTTCCAAAAGTTTTATTCTCTGGATGTACAGCATTTTAATTCCTCGACCTGGCTGTCAGATGGAGTTTATAACTATTGCGCTGCTCTTGGAATTGCGCGTCACCCCTGGTATGTCCATCAAGGGTCACACCGACATCTCTGCAGGTTACTGGCCTATTCTCCTGACAACCACCACATACCGGCCATCTGGTCTTCACGCCATCGCCCTCTGAATGGTGAAAGAGATGTGAAGAGGGGTGTCAATTTTGATAATCTCAGCTTCCTGAAACGCACATCTTTTATTTCACCGCAAAACACTGATGTCGCCACTGTTAAGATGGCCCTCAGTCTTTTATTCTGAATGACTTTTCTTTATCACGATCATTAGATTAACATTTTCACTGAGACCTGGCTGAATCCTTGTGAATAAATGGCTCTGGGGGATCTAACACTGCCAGGCTGTGACTTTTTAAATTCCCCACTGACATCAGGGTGAGGAGGTGGTGTTGCCGCTGATTTTAGAAACTCTTTTAAATGCAGAACACTACCTATGGACATGTATTCCAGTTTTGAGGTCCAAATATTAAAGATTGACATCTTGGGTCCTGCTTTCTGTGCACTTGTGTACAGACATCCCAGATTTAATAAGGAATCATCCAACCATTTTTGGAATTTCTCTCTGGACTGGTGTCTCGTGGTGACAGACTCCTAATTCTTGGGGATTTTAATATTCATGTATGCTGTCCATCAAAACCTCTGGTAAATTAATTCATCTCCCTCACCGAGTCTTTAAATTTTGTACGACATGTCACTGGTCCTACTCACAATATGGGTGCTACATTAGATCTTGTGTTGTTTTATGGTCTTTCTGTATATAACTTGGAGGTGTTTGATATTGGCATTTCTGACCTTTATTCAGTAATATTTGAGTTTGTCTCTGCTTGTCCTCTGCCTACTTTTTCTCAGCCCTTACGTCACTCCTGGTCCATTTACTCGTCTACTGACAATCTGTTTTCAGAATTGTATCTTACTCATTTCACCCAAGAGACATGTGAAACATTTTAAAACTTCTGTACTCACAAAATTGAGCAGATTAAAGGTGCAATTGTACCTACACAATTTGATCAAGCATTAATTCCTTCCCCGTCCATCTCTTTGAATCATTTTGAAACTGTTACGTCAGCACAGTTAGCAGATGTAGTCTCCAAGATTAAGTGTTCCAGTTACAAGCTGGATATTCTTTCTCCATGCCTTCTTAACACTAGATGCGCGGAGCCACTTTAACCTACGCTTAACGTGACTTAAGGGGTCATAAGACTGCTTAGTATTCAGACAGGGACACTGCTACTGACACAATGATCACTAGATGGCGCCTCTTGCACGTAGCCAATGGATTAGTCTTAAAATTTGTATGTCACTGTGAGTTCTTTCACAATTTCGGCTAATTTATTTGCGTTAACATCGATCTGTTTATACAATAGAATTTAATCTGTTATCTGTTTGAATTATTATCTATATTCGTTTTTAGCAAAGGTATGCTTTTCTTCCCTTTCCCAGGAAAGGCTCGACTCAACGCATGACAACATTGTCCGATAACCGCTGACCAGCCGGCCTACTGTCGTCTTTCCCTAGATAGGGATGTGCGTTCAGCATGTATTTTGTTTCAACATCAGTGGCCAACCAGAATCGTATGCCAAATTTGTCCGGTTTATTGGCCTTGTACTGTTTGAAACGACAGCGCGCTTTGGTAGGGAACAGTTGTTCATCAACTTTTATGTTCTCACCGGGCGTGTATGAAGCAATGCTGTTTTTCACAAATTTGTCAAATATCTCAGATATCATGGCAAATCTTTCTGTCACAAGGCGGGCAGCTCTCGTATTCTTGTCATCAAAGCGCAGATAGCGCATGATATTTTGGAATTTCTGTCGCGACATTGTCTCTTTGAAAAAAAGTGTCCAAATTCATTAGATCAAAAGTCACCCAATATCATGCTTTTGCCTCCCGTAACACCTCTCAAATAAACGAGACCAACAAATGCTTTTAGTTCGTCATCTGTCAGTTTGAACTTTTCAGCATTATTCCGCCCAGCTTCCGCATCAGTGTACTTTCGTATGTTTTGCCACATTTCTATGTCAATTAAACACAGTAAGCTGCCCAATGGACGTGTAATATTGTCCTTGGCATAAAATGTTGGCCCTGGGGGTTCTCTCATTATATTGGCCTTTTGGGCTCTACCCCGAGGGTTGCCAGGATTTAGTTCAACCCATACTGTGCCATCTCTTGCAACCTCTTGAAATGAGTCCCCAGCACACTAAATTTCAGAGTCTGATTCTGAATCTGAACCAGATTCAATATCAATATCAACACCACCTCCATCGCCTCTCTCCTCCTCTCCATTGAACACCTCACATTCCTCGCCCTCCGATTCCATCTCATTAATATTTTGTAGCAAGTCCAACGCTTGCTGTGCCTTCATACGTATAAAAATATACACTTTAGACCGATAGTAGCCTTTTAGTTCAGTTATTCGATAAAAAAAAATTAAATGCTGAAAATACATGAATGGTATTTTATTATCAATTGATTTAAAATTACAAAATAACAAAATGTATAAATATATAAAATGGTAAATGGTCTGCACTTATATAGCGCCTTTTTAACCTTAATGGTATTCAAAGCGTTTGACACTGTGACTCATTCACCTATTCACACACATATTCATAAACCCATGCAAGGTGCTAGCCTTCCATTGGGAGCAACTTGGGGTTCAGTGTCTTGCTCAAGGACACTTCGGCATGTGGGGTCGTGTGGGCCGGGATTCGAACCACCAACCTTGCGATTAGTGGCCGACACGCTCTACCACCCCACAATATATACACAATATATTCACATAGATACTTGCGTTATTTTCTATATTTTCAATGTATATATATATTGCATTTAGTTATAAAATAATACACTTTACAGATTTTTTTCTTAAAGCACAATGGTCGGATGACCGCATGCTCGGCCCTTCTAGCGTTAAAGAAGTTTTCATGACAATTAATTCAAGTGTGACAGCTATAATTAACAGCTCATTAGCAAGTGGAGTTTTTCCAAGTTTTTTTTTTTGGGGGGGGGGATCTGGCAATACACAACAAATACAGACCAATCTCCAAACTGCCTTTTATTTCCAAGATTTTGGAGAGAGTTGATTATTTGCAGCTCTACTCCTATATAAATATATGTAACATTTTAGATACATATCAGTCATTTCAGTCTGGTTTCAGACCCTTGCACAGCACTGAATCTGCATTATTGAAGGTCACTAATGATATTTTACTCTCCATTGATTCAGATTCACCTGTCGTCTTAGTTTTATTAGATCTTAGTGCCGCGTTCGACACTATCGACCATAATATTCTTCTCAATTGTTTAGAATGTATGGTTGGCATCCAGAGTATGGCCCTCCAGAGGTTTTCATCCTATCTAAAAGAAAAGACGTTCTCTTTAAATTTAGGTAATTTTTCTTCTACGTCGGCTCAATTACAGTGTGGTGTCCCTCAAGGGTCAATTTTAGGACCTTTGTTATTTTCCCTGTATGCTTTCTCTGAGCACTATTTTACAGAAGTACAGCATATCTTATCACTGTTATGCTGACGATTCCCAATTTTATTTAGACAAGTAATTGTTGTGTAGACAAGAATTGTTAATCTGAGAACATGCTAAATTGCTTCAAAAATGTTCAATATTGGCTGTAAACAATTTCTTACAATTAAATGAAAGCAAATCAAAGGTTCTGATTTTAGGTTCCTCCATGTCCTCATTACCTTGTCTGGTTGCCCAGTTAGGTCCTCTGTCATCAAATATACAAGATCATGTAAGGAGTCTTGGAGTGATTTTAGACTTCTCGATCAGTGCTGTTGTCAAGGGTAGATTTTTCCACCTGAGATCTATTGCTAAAAATATAATATTTTTTTCCCATAAAGCCTTGGAAATTGTTATCCACTCACTTATAACATCAAGGTTAGACTATTGCAACTCATTGTACATTGGTCTGCCCCAAACTGCATTATCCCGCATACAGCTAGTTCAAAATGTGGCAGCAAGGCTTTTAGCATCTCTACATTGGCTTCCTGTGAAATTCAGGGTCGATTTAAAAATTCAAATTTTTCTAATCAACGTCTACTGAAGGTTCCTCGTTGCCGCTATAGATCTAAGGGTGACCGTGCCTTTTCTGTGATAGGTCCTAATCTATGGAATAGTTTCCCTTTCCATGTGAGATCAGCTTCATCATTAGCCATTTTTAAATCTTCTTTAAAAACAGATTTTTATTCTGCAGCTTTTGAATAGTTTGAAATGGATAAATATATGATGTTGTATTTAAATGTTTTTATTTATTCTATTATGTTTTATATTTAACTTTAAATCAATCTGTTTTTATATCACTCTGTCATTTTGTTTGTTTGTTCTGTTAAGCATTTTGGGTCAACTTCTGTTGTTTTTAAATGTGCTCTATAAGTAAAGGTTGACTTGACTTAACATGTGTAATACAGTTGGATACAGGGACCTTGCTATGCCAGTGATGGTGGTCATGCACTGTGGTTGAAATAACTTAAAGTACATGTTAAGCCCCTTATTTTTACTGGATGGAGTAACAGCTCCGTGTCTAAATGTGCGATGGATATTGTCAAATGTCATCCGCAGAAACTCCTGTAAATAAAGACTGTGAAAAGTGAGTTTCCCCCAAGTCGTCTCGCTGGCATTTATTAGCGTAGGAAGAAATAGTTTCCATCGCTGAGCTGGATGTAAGTGTGCTTCATGAGGCAAAATGGGGAAGTGACCGTGCATAAAGTCCATAACGTGTTACGTTGTCACAATATATGGGGTTAATTTTGACACAATGACACTTGCCATTGAACAGCCTATTTTAGAGCAAAATTTAAACAGTAAAACAATTATGAAATTCAGTTCATGAAACAGCCAAATTGCAAAAGGTTTACAGCATCAAAGCATTATTTTATTTAGTTCTGAAAGAGTAAGTTTATAGTGTACATCTTTTATTATAGAAGAGCAAAGAAACCCCTGTTTTTCCTGACATGTCCCTTTAAAGGGTAACTAAACACCTGCTCAGAGTCTGACTCCACCCACTAGAAATATTTGAAAATGCAGGAAAAGTGGGCAGACCCCGGCGGGGATAGAGGGAACGAACCGAGTCGAGGGCTGAGCGGGGGGCACCTGAGACTCGTAGTGATGGATTAATTGACAGCTGCTGTCAGACTCTATGTTATTATTATTCCTCACACGGTCGCAAGACGACATGTACATGAATCTGGCGTGGTGAGCTGGAACCTGCTTACGTCATCTGTCACCGCTTACGTCACGAAGTACCGCAACAGCCAATAGGAAAATTCAACTGCAGTAGCCACCGTTCAACCTGAAGAGGGCAGCACTCAGACGTTTTTACACCATATATTGTAGAATTAAAACACTTTATACACAAATGTCAAAAAAATTACTTGAATCAATGACCAGTACTAATAAAGCCCCATGCTTAGAGATCATTAACTAAAAAAAGTTGGTTTAGGGTGTAGTTACCCTTTAAAGAGGTAATTCATCCAAAAATGAAAATTCTATCATGATTTGCTCACCCTCATTCCATCCCAGATGTGTATGACTTTCTTTCTACAGCAGAATACAAACAAAGAATTTTAGAAGAATATCTCAGCTCTGTAGGTAAATACAATGCAAGTGAATGGTGACCAAAACTTTGAAGCCCCAAAAAGGAGATGAAGTCAGAATAAAAGTAATCCAGTGGTTAAATCAATGTCTTCTGAAGCGATCCAATCGATTTTGGGTGAGAACAGACTGTAAAATGTAACTACTTTTTCACTGTAAATCTTGACATCGTCAGTCTCCTTGACGATCATGGTTTCAAACTCGATTACACTTCCTAGCATCATCTAGCGCTCTGCGCATGTGTCAAGCACTAGGAAGTGTAATCAAGCTTGAAATCATGTTTGTGCCTAGAAACTGCAATGGCAAGCTGTGCAGTGAAAAAGGAGTTACATTTTGGTCTGTTCTCACCAAAATCAACTGGATCACTTCAGAAGGCATGGATTAAAACACTGGAGTCATATGGATTAATTTTATGCTGCTTTTATGTGCTTTTTGATGCTTCAAAGTTTTGGTCACAATGCACTTGTATTGTATGAACCAACAGAGCGTGAGATATTCTTCCATAAGTCTTCATTTGTGTTCTGCAGAAGAAAGACATAGACATCTGGAATGGCATTAGGGTGAGTAACTGATGAGAGAATTTTCATTTTCGGGTGAAGTATTCAGCTGTAGAGCTGTTTAAGTGATTAGTAGTTGGTTTCATCAGACGTTTGTGTTTCTCATGAGGTTCCAGACGTTGGCTTCAGTGGAAAAAGGAAATCGAGTTGCTGTCTGACCTGACGTACTATGTCCTTACAACTTTATCTGGTAAGTTATCATTTTGCATTTCAACCCTTCATATTAGCATCTGTTGCATTTCAGATGTTTGGGTCTCATTCACTAATAATTGCGTACAAGTGTGCTTGCGCAGAAAAGGTTTGCACAAAATATTTAGGGATGCACTGATACCACTTCTCAGTATCGGCTGATCCGATACCAGTGTTGTTTTTCCATAATCAGTTTAGATTATCTTTACATTATTGTGTGGAACTAATTGGGTGTGCTCTTTGTAAAGAATGTAAAGAAACACAAAGTTCTAACTACACATTATTTCAATATAAATGTGTAGACTATTAAGAAAACCTTTATTATTAACTAGTGTACTGGATAATTTATCAGCAAAATTAACAGTACAAATCATCAGTAGAAAAGAAGCTCAATTTAGTTGCAAGAGACCAGTCCACTTTTTATTCACAAAGTTATTTTTTGGAACCCATTCTTCTTAAATATTATTATCATGCACCTTTTGTCACGGATCCACCGGTTGGTCTCTCTCTCTCTCTCTCCTGTCCCCCCCCCACAGTGCTCACTCTCCCCTGAGTTCTGATTACATGCACCTGCATATCATTAGTTGGTAATCAAGGACTGCATATATACCCTGCTTTTACACACACTCGTTGTCTGTTCTCATCGATAGTATCTTTTCACACTACAGACCTTTGTACTATGTCAAACATTGTTGCCTGCAAGTATCATTAGACTTTTGTGAGTTGTATGTTCATCGCGTCTGTAACCTGTCTGTATATTATTCACCTGTTGTTTGCCACTCTGCTCAACTGAATTTACTTACATCATGTTTACATCACTGTTTCAATCATCTTTTCAATAAACCCTGCTACTGAGTTCATATCTCTGCCTCTGTGAGTCTCTCTGTGACACCTTTCTGAACTCTCCAGAAAGTCCTGTATGTGCCTGTTTGCAGACAAGTTCACAGTAGTTTAATTCGCTTCTTATTCAAATTCTGGTAAAATTCACCTCCAGTGCCATTCTAAATTCATATTAGTGAACTGAACTATTGAGCATCTACATCTGAGATGTAACACAAATATTGTGCACCATGTGAAGGCTGAATATAGCCGAGTGTGTGTAAACCCAGCAATATCGCGCTGGAGCTGTGCATGCATTTTATATATTTATATAAAATGCACGAGTCATATGAACTGCTTTAATTGTGTTTTTATGGTTCTTTTATATAATTTTTGTAATCAGCATAATATATATGCCGACCCATCTCCATTTAAGGATTTCCGCACAGCCTATCCTGTACAGCCATTCATCACTCTGAAACACTATATAAGCCTTGACTATGCGTGATCAGCAGTGTTTTTATGCAGAACAATATTGCGGATGATCAATTTTATTACTCTAAATGTAAGACCTATTGTAGGGTCACTTTAGTTATTTAATTTCTAATAATATATTTAGAAAACATTTTAGCTTAACATATTCCATGTTTCTAGGGCCATTAGTAATCTGAGATTATGGACCATTACATGTGGTTTGATGACTTATTGATGAATCGTAATGGTTAAATAAAGTTTTTATACACCGGTTTTACACACAAATACATGAATGTGCAAGGTTAATAAATGACACCCATTATGTTTTTTGTCCACACTGTTGTCATGTAGGCTATCAAACACTGGGTGAGGAGTATGTGAGCATCATCCAGGTGGACCCCAGCAAGAGAAGAATCCCCTCGCGAATACGCAGAGCGGCACTTATCTTCTGCCACACATTTGTGCCTTATCTTCTGGAGAAGGTCTTGATCTGTGTGGAGAATGAGTTGGAGGCAGAAGCACCTCAGAACTCACAGCGAGAGACAAGCAAAACGTGGAACCCACTATCACACATGAGGTTCTGGATTCAGAGAGCCGTGAGGATGCTGACTGAACCTCAGAGGAAAGCTTTGATTCCAGTTGTGTTTGCCGTGCAGCAGGGAATCACTCTCTTATACAGGCTTCATGTGGCTCTTTTCTACATCAGCGGTGCCTTTTATCACATTGGTAAAAGAGCTGCTGATGTTAGTTATGTAAGTTTTTGTTGTTTTACTACTTGATAATCAGTACTGAAAGAAAAGTTTTTTATGCTGTGTTATTACACAGTTCTCTGGAATAATTGATTCTGATTGGTTATTCGTGCCATCTATCATTTAGAAATTTCTTAATAACATCTGCACTTCTGGGGATAAAGACCGGTCAACCGGGAACATTGTGGGTCATTTTCCTACTATCAATCTAAAATCTCTACAAGTAAGCTTATAAAATAATTTGAACTCAAAGCAATATTTTGTGTCCATTTATTTTGCAAGAAGTCTTCACATGGCCCTTTTCGCAATATAACCACAAACAGAACTTCGACGCAAACTGGTGGTGGAATTGACCCTTCGCTAAGCCCTTCGCTTCTGACCAATCCTATGTTAGCAACTGTTGCTCCGCCGCCATTACTCTGACACATATATATATATACACTGGCGGTCAAAGGTTTGGAATAATGTACAGATTTTTCTCTTATGGAAAGAAATTGGTACTTTTATTCACCAAAGTGGCATTAAACTGATCACAATGTATAGTCAGTAATTACTATTACAATTTGAAAAAATGGTCAGAACTTTTTATGGTCAGAAATCCTCCTAGTGAAGCAATGACAGCTTTGCAGATCCTTGACATTCTAGCTATCAGTTTGTCCAGATACTCAGATGACATTTAACCCCACACTTCCTGTAGCACTTGCCATAGATGTGGCCGTTTTGTCGGGCACTTCTCACACACCTTACAGTCTAGCTGATCCCACAAAAGCTCAATGGGGTTAAGATCCATAACACTCTTTTCCAATTGTCTGTTGCCCAATTTCTGTGTTTCTTTGCCCACTAACCTTTTCTTTTTGTTATTCTGTTTCAAAAGTGGCTTTTTCTTTGCCATTCTTCCCATAAGGCCTGAACCCCTGAGTCTTCTCTTGACTGTTGTACATGAAACTGGTGTTGAGCGGGTAGAATTCAATGAAGCTGTCAGCGGAGGACATGTGAGGCATCTATTTCTCAAACTAGAGACTCTGATGTACTTATCCTCTTATGAAAAAATTTGATATCCACGGCACTCAGACTTAAGTATAACATTTAAGAAAGCCTTTATTAAACCGTGGCTAGAATAAATAAAAACCACAAACTGACGCATTGTGGCTTGAAAGCCTTTATCAGGGCGACTGATGAAGATCATCCCTTTTCCAAAGAGCACCAGCAGATATTGACTTTATACTCAAGTAGCACTCATTGCATTTTTGTCTTATCCTCTTGTTTAGTTGTACATTTGGCTCTTTCTGTCCTTATTAGAGCGAGTTGTCCTTTGTCTTTGAAGACTGTAGTATACATCTTTGAATGAAATCAAAACAATGATTGACTGATGAGTTTCTTGAGAAAGCTGTTTCTTTTTTGCCATTTTTGACCTAATATTGCCTTGAGACATGCCAGTCTATTGCATACTGTGGCAACACAAAGACAACTTTAAGCTTAATTTAATGAACCAAATAACTTTCAGCAGTGTTGGATATAATGGCAGGTGATATCCTATTAGCAATTTATCATGATTACTCAAGGATAAGGTGTTGGAGGCCTGGGTAGATCAGCAAGTAAAGATGCTGACTACCGCCCTTGGAGTCGCAAGTTTGAATCCAGGTCATGCTGAGTGACTCCAGTCAGGCTTCCCAAGCAACCAATTGGCCCCGTTTCTAGGGTTGGCAAAGTCGCATTGGGTTAACCTCCTCATGGTTGCTATAATGTGTGGTTCTCATTCTCGGTGGGGTGGGGTGCGTGGTGAGTTGTCAATGGATGCCGCGGAGAATTGCGTGAGCCTCCACATGTGCTTGGTCTACGCGGTAATGCGCTCAACAAGCCGTGTGATAAATTGAGCGAATTGACTCTCATACACTGAGGCAACTGAGATCCATCCTCCGCACCCAGATTGAGGCTAGTCACTACGCCACCATGAGGATTTAGAGTGCTTTGGGATTAGGCATGGAGGAACCCCCCTGCTGGAACAATGTGATGGCTGCTGGAAATGGGGCCTGTCTAGATTTGATCAAAAATTACTTTTTTCAAATAGTGATGCTGTTTTTTACATCAGTAATGACCTGATTTTTGATCAACAGCTGACTGTAAAGAACAGAATGAATTTTAAAAGACATCATTTAATGACAAATGGATTTTATGGATCTCGTCTTCGGATGCACATAACATTTAACAAGTCAAACCAAAATATACTCTCAACACACAGTGAAAGGATTTCTGTGCTGAACTTTGCATGTTAAAAGATCGATCTTGGGATTATAAGAATCAAAATCGTTCAAATGAAGATCGTGATTCATTTTGAAAATCTATATTTTTACTCAACCCTAACCCCTATTATTTTTAGTTTAAGTCAAGTGTTTTATTAGTTAATCAAAGAAAAATCCAGTTCTATTCGTGAACCCACTGGAACCTGATTATGTAACCCCTGGGGTGCACGTACAGCTGGTTAAGAATTGTTGCTCTATGGCACTCTAAAGAATACCTTAGTGGTGCCTGCTTTTTGGGTTCATTTTTGTAGTTGATTACAGTAATGATGGTATACACAGCTAATCTTGAAGAAATGTTTTGGGTGTCTGCCATGTTGTCAATTATCACAGAAAATTATTTCAGATCGTCCCTTAATTAAACAAAAATTAAAAAAAAAAGCACTTACAATGGTGAGTCTGTTGGGCAAGGAATTAAATAAATTATTTTGGATAAACATTCATTCACACTGTTTTGAAAGTGAAGCCACAAACACATTACACATGTTTACATGGGACTAGTATGGTAGAAAAAAAATGCTAACTAACTTTGTCGGTGCAAAGTTTTATCCAGTCTTTAAACTTTTGTCATGACCATGTAAAGCTGATTACTTTTGCATGGTATGTGCTAGGATACTAGAAAGGGACTGTTTATATGAAGCAAACTCCTCCTAAAGGAATTATGTTGGTAACGCTTAACACAAAGTTCATCCAACGTAAAAGAAAAAGTCCCATTGCTGAAAGAACATTTTGAAATTGTATATGGTGATCAACAGCATTTTAGTAGAGTTTAAGATGTTTTGAAACCACAACATTCCTTTTTAATCAGTGTTACGGTGTATGTGTTCTGTAGCTAAGAGTGCGAAACGCGACCGAGGATGACCCGCGCATCCTGAACAGTTACCGTCTGCTGGGGGCGCTGTCTCTGCTACAGCTGGGCATCACTCTCACACTGCAGTTTAACAACCTCAGGCAGAGACAGAGAGCTAGACAGGAGTGGAAACAACACAGAAACCTGCTCCCCAGGTAGTGCTCTACAAAGACAGCACCTACTATTATAATGATTTAAGTATCCAAATACTTATTGGGGACTTTGCATGCAAGATTTTGGACTATTGGGGGAGCTTTCGTTATAGACTTTATGCTCATTATTCAGTTTTATCTTCAGTTTATTATGACTTTTAACCATTTGTTCTTTCAGTCCTCAGGTCAGTCAGTCGTCGTTGTCTCGTTCTTCACGCTGTATCTTGTGTTTGGAGGAGCGCAGACACTCCACCTGCACTCCCTGTGGTCATCTTTTCTGCTGGGAGTGTATTACTGAGTGGTGCAATACCAAGGCAAGACTATCATATCAAGTAATGCTGCAATGTGTTGGTTTTATGTATAGTTGAACATTAATGACATCTGATGTTTCTTTCTGTTGTTGTAGACCGAATGCCCGCTCTGTCGAGAGAAATTCCAACCTCACAGATTGGTGTATCTGAGAAGCTACAAGTAGACTGTGCTTTAACAGCGCATGTGTCTTAATTCCATTATTGTTTGGAAAATAAAGTAATTCATGTTTAAAGATTGCTTTACATGAATATGTAAATTACATTCTGTATATTTTGTACTAAATAGACGAAGAATACTGCATTGCTATTATTACTGATTATTTAAGTTGCTTGTGCAGATTAGAATGAAATTCTACTTGTAATTACAATTAATTAATTTTAATTGTAATTTTGTAATACAATAATGTTACATTTTTACAGAACTTGACATTTTGGTTTGATGTTCAGAGCTGAAAAGTAAAGCACAGATAAATAAAAAAACTAATTTATTTTAAGTTCATTCATTAAATAGTTCATGGTGTAAGCTGATTGGTCCTTGACTTGTAAACTGCATGCCAATCAACTCCTGTACTCCCCTCTTGTACTTGCCTCCGCTGTTCGCTGGTAAGCCGGTCTCAATAGCTATGTTTCCATCCAAGTAGCAAATTTAATTTATGCCAAAAAACATATCGCAAAAACAATGTGTGAATAAAGCTGCGTTTCCATCCAAGGGTGTTCAAAAAGATGAAATCGTCACTTGCAGATAAATTGTAGCCACTTTGAGTGTTTTTAATAAAATCTTTTAATAAAATACTGGCGGTTTAGAGCATGCAGTCAAAACACTGTAAAGAACTTTGTCTTGTTACACACTTATGGGAGTGCTATATATGTGTGTTCATCCATCCTTATGATTATATTGTGCAGATGTATAAGATATTACTTATGGGAGTGCTATATATGTGTGTTCATCCATCCTTATGATTATATTGTGCAGATCTATAAGATATTTTTCAAAAGTGCCAAGAAACCACCTCTTTCATACAGTTCAAGTTTGTTTTCGACTCATTTGCTCTGCAGACTCTTTGTAGGCTTTGGATTTTCTAGACACCGTTATTTCAGGATGACCAGAGCAACATTTCAGATCTGATGATTGGCCTGCCTGGTAGCCCAGTAATGAATGAGTTTTTCAGTCACATAGCCTTTTTGATGTGCAACTTTTATTCCTAACAAATTCAGTAGGAATTAATTCGGTAAATGTGTTTCCATCATAGTTTATGTGCATTTCTTCTTATCGAATAAAAAAAATGATCCACCTCAAGTGAGCGAATACATTTTTTTTATGTGCATTTTGGAGATTTATTCACATCTTGGTGTTTCCATCCAGCAGTTATTATGTGATATCCCAAAATGCACATAAAAAACTTTGATGAAACCGCTATTGTTGCACGTAACAAAGAGTTTTCTCTCTGAAACCCTCCTCCTCCCCAGCACCACTGGTCTAGGTCTATTTTAAAGGGAGTGTGCTGTACGTCTAATTGTGCAGCAGCAGTATGTCTGTGTATGTTTGTGTATGTTCTCCGCAGTAGCAAGTCTTCATATTTGCTCTGCAGCAGTTGAAGCAGATCTTGTCAGCCAAGTCCAAATCTACTAACTTGTCATATTGATTAGTGCTTTAAAATATATTCTGAGAGTTGTCATGCCTAAACTGCTGTCTGTGGTTCAGGCAAATTAAGAAAGTATATTTAGACATGCACATTTTACTATTTCATGTATGTATTGTTGAAGGCAGGGGACTTGCTAGATGCATAAATCTAAAGTTCAAATGGTCACATTTTGAAATTATTTAGCTTAATAATTATAGTAATTATAAGCATTATTTTAATGTATTGTTAAGTTATGCTAAATCTATCTGGCTTTGCTCAGCATATCAAGCAAACTTGTAAAAGTACATTTTATAGTCAAGGTTGGATTTTGGACTGGGGAAATAGGGCCAGTGGCGCCTCTGACATTTGCCTTCGGCTGTGATGCCCATGGTGGCCTGAAAGCCAGAAACAAGCCACCACACATGTAAAATTGAAACAGGGGCAATTGATGTGATATCATGTTTTCACTGTCCCTTCATAAAAAGATTTTAAAAAAAATGTACATCTGTAATTTCAATATGATTCATTATAAACTTGTCCTTTACAGTATGTCTCAATTTTAT
The DNA here is from genome assembly GCF_025860055.1 of Xyrauchen texanus. Lineage (NCBI taxonomy): Eukaryota > Metazoa > Chordata > Actinopteri > Cypriniformes > Catostomidae > Xyrauchen > Xyrauchen texanus. The sequence goes on from NC_068312.1 coordinate 6,579,527, forward strand.
CATGCAATTTTGAGTGGAATGTTGAATTATAGTCTTGTATGTGCCCAGTGCATCAGGCATTATATCATAGAGGGGTCTGTTGTCTTAAGAGATATTTGATTCATGTAGAAAACTTCTGGTAGCTCATTTAAAATTGTATAAAATGTACAATGTCTTTGACTTGGGCCAAGAAGTCCACTACAATCTTGAGAAGAACTCTTCTGTTAGAAGCTATGTTATTCTTTTTCATAGTTTTTTATTTAAGGTATTGATTATTAAAGGTATAATTTTTACTGTCTTGCGTTGACACTTTATTTAGTTGATTTTATTAGTGGTTTGATTTTAAAGGGATACTTCCCCACACTCATGCCATCCCAGATGTGTATGACTTTATTTCTTCTGCAGAACACAAATGAAGATTTTTAGAAGAATATCTCAGCAAGTGAATGGTTGACAGAACTTTGAAGCTCCAAAAAGTATATAAAGGCAGTATAAAAGTAATCTATACGACCACAGTGGTTAATTCCATGTCTTCAGAAGCGATATGATGGTTGTGATTGAGAAACAAATCAACATTTAAGTCCTTAAATTTTTTTCCTGTAAATCTCCACTTTCACTTTCACATTCTTAATGATAAAATCTAGTTTTAAAGGGCTAGAAAAGAATTTGTGTGAAGTAGACGGAGTTCTTTTACTGGCTCCACCAAACAAGTTGGTTGTACAGTAATCTGCTTAACTCACACTATGAGTGCTCTACAGTCTGAAGGTTTTGTTTATACAGATCATGTTTTGAAGATGACCAAAAAATTAAGCATTAGCAAATATGAAATGCTTATTCAAAAGTTATTTTTGTAAATCAATACTTCACAAAATAGCTACAGTTTAATGATCTTCATAATTGCCATCTCACTATCCACATATACTGTGGTTAAAATGATTTTGTCATCGCAACAAGTTTAAATGATTAGGTTTTTAATGCAATTGTTTGCAGTGGATAAACAATTTCTACTTTGTTATGCCCAGAGCCATATAGAGAGAGAGTTGCGACAACTCCATTGACTCCAATGGAACGTTTTTTTTTACAGCAATGGCGGCTCGTGGAGCCTCTCAATAGTTCCCGGAAGTAGCAGCAAACACATGCCGCGCCGTAGAGATGCATCAGAACAAATCGTTTGCGACGCACTTTTAAAAGGTGAGACGTTTAAAGAATAATATTATCTTATTCTGTATATTATCAGTACATCTAAATAAAAATAACTTGTAAATTAAAACCTTATAGTTGAGTATTACTCATTAAACTAGGAGATAAGGGATGTTATCGGATAACTAACAGATTAGGCAAGGACTGGAGCTGGATAAAGTTAGTAACGAACACCCTATTAATTGTAAAATCTTTGCAAATACCTCACACGTTTTTTTGTTGTTGTAATTTTTATTTATATTTAGATTGCTCCTGCTGACTTGAGCCAACCATTTTTTTCTCCTCTCCATGTCAGTGAGGAAGCCATACATTCGCACACCTTTCTCTGAGCGATTGGAGCATCCCCATGCAGCACAGCAAACCATGGTGAAGACTATGCAACGACAACATGAAAGAAAGGACATACAAAATGCTTGGCATGCTATTTAATTTATTAGAAATGTATTCATGAATTGCTGTAAATAGTTATTGCATTTATTTGAATAAAAATACAAAAAAAGTAATATCGTAATATATTATTACAATTTAAAATAACTGTTTTCTATTTTAATGTATTTTAAAATGTAATTTACTCCTGTGATGCCAAGCTGAATTACTTTTGAACGGCAGTTTATATACGAGTATGCTTAAGTCGTTTTAAAGCTGAATATATTGTGTATATGAATAAGTATTGTAAGAATTATACATTAGATATATCATATTTATAATACATAAATAATTATATTACTATATATAGAATTGTAAACAATAAGCTTCATTTCACTAAATTTTACATTTACGTAACTGCTGCTAATAGTTAATAGTTCATTGACCCATTGTGCGGTGTGAGCTGGAAATCACCTGGCACCAGCCTGTATCTGAAAAGTCATAAATATGACATTAGTTACCATGAGATTAGTGAAAACAATGAACATGAGGTAACATAAAAAGGCAACAGAAACCCTAGCCTGAAATAAGTTGAGGCAAATAACGGTAAGCGAACACTAATCCTCAAATATTAGCTGATTTGATCTTTAAAAAACAACATCGCTGTAACAACATACTCATGCTACATACATATGTCGGTGTGTTACATAAATATATAAAATAAATGCATTTATTGACTACTAATTACCAGAAATCGCAGTTCTGTCACTCTACTCTAACAGTTTGGAATGACCGCAAAAGCACTTCCTGGAACTATCTGAAGTCTACGTGAATCACGTGACGATCAAGCATTTACAACTTCCGTTGTCGCAACTCTCTCTTTATATGGCTCTGGTTATGCCTAAATATTTTTAGTGGGCTGAGACCCAGTTGTTTTGAATTCATACCAAATCTGAGGATTTACATCCCTTAGGGGGGAAAAAGGTACTTTTATGGTACGCATGGCTACCATATCCATGTACTGTCATATTTACTACACTTCAAGGAATTTCAAAAAATACTTTGATATTGCCATGGTACCATGTCCAAAAAACCGTGCTTATACTTTAGTGTTTTTTATAAGCGATTGGTGTAAAACTGGCTGAAATCAAATTAAATGCAGTAATGTGTCCATCAGGTTTTAATGGTATGAATCTTAAAAAAATAGTTTACCCACAAAGAAAATTTTGCCATTTACTACACTGATGATTTTATGTTTTCACCACAAAAGGAGATTTAAATGAATTTCTATAGATTAAAAATTATTGGTGAACAGTGTCTGTCAAACTCAAAAATGTCAAAAAAGGCACCATAAAAATAGCCCATGCAACTTATGTGCTATATTCCAAGTCTTCTGAAGCCATATGATTGTCTTTTGTGTGGAACAAACCAAAATTTAAGTAATTATTCTCTGAAAACCTTCATCTCCATTGTAGCTCTCAAATCTCATTCGCAAAATTTGAATATACACCTCATTTAAAATGTGCCAAGTTTGGATTGGTTACAAGACCCACATGAAACATTGATGTTTGGCATCATTATCAAACCTGGCATAACAAATGTTTATGTGCCATATTTGAATATGTAAACAAGAAGGATATTTGAGAGCTGTGGTGGAGGGGAAGATTATAAGTAAATAACAACTTAAATTTCAGTCTTTCTCACACAAAGCTCATATGACTTCAGAAGACTTTTAATATAGACTACTTTATGATGCTTTTTGTCATTTTTGGAGCTTGACATCCCCTGGTCACCACTTACTTACATTGTATTAAAAGGGCAGCATCAACATTCTATTAAACGTCTCCTTTTGGTTCCACAGAAAAAGAAAAAAAAAGACAAGATGATAGGTAAAGAATTAGAGAATTTAAAAGTTTTGGTAAATATTTCCTTTAAATTGTTTAACTCTGCCCACTTTTAAATAGATAGAAGGAATGAGACATTTCTGAGCAGATCTGTCTTAAGAAAGCAAGATCAACATGTCAGCGAGAAACAGCATGCTGAGGAAAATAAAGATGAGTTGCTGGTGACTCTGTATGCTTCTAAAGACCGTATCCAAAACACCCCTGTGAGCAGAAACTCAACATCAAGGGAACAGGCTGCACTTTTGATTTTTCTCAACACACTGTGTGGAACAAGGATATGTCTTCAGTTTCAGAGAACACAAGTAGCTCAAAGTATGCCAGAAGAGATCCAAGAACCAGGGACGCTAAAGCCCTCAGATGTTGTAATACAGCAGACAAGCACAAATGTGTGCAATGGCATACCCTTGGCAGTGATTTTACAGGGAACTCCTCATTATCCACAAGTTCAAAGAACAACAACCAAACAACCGGCTTGACTTCTGAAGATATTGTTTATGACTCAGTAAGAAAAGGCACACGTTTCAAGGGCAAGATGAACTGGTTTATATTCTACATTTCATGAGCTTCTCATGTCTTCATGGATGTCAGCAAACTTGCTTTGCTCGATGCTACACTTCAACACGAGTGAACCTGCATTGTGGAACATCAGAAGGCAAACTGCAAATCCACATCAGCAGTTTTCTCTCCCACGATACCTGTTGTCGAGAGAGAAAATTATAAACAACCAAGAAATGAGCCGAGCCAATACTGTAATGAAAAATTCAGCTCTAGTCATGTCTTCCATATAGAGAGAGGTTTCCCAGACTTGATGCCCACAAATTGATCTTTGATCGGGCAGCTGACAAACTGCAACCAAGCTTTTATCCCCAAGAAAGACTTGAAATGCAAGAGATATTGTGCCAAATGCAGCCATTGGGCTTTCAGTCAGTAGGGCCTAGTCCACACTAAAACGTTTTTGTTTGAAAACGCATCTTTTTCTCTCCGTTTTGGCCTTTTTGTCTGCGAAAATTGAGCTTTTTGAAAACGCACTCCGAAGTGGATAAATTTGAAAACGCTGTTTTTTCGCATTGTAGTGTGGACTGTGAAAACGGATGCTTTGGAAAATGATGCAATTTTATGTGATCTATCCAACCAAAACAATCAAGATGGCGGCCTGTGTTATAGCGGAGCTGTTGTGTCTGATACTCACTTTGAAAGCGTTGTAAAAAATAAAATGTCCTTCACATTGCATTCCTTCACAGGTGAAGGAAGTTTACTCGGAAGTGTCCGGCGACGGAACATGAGGCAATTGACAATCAGGGCAGGGGTGTATTCGTTCAGCAGGTTAAACTAAAGATATCTTGCTTGAATGCTATTGTCTTGCGCTATAATCAATCTTTACAGACAAGAAAAGTCATCAAAGCAGTCTCACTCTGCAAACTAGAACTCGGCTCACAATGGGCAATCACACATTTGTGTGCTGATTGCAGAGGCACAGATGTTTTGGGGGGTCGGTGATGAAATTTTGGGGGGCAAAAGAAACACCTTTGAGTAAAACCACATAATAAAAGAGAGAGAGAGAGAGAGAGAGAACAAATTCCCTCCCTGTCATCTAAGTGGCTCCATAACATACTGTGCATATCTTTAACATGTTTCTTTTTGTTTGAAAAGCTCACAGTGACACGAGAGAATTATGACAAAGTTGTGATGAAAGAAAATGTGAAGAAAGGTAAAGAAAGCATTTGTAGCTGTATCTAGTATCTGTGCTCGTCTAAGCATACTAAAACGTCAGATTTTCATATTAAGACTCAGATTCCTCTCTTAAGACTTGTGCTCAAACTAGTGCAGTAAAGAAGAGGATACATACATTATTCTTATGGCAGAGTTTTTACCAGGTAAAAAGAGGACCATTGGTTGCCATACTGTATATTGCTCATGACTCAGGTAATTAAGCCATTTGTGTCCATTGACTTATTGATCTAAATGAAAGTTAAACACAGATGGTGCACCTTATTTGATAGTTTTAACTCATTTAATACATTTAAAAATCTATAATAATTCATCAGAATATCAGCCAATCTGCATACCACCATTCATAACAATTACATTATGTAACTTTTAAGTATACAATCACTGTTAACTAACTGTTAATAACTGATATACTGTATATATAATGGTTAAAGAAAAAAATGCACTTAAATATAGCCTTTTTTTAAGTTTAATGCTAATATAAAAATACTTTCGCTGTCTATGTAGTTTTTTATTATTATTATTCTAAAAGGCTTCACGCATTTTCTGAGAAAACAAATGCTGAATTTTGTTTGTATTTGTTCAATCATGCTGTGACATTTCCTTCTTTAAAAGTAATGATTTGGCCATGTTTGAAGTAGTGACATGATAAAGTCTTTATGACCACATGGTTTAAAAAGTATTATGCTAACACTTTTTTGGCTTTGTCAAGCTCAATATTTCAGCTGTTTTGGAAAAAATTACAATGATCAGTATTTTTTTAACACAATATCTTTTATTTTTTTGCCACAAATTACAAAAATATTGACTGAATAATGTGCAGTGGTGATAATCCTCCAAGGTTAACCTCATGAAACCCGAATGGGACTGCTCTGCACATTTTCCATTACACTTTTTGATTTGTAACTAGTAGCACCTAATAAAAAAGCTAATAAATAAATATATAAATATAGAGCAAATCGTTTTTCTAAACTGTATGTCCACGTATGTGGACAGCAGGACTAAGTTGTGAAATTTTGAAATGTCAGATTATTTTTTCATCAAAATGTTTATTATGTTTCCAGGAGTGTTGGTTATTCGTGTTTTTGAGACATTACAAACATTACAGCTGATTTTCTGTAAAGCTAAATAAATCATTCTTATTCAAAGTAATGGCCAGCATCATCCAATCCCTACCAACCATGTTAAAATCAAATTTAGCATTATAAATTCTGAATCTAAGTATTGATTACCATGTCTGCTAAACACATTGAGTGGTCCAAACATCATCTTCATCCTGAAACTGTTTAACCTCCAGTGTGCTGTCTTTATGCACTGGTCTCAGAACAGTTCGAAATGCAACTTATCCTAACTCTGTATAAAGCCTCTGAAAGCAAAATGTTTCAACTTTTGGATGAACCCATTGATTCTCAATATGAACATGCACAGTAAATATAAGAATGCATTTATGTTAAAGGTGCTGTAAGCTATTTTTTTTTTCAAGAAAAAATCTTTCTACTCCCTTAAAAATATTAATGAAATAAGTGTCCTGAGATATCTCACCGGTCTCTGTGTCAGCTGTAGAGTTTATAAACAGCAATCAAAAATGTAGCTTTTTTTCCCACATTGACACTTTTCAACTGTCATTTATTTTGCTCGTACTCATAGTGTTGTATTTGAAGCGGATCATTGAGGCTCTTATTTATAATGTTTGTCAGTTGAGGGCGCTATTGTGCCACTGTTGAATTTGTCAGCCACAGGAACAAACAATGCAGCACTTAGCTAGGTTTTGGTCTCAAAATTATCTTTGGAGGGTGGGGTTTTGGAATGAGGGGGGCGTGGTCAATTCAACGGCTCAGTCACGTGAAAGCTTCAGAACGCTAAAATTGCTAACAGCACCTTTAATGAATAGAACCGTATTGTACAATGATATCAAAATAATATTTATATTAAAATAAAGCAAAATGACCCACAAATGTGTTTATGTGGAAAATTATTGAAATAACGCTTGTTTTTTCAACTTTTGATGGAATAATATTTCAAAATCATGTTTATCAGCGTGCTGACATGCAAAAAGTGAATACATTTTTTAAAGTGGCATATCAAACATAATTAAAGATGCTACAGGGTTGCACAAGGATAAGTACAATTTTGTTGCCATTTTCTGCACTGACCTTCTCTCAGCTTTGAATCGCTTGTGAATGTAACATGGTTGAATGGCTGTTGCACTAAACATGCTTCAGTTATAATGGGTAATTTATTACAAGGCACATTGAAACTGAGTGATGACTGAGAGCAAAACTGCTTTACAATTGTATGGTGTTAGACAGTAGTTTAAACAATCAAACGCTGTAGTACATATTACATTGGAGACACCATTTCAACACCATGTCTAATTGAAGGGTAAACACCTGACATATTCTGTTCTAGTGGAAGAACCACTATGAGAGCAGACATCTGGTGAACTCATTCCCTGACTGTCATACTTGACTCAACACAGCTGCTTTTAGAAAACGACTCATTGATCCCAGCAGATCTTTGGTTCTGATTAGCACATGTTTCATCTGGAGACCTCAACAAGTTGGAAATGCTGCTCCTGCTCCAGGTGTAACTCCACTAGGGCCTGGTTTTGTGTTTGCTGGATGCTGGCGAGGGACCTGATGAGTTTCGGCACCACTGTAACAAGTTTGTTGTTTGGACAGTAAAGGAGTCAGGAGGCAGCGAACTGTCAATATGAGTATGTGCATATTACTCTTCGGCGTTGTACATAAACTTAAACAAAATGGCACACAGTGGCCAAGTAGTCACACATACAAATGAGTAAGGGCTTCTTGTCGAGCACACACAGGTACAGAGTCTCTCTCTGTCACTCTGACGCCTGATGTGCCTTTTTATGCGTCCCTCCACCATCACTACAACAAGAAACAGGTGTTAGAGATAATGACAAGCCAGGTGACGAGCATTACCGCTCTCTCACTCTCCAGCAGACAGACACACGACCACGCCCCCATCACCACAGAATCATTCTGTAATGTGGATCAAATATAAATTATCCTCACCATGAATATGTCTGATTCACAGAACATGTCTGAAGCCCCGTTCACACATGCAGCGACCTTATTGCTTGATGTCCACAATGATTGCACATCTGGCCATATCTTTTTAAAATCTGATCACAGATGAGACATGTTAAAAAAAACACATTCTGCTGGGGAGAGTGTTTTTATATAAACTGCATCAGTGTTTAATGCAGCATATCATTAATACGATAATAATTTTCTCTACAAAATGTTCTTGATTTGTGTTTTTCCAGTAAAAATAAGTCATATTTAACCCAAAAATGATAATTCCTTAATCATTTAATCATCAACATGTAATCTAAAACTTTTCTCTCTTCTGCTGAACACAAACAAATATATTTTGAAGTATATATGCTGTGTTAATGTCCACACAATGCAAGTCAATGGGCTCCAAAATTCCAAAATTCCCCAGTGCAAAGAAACTGTTGGGTCCCCTCCTTGTGTGGCCTTGGTTGTTTTTGACCTCGGGCCCACTGTCATTTATATGGTTTATTTTGGATGACCCTCGGGCAGCTAAACCACCCTGCCCTGCCTCTAATTATGCCCCTGCATAAAAGTGATCCATACCACTCGAGTGGTTTCATCACTGTCTTCTGAAACAATACAATAATGTTCAGTAATAAGCAGACTAAAATGTCAAGGCCAACGTATTTTTATTTTACAAAGATGGTTTAGAGTTTTTCCAAAATCCCAAACAAAGACCAAAATGATCAATTGTAACTCCTTGAGCTTTCAAGCAACATTGACAGATGACATACAGAACATGTTACTTGCACCTTATTGTAAAAGCAAAATAGAACATTGATTAATATAATAATAATAAATGAGGATGATAAAAGATTAGATAAAACTTGTAAGATTAAGGGAATTGGATATTTACTCCTTCAATCCCCCCATTTTAGACCGGTGTGAGGCCAAATACCCCACGGTGGTCTACAAGTGAGGACACTAAAGAGATGAGAGAAATGGCATGAGCTCCCCTGATGGGTCAAACACATGTCTTCGCTTTAACACGTACATGTCAGAACCTAAAATTTCTGGTCCCCATGTAGAAGCTCCCCCACCTTCCACTCACAACAGGGTACTGGTGTTTTCATCTCTCAAATGGGTCCTGAGGTTCAATGCCAGCTTCACCAGACACTCATCCTCTTTAGAGGGGTTAACAGTTCTGCTAGCAGACTTGAACACATATGAAAAGCAAAAATGAAGCATCATCCATAAAATTAAGAAAAGGGTAGTTAGTCCCATTAGTCCCATTACGGATTCTGAAGCTTCTACAAAATCCTCCCAAGCTTCTTCAACAATATTTTGATATTCATATCCTGCAAACGCATCATTTGTTTTGATCTGCTTGAGAAATTAGTCAATGTAAGTTTCTTGTGCGAGTTTAGATTTTAGTTTTGGATAATACTCGGTTTTGTTCTTTAGTTCAGCTACACAGGAGTCAATATCTGCACAATTTTCGTGAGAACAACTGACTTTCGATTTCCAATAAGGACCTAAAGCCTGAACTATTTTGAATTTGGAACATTGCCGATTTTTGTATTTGGATTGGACATCCCTTAATTCTTGTACTGAAGAAATTGGTCTTAAAAGGGGACATATTATGCAAAATCATAATTTTTTACATAATTATGTGTCCCCAGTATGTTTTAGGCAACCACAAAATATGGTAAAAGACCATCCTCTCATTTCTTTCCTTTCCACATCAATAAACAACACTGGTACCGGTAACCCATGAGTAGCTTAGATCCACCCACATTAAAACCTGAGTGAGCATCGAACAGTCCACCATATTTATCTCCTCACTAGAGCGACTCGTGCTAACTCGGACTGCTTCATCAATAATGGTCAACACAAGGCTGGATTTGCTTCAAAGCTAGGGATGAAGGATGGATTGATACAAACTCTCCATGACCCAACTTCAGATTTGCAAGTCGTAAGTTTTGCACTTTATACTTTTTTAATGTTTGCAATTTGGCTTTCTGAATGTGCTTGTATGCAATTTTCGCGAAGAACACTTGTTGTGAAAACATTGTGCTTTGTGTAATGTAGCAACTAGTCCCTAACTATCTTATTCCATAACAATGAAGCTGTAGCTCTGTTTCGGTTATGATGTAAACTGATTGGTGTCCTCCACAGTCCTACTTGTGTGGTCATGCAATGAAAATTTTCCGTGTAATAAATATGGTCATTATTTAAAAAGCAATTATGAAATGGTAGTGGTATTTTTGACAAATTGTTTTTCATATTTCATTTCTCGAACTTTGTTATGCACAATACAGTAAGATGATTGACTTAGTGTGTTCTCTGTGATATTTATAATTTTTTAAATGTTTAATTTCTCCTGCATTGTTGTCGCAGGGGTATCCATGGCACCAGCAGGAAAGCCACTGCCCACTTCCAGCTCCTTTGCATTTAAAGCTACAGACACTAAAACAGCCCATTTTGAACAGGGTCTACAAAACAGGGGTATAAAGCTTGGTAGAATACATTATCTGTGAGGTATTTTGAGCTGAAACTTGACAGACACATTCTGGGGACACTTTTTTCATCTCCTAGAGCCACATCTGAAACCTGAGCCACATCTGAAACCTTTGAAAAGGCTTGTAATATTTCCATTCGAGATCAGTAAATGACACAGGCACAAGTGATTTGATGATCCTACTGGAGATAATTTCCTTAATCATGTGAAGCATATTTAAATGTATCCAAACAGTCGTATTGTAAACCATGAATGTGGGGTTCTGACATTTTCTTTCTAAATGATCGTGGATCATCATCATCTAATAACTGATTTGTTAGCGAACATCATTGCCATTTCATATTGTATGTAGACGTCAGTAAATCTAGCCCAATTATAATCTTGTTTAACAAAAGACGCATTACACAGGTCAGTTGGAACTCTCATGAGATTAGTACCAGCAATCTTTTCAGCAATCATTTTGACCAGGATGAAAAGTATCAAAAAAACATTGTTTGATCTCTCTGCCTATGCATCGTTCAGCATGTGTCATCTTCCACGGATCATCAATTTTAGTGTATCTAGGCCAATATATTGAAAAAGCATTCACAAGAGGTAATTTATTACTACTTCCATTCCGATCAAAACCATCCTTTGAAGTCTTATCAATTCTCCCCAATCCATCACAGATAGCGCCGTAGGTTCTATTTACATCACATCTGACAACATGAACTTTAACTGGCTTAAGCACATTCCACCTCATCAGAAATGTATCTGTCTCTATATTTTTGTACCAGGTCGAAGAAGGAATATTACAGGAAAATATATAGCTTAGAATTATACGGTTCTATCTCCACTTTTGGTCGAAATTGAGTTTTTGACATAATCTTATCCATTAGGTGTTTATTAATGCCTGTGTGGTGTTATTTTTGTAAAAAAATATATATTTTTAGTAGTAGTTATTAATAAAATAAAAAAGTTCCATCTCACAAAACATAAACCGAGTTGGGATTATAAGGTTCTATCTCCAGTAGATTCAATATCCAATCAAAAACCTGAATGAACACGGACGGACCAATCAAAACCCACCTCTTAGGTCTGTAGCCTGGACACAGAGATAAGGGCTGGACATTAGCCTGGACATTTGAAGCCGGTGATGGCGCCCAAAATACATAAATGTACAGACGCCAGCACTAGAAGAGATCGGTAAGTTGAAGCACATATCATTAGCTAGCTAATGTAAACCAGCTTGTTTGCCATTAGCGAACGTTAGCATTAATTTGCTAGCGAACGTTAACATTAGCTTACTATCTCACCAAAAGCTCGCTTACAGTTTTGCACCTGTAAATCTATGTATGTGACAAATAAACATCCTTGTAGATGGGCAACTGCAACTTGGCTAACACCAATTTCTAACTACACTCCCCTTTAGGGTGACCACCACCAAACAACCCAAATGTGGGACGATTATAAGTTTGTGTGGGACGATTATAAGTTTGTGTGGGACATGTTAACTTACCAACATTAAAACATAACCTGGAATGGTTATATAAATGTATTCTAACTTTAAAAAAAACATTTGTATTCTGCCTTTCAGCTGATAAAGAAATACTTTATTCTTTAGTCCCTTCTAGAAAACACATTACATCACTAACATAACATGTCTTTATTTTACATGTCATTTAGATTCATCATCACTGAGCACAAAGGAAGCAGGTATTATGCAGATAACTATTTTTTAAAACAGTTAAGCCCAACTAAAATCCAACAAAATAAATAATGAACAAATAAAATATAAAACAACATGAAATTAGTTCATTGACAGTCTTATAAATTAAGAATATATTAAACCAAAAACGTTCATATTTTCTCAATATGCGACGTCGTGGGACAAGGGGTGACAATGCTGTGCGGTACAACGCAAAGCGGGACGGGTGGTCACCCTACTCCCCTTCCATAAATGCAAGCTGCTAGCTTTTTAAGCTTGCTAGATTATTGGTGTATTGATGAATGCAGCCTAACATAACAGGCATTTCTAACTTAACTTGCTCCCCTTCCATAAATGCAAGCTAACTATCTTTTTAAGATTGCTAGATTATTGGTGTCTTGATAAAAGTTGCCCCATTTATATCAGGATAATAATTAAAAACAATTGTGTTACAGAAATGATGATAGTGGTGAAAGTCCTCCAAAGAGTGTGGGAGCAGCAAAGAGGACAGCAGAATCTAGTGGTGGGTACTTCTATAGATGGGTGGAATTTCTCTTGTATTTACCGTGCCTTTGTACAATACCCAAACTATGTTCTCAGTGTCATAAAACAAAATAATAAACTGACACATTATTATAATATTTGATCATGTAATAATAAAGAATCTTTAGCTTCTCTTGGCTACTGTTGTTGTTTTTTGCAGGTTTGATGGGCAGTGAATGCTCGAATTGCACAGATGTTTTCAGACACTATGTGGGCAAACATGCCACTGGCAGTGTGTACACTAAGAAGTACATTAATCACTAGGCCTATTTGACTATTTATCCTGTTGAATCTTTGTAAGGAAAATGATGGTAGTAGTTCAAGTTGAAGGTAGTAGTCCTGGACAGTGCCTCAGTAGGTCCCATTGTCTAATCTTTATCCATGTTAAGCCAATACCAGTTAAGCCATGCAGATTGTCCTGGTATAGATGATAGTATTCTACAAAATGTACAGGTGAAACTCGAAAAATTAGAATATCGTGCAACAGTTCATGTATTTCAGTAATTCAAATTAAAAGGTGAAACTAATATATTTAGTATACATAACTATATACATATGCATGATTATACTTTTCAGAGGGTCGACATTTCTGTATTTAAAATCCTTTTTTAATTTTATTTCATGTAATATTCAAATTTTCTGATATTTTGAATTTGAGGTTTTCATAAGCTATAAGCCATAATCATCAAAATGATAACGTTTGCACGATATTCTAATTTTTCGAGTTTCACCTGTACGTCTCACCATTAGTTACTTTCCTGTAAATTATATTGTGATGCTCAGCTGTATTACTTTTTGTAGCCATGCCAGGAGAGGCAGGGACCCCCAGAGCAGCAGAGAGAGGGACAGTAGCAGAGACACCCAGGGCCAGGGCAGCAGACACACCTAGGCTGATAATAGAGACACTAGCAGTAGGGATACAGCAGAGACCAGAGCAAGGGAAGAGTCGGAAAAGGGTTAGCACTCCATCATCATGGAAGTCAGTATGCAGAAAGAGGCTTTATCAAGAGGGTAAAGAACACATGAACACATCTAAAGAGACCGTGCCAGCCAAACAGATAAAAACATTTAAGGACTGCACCGTGTCCTGTAAATTTAACTGTGCAAGGAAAGTCACTTATGGTGAGAGGGAGAGGTGTTTTGAAGGGTACTACAGGCTGAATCAGGACAGGAAATATGACTACATTATGATGACAACTGAGTGCCATGTCAAAGAGAGACAACGTGGTAGTGGCGGCGACTCACGTCGTACACACTCATTCAAATATTTTCATGATATAGGAGAGGGACAGAAAGTCAGAGTATGCAAGCCTTTTTTTCTAGGTACTCTTTCAATAAGTCAGAAAACAGTGTATAATGTACACCAAAAGAAAAGCCAGGCTGGCATACCAAAGTCAGATGCACGGGGAAAGCATCCTAAAAAACACATAGATGAGGACAAAAAAGAGAAGGTGCTGGAGCACATTAGGTCTTTCCCTGTAGTCGAGTCACACTACTGTCGTGCCTGCACCCAAAAGCAATATCTGGAGCCAACTCTAAATGTGGCCAAGATGTACGATCTCTATAAAATCAAATGTGCTGTACATGAAACACCAGTGAAAAATGTCTTACTATAGATTTATATTTAACACAGAGTTTAATCTTGGTTTTCGTGTCCCCAAATCAGACAGGTGTGATGAATGTGAGGCACATGACGCAGCACAAAAACAGGGGTTGTTAAACCAGCACCAAGAGGATGCACACAATAAACATGTATATGAAAAAAATGCCATGCGCCAAGAGCGCCAAAGAGATAGAGATGATAAACAGCACCTTACGGTCTGTTTTGATTTAGAAAATGTCATCTCATGTCCACGAGCTGAGGTTAGTTCATTCTTTTATAAAAGGAAGATGAATCTATATAATATGACTGCCCACAGCTCACTTACTAAGAAAGGATATTGTGCTGTGTGGACAGAGGCCATGTCAGGTAGAGGAGGGAATGACATGGCAAGAGTGCCATAGTCAAAATCCTTGAAAGAGTAGTTCAAGACCATCCTGAGGTAACTGAGATAGTCACATGGAGTGACAGCTGTGTGCCACAAAATAGAAATTCCATTATGTCTTTTGCAATCATTGAGTTCTTGTCAAGAAATACCAAAATCCAAAAGATCACAATGAAATATTCTACGCCTGGCCACTCGGCTGTCCAAGAAGTAGACAACATGCATAGCAACATCGAAAAGGCAATGGCAAGCTCAGAGTTTTACAGCCCACTGTCGTTCTTGCGTGTCCTTCTGAGAGCGAACAGAACTAATCCTTACACTATCATCCAGATGAAAGATACAGATTTCAAAGAATTTCAGTCATGTTCAAAACTTTTCCAGTACAAGCAGGTACCATTCGCTTCAGTGGCCCAAATAACATTTTCTCAAAATCTGTTCAGTGTGCAGTACAGTACCTCCCATGCTCAGCCTCCTATACAGGTGGATATTAGGGGCTCAAATGCCAAAACCAGGGCTAACATGCCAACGTCTCTCTTGCTGCCCAAGCCAAAGTTGCTCACCAAAAAAAACACAATCGCAGAGGCAAAGAAGTCAGACCTTTTATCCATGTTCAAGTACATGCCTGCCGTTGACAAAGCATACTACAAGGCAGTATTTAGAAAGTCATAATCTAGATAGAAGGTTGAAGGGTTGGAAAGAGTCATGTTCTGCACGTCCGATATAGACGTTCATGGAACCTTACATAAAAACTTTAATTCTGGCTCCTCAATGGATGTCTTTTCAATGTACGCTTTTGTGACAAAGACGTTGAAAAGACATCTTTTGAACTTCATTTTGCTCAGTGGGAAAACAGACATACAGAATAATAATAAATAATAAAAGTGTCTCATAGTTTAAAACTAGCTTATTAAATAAATTAACAATGTGTTTTTAAAAATAAATTTAAAAATGTTTTTTACTGATGTTTAGTAGCAGTGTGTGTAGGAGGGGTATACCGGTGGAGAGGAGGGGATGTCAAGGGATTTACAGCAATACATTATTGATTAGAAGTGTGTTTAGAATGTTTTTAATGAAATAAATGAACACTGTTTTTAATGTTTCAGAGCACAGAGGGGGTGGGGGTGGAAAGGGATGAAAACATAACTTTCATGATGTTACACAATGTTTTGTGTAGTATTGTGAAGAAAACATTTTTTGTTTAGCTGTAATTTTTCCATGTCCATGTTCTTTGAAAATAAATGTTTTTTTTTTTCTTACAAACTTGCTTGGCTTTGATGTATACTATACTATTATATATTATATTATATACTACAAGCTGTGTGCTTGTATTATAAATATATAAATTGATTAAAATCAATGGCTATATACATTTATTCTTTGAAATGTGGGGTTTTATTTGTAAATGTGGAGATAGAACCTTATAATTCCAAACAGAATCAGAGCTCTCAGAATTATAAGGTTCTATCTCCATTTGGGCCATCTTAAAAAATCCCATTTCCAAATGTGCCAGGATTTTGATATTCTGTCCTCAAAGTTACTGTAGGGTGATGGTCTTGTTGAGCTATAATAGTAGATTATACTACATAACAGTTTTGCCAGCTGGGATGTAAAAACTTTGATGCTCAATATCTCAGAACTACCCTAAACGGAGATAGAACTGTGTAATTCTAAGCTCACGCTCACTGCAATGTTGGACTCTATTTTGTTTTGAGCACCTGGCACATAGTAAGACATAATGTGTCTAGGATCTGGTGCTTAAGGTTGTTGAGGGAATCTGATTGACCTGCCTTCTTTTATTTCATATTGCATTTACATTTATGCAATTGGCAGACGCTTTTATCCAAAGCGACTTACAGTGCACTTACTACAGGGACAATCCCCCCTGGAGTTAAGTGCCTTGCTCAAGGGCACAACAGTGGCATCTTGGTGGTGCTGGGGCTTGAACCCCTGACCTTCTGGTCAGTAATCCTGAGCCTCAACCACTGAGCCACCACTGCCCATACTGTTATCTTTTACCGGCATCTGATTGATTAGATACCAGCTTGTACGGTTAAACGTATCATTACATGCACTGGAATTTTCTTGAGCAAAGGTTTTTGGAATCCAACTGAGAATAGTGAAATTAGCATCAAAGACATCCACATCTCCTCTGTTTACCCACTGGTCTTTCTGTAATATGAGGGTACTCTCTGGATAATTTGGAGATTGACCTGGCCAATAAGTCACTATTGTTTCACCATCCAATTGGAAACATTTACGTTTACCACTGAATCAACAATTGTGTGATATGCTGCTGGATTTAATGCTTGACCCTCAGGAGAATTTAGATATCCGTATTCAACCCATGATGGATGGCAGTCTTGAACTTCACAATGCCACTTGGTAGTAAAGGAATGGTATCGACCTGTCCAGAGAGAAATTTGGATCCACATTAGAAATGACAAGGCAATAATGATTACCAGCAGTAATGAGAGCGTGAGGACCAATCGAATAAAAGCCCACCTCATTTTCAGTCTTGTTTATCTCCGGACCTCCTCATGCCATATTAGCATCTTCAATAGATCATCTGGCCCAGCCATCTGCAGTGAAAATTGACTGGTTGCAGAATGAGGTTAGTCAAACAAAAGGCGAAAGAATGTGAGTGTTACTCATAGGGAAAATAAGGAAATAGCAGAGTGTGATCTCCCCCAATGTGTTTCACCAGTGACCAATGTCTTCATACTGACGGTAAAGATCCCCTATCCATTAAGACAGATGTGTTTGTTTTAAACAATACGATATAAGGTCTGTCGAATTTAGGACCAAGAGGAGAAACGATTAAACGATTTATATCCAACTTCAGGGAGATTTGGTGTTTGTTTTGAATCTTTTTTTCATCTTTTTCGGCCTGTCTAATAATGACACTCATGTATCTTTCAAACTTTGATCCAAAACCATCTGTCACTGGGCCTGTAGGACCCTCATGTTGTAGAGCAGCACCCAATGGAAGATACATGTATCTGCCTGTCATGATCTCAAAAGGACTAATCTGTATTGTTTTGTTTGGGCTAGCCCTCGTGCTAAAGAGAATCATTGGCAGGGCTGAGTGCCATCCCTTCCCTCACACCAACTCACTCTTTCTCAGAGCAGTTTTCAGAGTATGATTTGTATGATTTTCATTGACCAATGAAATCAATTTGTAAATGTGTCCACGGACCCTGTGGCCTGGGAACCTTCCCCAAAGGAATTTTGAGTTTTGAGGTAGAATTTACCTTCATGCATACTAGTCACCTTTAACAAAAATCAATGCAAGCGGATCTCATTTTTGGCCACCACCATGTTTTTGAATTCATGGAATACAGTTTTTCAGGATCTACATGAGCCAAAATATGATACAAAAACCACATGGACAGAAGTAGGGCATTCTTTAAACTTCCATAGTCCATCAGAGTTCAATTGTGCACCCAACTTGGTCCATTGTTCCTGCTTATCCCCATCATCAAAAGAGCAGCCTCTCATGCAGACAGATCAGCTGCATTGTTTCCTTCAGATTCAAAGGAGTAGTCCTTGGAGTTTCCTGTAACTTTGATAACAGCCCCCTCTATGGGGAGAGAACAAGAATTTATTAGTTCAACAACCTGTTTCTGGTGAGAAATGGGTAATCTAGCATCTAAAAATCACCTGTGTTCCAAACCATAAGCGTATTTACTGTCTGAGTACTCATTTACTCTTTTCCCTTTAGCAAACTGCAATGTTCGCATAAGGGCAATCAGTTCTGCCACTTGAGCACCACCCTCGGAAAGATATCCACAGTTGACAGTTTCACAATGTTCATTAGCGACAGCCCAGCCTGTATGGTGAACTCCGTTTTCATGAAAGCTGGAACCATCTACAAAGAGATTTATAGCATCCGTTAAGGGTTCTGTGCTCAAAGGACTTACAGACTCATGTTGTATTGCATGTACACAGTTATGATTCATTCCTTCATCAGATAAAAGTGAAGCAAGTTTAACTACATTTCCAGAATCAATTGAAATGTCAACATTTTAGCTCAATAAAGTAGCTTCCCATTTAGCATGTCTCTGATTTTAAATGGAGCCCAGACAAGTGTTAGTGAGCAACTTCAACATTTGATGCCTTGTATGTACAATGACTATCTGGTAGCTTACCACTCTCACAGCCCACAAATCAACAAGCAAGGATGTCGTCCTGCCATAGCAGGAGGAACAGGGGTAGAGTAATAGCCAACAATTCCATATGATGTTCTCCCAGGAACTCGTTGGCCCAGTGCAACTTAGTAAGGGTTATTACCCACCAAATCCACAAATTAAAAGGTTTGTTGACATCAGCATGTCCAGGGCAATCATAGAAGCAAGTGTCTCTTTAATGCTCACAAATACCTCATCCATTTCTTCTGTCCAGTCAATCAGTTCAGACCCTGGCTTGCCTTCCTTTAGAGCCTCAGTCAGGGGTTTAGAAAATTCAGTTTATTCTAAGATATACCGTTGACAATAATTCAAAATCCCATTAATTGTCTCAAACCAGTAACAGTTTGTGGTTTTGGCAATTCAATTATTGCTTTGACGCTTTCAGGTGTTATTTGTCGGCCATGAATGCCAATCCACTGTCCTAAGAATGTGACTACTGACAATGGCAGCTTTTTTCAAATTCACTTTGAAACCCCCATTTTCGAGAGCCTTCAAAATATTCTGAACAGCAAATATGTGCTCAAACTTTATAGGACTGGCAATCAGAATATCGTCAACATATTGCAAAACAATGGATCCATCATCCTCATGTGATTACGAATAGGATATTTAAAGGTAGCCAGAGTCTGGTGAAACAATGTTTGCCTGCTTAGAAGAGAGACCATAGCTGTGGACTTGTTGTCTTTGTCTTTTTTAATTTCTTCCAATTGTTTGAACACATTCCCCAAATGACTTAGATTGTAATGGACATCGATGCCTGAAATCTCAACAACTTTCTACTGTATTGCTATCACTTTCTGAAAACTCTCTACCACTTCTTTAAATTTTCTTCAGCAAATTAAAAAGGCAGAGAACATGAGATGATCCAAATCATTCTTAAATTTATTTTTCTTTAAATTAAACCCAAAGGCAGATTTCAATGCATCCATGATCAACCATTGCCTAAATCCTATATATTAGATAAAAGTAAAAATAAAATTTATTTTAATCTAAACTTAAACTATGCAGGTAGTTGTGGCATAGTGGGCTAAAAGCACATAACTGTTAATCAGAAGGCCGCTGGTTTGATCCCCACAGCCACCACCCTTGTGTCCTTGAGCAAGGCACTCAACTCCAGGTTGCTCTTGGGGGGGATTGTCCCTATAATAAGTGCACTGTATGTCGCTTTGGATAAAAGCATCTGCAAAATGTATAAATGTAAATGTAAAATCCTCCACTGCCTATATTCTAAGCTCAGGGTACCCCTATCTGAATGGAGACATCAAGCAAGCTGTAATGTGTCTGCTTCAAATGTTTGCAGGCAAAATGTAATGCTCACTTGCACCACCTTTATAGTACATAATGGTTCCACCCTCCTTGGAGTGTCTTCTTCAGTTCATTCCAACTAAATTAGAATTAAACTATTCCCTCAGTTTTGGGAACACACACACACACACACACACACACACACATATATATATATATATATATATATATATATATATATACACACACTCACCTAAAGGATTATTAGGAACACCTGTTCAATTTCTCATTAATGCAATTATCTAATCAACCAATCACATGGCAGTTGCTTCAATGCATTTAGGGGTGTGGTCCTGGTCAAGACAATCTCCTGAACTCCAAACTGAATGTCAGAATGGGAAAGAAAGGTGATTTAAGCAATTTTGAGCGTGGCATGGTTGCTGGTGCCAGACGGGCCGGTCTGAGTATTTCACAATCTGCTCAGTTACTGGGATTTTCACGCACAACCATTTCTAGGGTTTACAAAGAATGGTGTAAAAAGGAAAAACATCCAGTATGCGGCAGTCCTGTGGGCTGAAAATGCCTTGTTGATGCTAGAGGTCAGAGGAGAATGGGCCGACTGATTCAAGCTGATAGAAGAGCAACTTTGCCTGAAATAACCACTCGTTACAACCAAGGTATGCAGCAAAGCATTTGTGAAGCCACAACACGCACAACCTTGAGGCTGATGGGCTACAACAGCAGAAGACCCCACCGGGTACCACTCATCTCCACTACAAATAGGAAAAAGAGGCTACAATTTGCAAGAGCTCACCAAAATTGGACAGTTGAAGACTGGAAAAATGTTGCCTGGTCTGATGAGTCTCGATTTCTGTTGAGACATTCAGATGGTAGAGTCAGAATTTGGCGTAAACAGAATGAGAACATGGATCCATCATGCCTTGTTACCACTGTGCAGGCTGGTGGTGGTGGTGTAATGGTGTGGGGGATGTTTTCTTGGCACACTTTAGGCCCCTTAGTGCCAATTGGGCATCGTTTAAATGCCACGGCCTACCTGAGCATTGTTTCTGACCATGTCCATCCCTTTATGGCCACCATGTACCCATCCTCTGATGGCTACTTCCAGCAGGATAATGCACCATGTCACAAAGCTCGAATCATTTCAAATTGGTTTCTTGAACATGACAATGAGTTCACTGTACTAAAATGGCCCCCACAGTCACCAGATCTCAACCCAATAATAATGATTAAATTAAAATATAATCAAATGGTTAAAGAATAGTTGATTAATTATGTAATAATTATAACAGATATATATTTTGGTGAATACATGCAGTACAATATAAATGAATAATCACTGTTACTTGCACCTTATTGTAAAAGGAAAATAGAACATTGATTAATATTATAAGAATAAATGAGGCTGAAAAAAGGGAATTGGAGATTCACCCCTTAAGTGTGCTATGTCTTTTCTAACTAATTGGACTTACAGTTTTCCCATAGCAGTCAATTTTCAAACAAGCCAAAACTCAAACTGTCAAAAGTAACATGCATACACATGTGCAAGACCTCTTTTTCTTCTACAGTGTATCTGTCTAGCAACACTCTAACAACTAGCTAGAACAGCATTGCAATGCCTAGCAACTATCCATAAAATCCTCACAATGATGAACAACAAACCAAAACACCCTAGCTATGGCTAGCTATCAGCCAAAATACCCTAGCAAGTTAATACAGCCTAGCAGCAACCAGCCAGAACACCCTAGCAATCAGTTTTCTCTGTGTATCTGTCTGTCTGCTTTTTTTAGTTTCTGGCGGTCTGCTAATCTGTTTGACTATCTGACTTTATTTATCTTCAAACTTTCAGACTAGGCTTTGTATAGAACAGTACATCAGGCACAGTCCATACTGTAAGTGTGTTTGTGTGTATGTGTTTTATGGAATATTTTAATTTGGTTATTCAGTTAATACATTATTTGAATTAATATGTATGCAATATGCAATGATCTAAAAATGGAAATGTGTAATCAATGTGTTACGATAAGCTGCATTAACAATGTTATTCATTATGTTACTTATTTAATGATTGGTGATTATTGGGTATAATGATATTTATTTAAAGATGGGATGCCTGTGTCAAGCGTAAGAGGTTTAGATAAGGAACATCACCTGTAGTAGCTTGGCTTTTAGAAAGAATTATGGGCCTGTGGATATTGAAAGGATAATTTAATGATCAGGACTGGTGTAGATAATGCCAAAATTACCAAATAAGGCAAAAGATATATGTGCGCTACAAATTGCTATTATTAAAGATAAAACAGCAAGTTGGAGCCAAGGGTAACCAGCTGGAATGGAGACGGCAAAGATGAAACTAGGGAGGCATAAGACGATTTCACTGGATGAAAAGGCCATCCCTCAAAGTGTTAAGGGGAGCAGAAACTGTATAAAAAAGCATGACCCTGAAGTGTAATTTCAGATGCTCCATGGACCACCTCGGCTATGTTACTCTGTAATAAATGTCTACTTTTTGAAACCAGAAACTAAGTCACCAGAACGTATTGATTTGACTACACTTCGAGTGCTGTTTTGAAGAAATCTGCTATGACAGTTTCACCCTGACAGATTGTGGGTGCTGTATAAGCACTGGCTGCAGTGGAGAAAAGTGTGTTCAAGACAGGTCTACAGTAGGCAGCAGGGAAGTGGGCATGTGTGTTGATGTGACGGATGACTCCAGAGCAAAGCCTGGACTATTAGGAAATTAATCTGGAGAAAGACAACAGCTGGCTACACTTCAACACAGGTACATCAAACTTGGTAGCACTTTAATTTACAGAACTGTTCTTCATTTACATACTACATAATTACAACTACAGTAATTACTATGTGCTAACCCTAAACTTAACCACAACCCTAACCATAACCCCATGTTAAGTACATGTATTGACCTAATATTACTCTTTATACTTTCTTTATACTCACATTACTTTCTTGGATATGTACACTGATATTACACATACTGTAAAAAAAAAAAAAGTGCATAGTGCGTACATTTTATATCAAAATGTGCCATTATATATCTCATTTAAAATAACTGTGCAAGCATATTTTTTGTTGTTTAAGTTCTAAAATGATGAGTAACATAATACATTTACATGTTAGATGTAGCCACACTCAACCACTGTGTCATGTGTGTCTTTTCTCTAGAGTGCATTTAATAGCATCAGCATGGACAGAATTGTAGATCAGGAATAATGAGAAGAAGCTGGAGAATTTGTTGCAGTTTAAGGGTGTGCAGCAAAGCCATTATCTGTATTTATGTCTGTATCTGTTCATATGACAACATTATCTGTCTCTGTGTTCAGATAAAATCGTGTGTGGGCGGGGCTTAAGCCGGAAGTGCATCAAAACTAAATGAAGTGCCTATTTTTAAATGTTACTCTTACATTTATAGTTTCTATTAATAAGATATACCTTGTATATGCATTTCCTAATAATAGCCAAATAATAATAATAATAATAATTATTATTATTAGGGCCCGAGCACCGGAGGTGCTAAAGCCCTATTGTTTTTGGAATGTTTTTTCACAATTATTATTTTATTCTTCATTTTATTTTTAACTCCATAGTGCCCCATAACATTTTGTGTGTTATGGGGCATCTTGTGGAGGCTCTGTTTTACCCGCTTTAACATTTTTTCAGCTACAGTCTCTAAATTCGGTACATATATAGATCTCATCAAGCCGGACAACTTCGCACTGACAGTCTTACGCTCTGCCCAACAGGAAGTCAGCCAGGAAGTGGGTATAACTTGGTCATGCTTGGTCTGATCAGCTTCAGTTTGTAAATGGTTACCAATGGGCCATTCCTGATTACACCAACGTGGCAATTACGAGGCAGACGCTGTATTCAGTTACACAATTTTATATGTTATAGAAACACAGTTATGTTTGTGAAAATGTGCAATTAATTGCTTCTTGTATACTGAAATATAATGGCAAAACTTGTGCAATGGTAGTATATTTAGATGTCATTTTCTTGTACACATGATCAATCAATGTTCCATTTTCAGAGGTAGGCTCTTTGACACACTGAACATAGCCTAGGTTTGCCATCAATGTAGACATTTTGTGTGTTTTCAATTCATCATGGTTCCAATCACCAATTAAAAAGATATTATCTGACATATTGTTCAATGTATTGCACAGTTTCAACCCACTTAAAATCTTGACTCGACTTAAAGCAACATATGCCTGTCCAGCTGCAATAATAATTTTTTTGTAATATGACTGCTTATTACAGTTAATCCTTGCACTTTGTGTGCAATGCAAGCACATGCAGAGCTCCAGACTAAAAAATGACTAAACTGAAATATTAAGGAGCCAGATGGCTGTTTTTAGTCACCAAATCACAGAATTGCTTCTCGATTTAGATTGCTGTTCAGAAACATGATAGACAGCCAAAGAAAACAAAGGCAGTTGATAACCAATTAATTGAAGGTTTAATAAACAGTTGAGTTTGAGTAGAGAACTCAAGTATCTAGTTGAGAAGATACATTTGCATTCCCTTTTGTCTCATAAATGTTCACACCCCTTTCATAATTTACACAAATAAAAGAGATAAAATATTTTTTTATTTAGTACTGCGCTTCAGAATCTACATGACAGATATTTACATAAAGTATAGAATGCATATAGTCGTGTGTTATCTTCCTGAGCATCAATAAATGTTTGCACCTTGTGTAATAGTTGTGTGCAAGTCCCTCAATTGTGCTAAGTGTCAAAAGCTTGATTTTATATATACACTGATCAGTCACAACATCAGAATCACCTGATTGTGTAGGTCCACCTCGTGCCACCAAAACAGCATCAATAATAGCATTCTGAGATGATATTCTTCTGTTTGCCCAGGCTACATTTTGTGAGGGCCCTACGTCCCCCTGTGACAAGGGACCACTCGTTATTATTATTGTTATTATTATTATTATTATTATTATTATAAAAAAAACAACAAAAAAAAACATTTTTTTTTTCTTACCAGATGAAGCTGAATTTGTAGGCGACATTAACTGTGGAATATGTTGTGAATAGGTGGTTTCTCCAGGTATTTCTGATATCAATATCTGCATGAAACAGAATTATCATTTGTCTGTGCATGTATAACAACATTATTCTGAAGGCAGAGTATAATCAATACAAATACAATAATTTAAATAAATAACAATTTATTTAGCCTACAAACAGGTGAAAGTCCCATAAGTTTGTAGTGAGACAGACTAATGTCTTGTAGCAGTTTCCCCCTTCCTAATGTTGTAATTTGTGTGTAACTGTGATTTTCCCGGTTATGCATAATATTAACTTTTTAATGCGATTTTGTATTATGCGGCGTGCATAAGAACAGCGCATCTGTCTGTGTTTTATTATATCCCGCCCCTTAGTATTCAGTGGTTTCGTTTATAGCCTATCAGCGTGCATTCGTGGGGTATATTTGGGCGGCTATGTGCCGCCTATGCGCATCATGGTCTAATGGCCTCCCCCTTTTCTCCGGTATTGGGCGTTTCAGCTCAATATATTTTTGCTTATATATATATATATATATATATATATATATATATATATATATATATATATATATGCTTATATATTTTTGTTTTGTATGTTTACATTATCAACTCTGTCTCTGGCTTCAGAAGTGTACTCTCTCACAGAGAAGTGAGATCTATCCTCTCTGTGTATCCTGAGCCCCAGAGATCATTAGAGTTTGGAGATGGTGTTATTTTGTATTTATTGAAACCATTTTAATTTGTTATTGTTTGTGTGAAGTTGGTTCTGTTATGGTGACTTGTCATTATCTCTGCCCTTCACCGACATATGTGTTGTATGTTGAAAATTTGTTTGTCTTTGTGTTTTTTTAGGTGTATTTAGTTAATTTTCTCTTCTGTGTTCTCAGGAGCTGAAGGCCCAGTGCAGGGGGCTAGTCCCCGCGCTAAATGGTGGTAGTGCCCCCTTCACCTGTGGAGTGCTGTGTGTCTACATCTGACTCACCTGTGTTTGTGTGTGTGTGTGTGTGTGTGTGTGTGTGTGTGAGTGTACACTTAGGGGTGACGTGTCTTTATCGGGGAATTGCTGCCCCCGGCTAGCCTTCCTGCTCCTGTTAAGCCTCAGCCTTTTGCGTTAGTGTATATGTTTAATGGGTGTGTGAAGCCTACTACAAACCACGCAGCTGATTGTGGAACTCATAATTTTAATACACTTTTAAAGCACGAAATGAGCATTCAGTGCCCATTATGATTAATCTGTATAGATGAATAAAATATTTTGTACCTTGATATTCACGTTTCTTGCCCTCTTGTCTTGAAACAACGAACCTGTGTGCCCTTTTCGATTTGGGTTATTATTTCCCTGTTAAATACAGGGTGGCGTAGTCTGCTCTTTTATTGTCGCTTTCGTGGCGGCATCAGCAGCGAGCTTCCCCCCTCGGCTGGTGCTGCCGCCCTATCTATACTCGACCGGCCGTACCCGCTACAAGTCTATACATTTTTATGATAAGAAACCATTATTTAATCAAATTATAATAATAATAATAATGTTAAATTTATATAGCGCCTTACTAGAAGTAGCACAGTTTAAAGAAGGAAAAATAAAGATGGAGCATGTTTCAGTTTCTTTTGTTTTGAAAAAGGAGGAATATTTCTTACAGCATACTCTATGGAGAGGGGGTTCGTTGTTCATGCCCAAAAGTGTTTTCAAGAGGGGGGATCCCCAAACTAGATCGTGCAACCTTAAAGCCCATCCGATCTGAAATCACACCGTTCGCATTTTCATTCATAAGGTTTACACTTTAGAAATATTGGCTGCACAGATTCATACATTTGTTGTAATTTTGGATATGTTTATTTAAAATGTCACATGATCCTTGTGCTTTTTGGATAATCAGTCATACAAATATTTTCATAAGATTCGGATGAATCCGTTATCCGTTTTGATGTCATTATCCATGCCTTTCCAAATAAGGTATTCGGCTTCATTCACATCCCTACTGCAGTCCACTCCAGGGGTGGATCTGGGGTGGCAAATGCCACCCTAAGAAAAAGCATTGCTACCCCAGCATAAGTATCCAAATGTATTAAATAAAAATGTACGCTAAAATATACGATAAAAAAAGTATAATATCGTTGATTTTGACATTGTGTAGGGATTTAGTCATGTCATACTGCCTAAACACTCACTGAATGCACAAATGACTACAGACCCATTGATTGATTACAGCAGCAACAGTCCTGTGATAGCACTCTCCCTCCCATTGATCGCCGGTCTAGATAGCGTCCATTTGGTCGAACCACTTCCACTTTTCCTTGATGGTTCTCGAATGAGAGTGAGAAAATTATGAGAAATGTTTTACTTTTCCTTACACTGTTGGTAGGGCCGGTGGAAGCCATGTGCAGCCAAAAGCTGAGACATTTCCTGAAATACTTTTTCATTTTGCATCTTTTCGTTAGTCGCTGACGAGAGGAACGTCTGCTCCTCGTTTATTGACCTCGGCGTGGTTTTGCGCATTGCCATTTCTTTTTACAATTCGAAAGTCGCGTGAACAAATGATACTGCTATAGCTGAAGCTAACTTTAAAACTAGCGGGTTGATGTTCCGTGTTGCCAATCCAGTGACGCTGGTAGTGACGATTCTCTCTGACCAATCAGTGATCTGTAGGGTTTTGATGCCACATTTAGTATCGGCTCGGCTTGCTTGGAATCTCGAACGAGGTGGTACTAAAAAAAGTACCAGGTACCAGGTACTATCCACAGTGGAAAAAGCAAACGAGTCGAGTCAAGTTGTACCATGCAGTGGAAAAGCCCATTAGGTTCTGCTGTGTTCTGCCCAGGACCTTGGAGATTTCCCCTTCGGGTAGTTTTTGTTTGTTTTGTTTATTTTTTTTGTGTTAAATAAAAAGCCCCTTCTTCTCACATTTTCGACAAGTCCTCACACTCTCTTCAACCTAACCCTGACACCGGTGCTGGAATGTGTTATTTTTAGGGCTGTCAATCGATTAACATTTTTAATCAAATTAATTACATGGTGTCCCGATTAATTAATTGCGATTAATCGCATATACAAATATTTGCTGAGAAAGCCCCTCATATAACAATAATTCAATACATAAGGATGAAATAATTATACATAGTTATCTTTAAATATTAAAAAATACTCTCTCTCTCTCTCTCTCTCTCTCTCTCTCTCTCTCTCTCTCTCTCTCTATATATATATATATATATATATATATATATATATAAACTAAAACAATATTCAGATAATTAAAATGCATTACATTCTTTTAGTAGAAGAGTTAATCATTGATAAAACAATATAAAATTAGCTTTAAAATACAATGTATTGTTTATTACCATATTATTGAACATAAGTCAATCATTGACACACAGTTCACAGCAATCCATTTCACAAGTGAATTTATCAATCAGTTGGAGATTTATTATGAGGGCTTGTTTAAGAACCCGTCAATGTACACCTACGTCAGACATTTATTTATTTATTTTTTAGAAACAAGCCAGGGGTATACATAGGGTGACAGTAGACCTGATTTTGCGGGAAAATGCAGGACACGAGGGAGAGATAACTTACTATTATTGTACAAGGTGAATAAATATTGATTTTATATTAGATGTATTTTTGCAGTGTGTTAAATGTTAATGACGGCGCTATGAACGTCACTCAGTTTGGCATAAGGTCTACGATACAAACTAATATTAACAGCTCAGACCTACTCAATGTAAATATAATGAAGTGAAAATAATAATCTAATCATTAAAAAACACATTTCCAAATAAGCTCATCAATTCCATTATTAAAGACTAGAAAGATTAAATGCGTTCTTACCGGGTTTAGTGCATCTTGAATGACATTTTTTTTGTATGATCAGGCAGCTTCGAGTTGGGCCTTCTCATTCATTATGACTGTAGAACTCCTGACAGGTGTAGGTGTTCATTTTCACCAGGATTTCACTTTTGATGAGGTCCACAGATGCTCAGTTCCTTGTCTCTGTCCATGCAACGGTCATCAGTGAAAACACCCTTTCCACGAACGCGTTGGTGACAGGAATGCTCAAAGCCAAAGATATCAGAGCTGTCATGTTTGGGGCACTGAAATGCTTCAGCAGAGCTGTCCGTGAAACTTCGGTGGCATACCCTGCACTCTCCTTTTTTAGGGTCACCTGTAACTGGTTTTAACCATGTATATATTTTCTCCAATTCTTTATTATACGAACAAAGACTTTTTCTTCTCGGGAGCTCTGGATAGACCCATTTTTCTGTTGCAGTTTTTTTTTCCCAGTGTTTTCCCGCTCTGGCAAGAAAAAAAGTCTGCACTGAGCATGTTCAGTGTTTTCTTATTAACAATTTTTTTATAGTGATTTTGTAATTAAAGGACGATGAAATAAAATGATGCCGAAATAATAATAAAGATAAATTATACAGCAAAATGCGGGACAGGTGGTCACCCTACCATACGACCTGCGTCAGACATGCTTGTGTCGCGTCTCGGGTGTGTTGCGTCATGAAAATAAAATGTTTAGGTCACTGTGTCAAGTTAAATATAGTTTAATACTCAATCTTTAAACACATATTGAGATCCCTTAGTTCGCATTTGAAGTAGTAGTTTAGTAACGCCTATCTGTGTTGTTTTCTTCACTGTTAAACTGTGTGTTGCTCACACAGCTGAAATATCACTTACTACAAGCATGCGATTAAATGCGTTAATTATTTTAACACGTTATTTTTTGTATAATTAATCGCACGTTATTAACGCGTTAACTCGACAGCCCTAGTTATTTAGAATGTTATGATAAGTGTTCTTTGTGGCTGTTATCAGTGCCGTTAGTCTTAGCAGTTTTTCCACCCCTTGCACTCTTTATAATGGCCTTGTTGGCCATATTGTTTTTGCATGTTGAGTGTGTGTTGTCTTTTTCTATTTCTCTCCCTCTCGCTTTCTCTTAATCGCTCTCAGGTGTGTGGTAACCAGGTGAGCTGATTATTGATGGGGTGCACAGTGTGTTTGCTCTCTATATAAACTGAATGTTTCATGGCTGGGCTGTGTGATGGGAGACGGTTGTTTGTGAACTGTGTCATCTCATTCACGGGCACCCGGGTGCATTCCAGGTTTCCGCTTCTGGAGAGGACGTTTGTGGTTGTCCCTGTCTGAATTTTGGTGTTTGCTGTTCTTTCATATACAGAACTGTCAATAAATGTGTCTGTATTTCCACTAGTCTCGTCTCCCCTTATATAATATATCATATCTTTTATTGCATTTTATTTTTAAAGTTTATCACCCGTCTACTGACGTACAGATACAGTCTTGTTTTATTTAAATAAAAAGTTATATTTGGACAAATTAGAATCCAAAACCTCTAGAAACTAAAGGCAAAAGTTACCACTAGTCATGTTCTTAATCAAAGTGCTGATTTATGTATTTATCTACTGACTAGCAAAATCCCCAAGACTTATAGTGGCAGATGTAGAAATTAAATTACTATATTATGTGAAACATTTATTTGGGTGCTTGATTCGGTCATTAAGTATGACTGTAGATCAAAACAGGTAATACAAAAGAATCTTTTATTGTGCATAACATAATTAATATTCATGAGTTTTGCAGCACTGCCCCCACATTACAATTTTCTGTACAGTTTATTTGTATTTAGACCTAACTTTGTGTTAATGTTTTCTAGGAACAGAAAAATACATTTTCGAATGTGTTTATGTGTTTAATAGACAATGTCTTAGTGCTCTGGAGATAGAAATTAGTATTAGAAAGTATTTTTTATTATGTAGGCAAATCAGTATCAAAATGGTTACTATGTGGTTCCTGTGGAAATGCAGGACATTTATCATTTGATAGTTACTCCAATTAATGAACTAGTAATTGTTGCAATGAAGCTTGGTACCTTAATCCATAAGAACTACACATGGGTGCTTTAACGTTGCCACCCTCATAGTCTGCATGTCACTCCATAAAAATATGTCTAGAGGGGGGTCCCGGGGGGTCCCATGTGCCCTCCCAGCAGTTTGAATAACGCACAAACAGGTGTAACCTACAATTATGGAAACTTTGAACCCTAGGAAAAATTATGAACTGATTTTCCACACGCTAAGAAGCTAAAATATTGTGTTGCTAATTTTATACTCACCGATATACAGCAGCCGATTAACATGGTAGAGATTCCTTTTTCCGAAACATGTTAGAGGAAATTAAACCAGAGCCTTCTGCTCACACTTTGTTAACTTTGTTTTGAGAAACATGTATGAAGAGACAAAGACTATTGCGCAATGAGTAGCCCTATTTAAACAAGGAAAAAATTAATCAAATATAGTTCAATAATCATCTGAAAAAGGCATCAGTACCAATCCTAATTGACATCAATCCTGGTGAGTTTTAATATACTGTATGAAATCGCAAATGAGATGTTGTTGCTATGGCGGAGGGGGAGGTTTTCAGCAAATAATGACTTTTGATTATTTCCTCACACAAAGCTATCACATGGCTTCAGAATACTTGGAATATAGTGCAGCCTTTCATTAGTCTGTTTTCTTCAAAATTAGCTATTTTCTACTTGTCTGTGAGATTGCTTGGGTAACTAATCCACTGTTATGTCTCAAATGTCCACACCAAAATGTGCAGTCCTGCAGAAAAAGCATGATAAACAAATACGTATGTGTGTATTAGCTGTGTTAGAGTGCCACCTGCATTTCATATCTGTTTACTGTGATAGAAAGTGATTATGGAAAAATTATTGTTCCTAGTGTTTACTGCCATCAAGTGGAATGAAATAATACTTTTAGCAGCGATAGAGCAAACAGAGCCTGAATCACAGGCTTTCAAAGACAGGATAAAAAATACATGTAAATTGATCATAAGTTTGTAAATATATACAATATTACTTATGAATTATGTTTATAATTTATCTTTTAAAATGAGACCAATATTTTGAAATCAGTCTACTGTATGTGTGTAAGGTGAGGTGTGAAAAATGCAAGCATCAGCCAAGGCAAACATCACTACATTAATCTAGTTTTTAATTGTAGATATCAGTGCAAATGGTTGTATGACAGTAGTCTGCAGTGTATACTTGCTATAACATCATTTCCTGTATATTTCCTTGTACAGATGCACCCTGCAGTCCTGGCATTGTCCTTGCTATGTCCAGATGACAAAGCTTACACATTTGAGCACAAGGGTCCTGCAGGTGCTTTCCAGTGGAACGTTAGATGGTGAGTGGAGGTCCTAAAAAATAAAAAAACACACCTCTTCCAGACAGGAATGACTGACAGCAATAACAGCACCAGACAGTGACAGCACTGTGCCTGAGGCCTTTTCACAGTGTACATGAGGGAATTCCACTGAGATGAGAGTGTGTGCAGCTGTGACGTGCACAGAATCTAAAGGCGCTAGAAAGCTAAAGAATCTAAATTTTAATAGTTCAATTAAAATAGTTAAATAATACAAAATTTGAATCTCGTAATAATCTCACAATAACAGTAATAATGTTTCCTTGTAAATCGTGGGAGTATTAAAGAAAATGAATTGTAGGTGCCTTTAACAGCGCTCGCTATAGCAGATTGGGGCAGATTCTAATGGCAAGTTATCCTCCCTATGCCCTACTCACTCCAAAGTGCGGAGCTCTTGAAGTGGGTACTCTGAATGTGTTCTTTGTCTTGTGGATGGGCCTATTAATTTTCTCACTTTGTTGGAATGATCTTTCGAGTGGCGTACCCTCCCGCAGCAGTGCCCTTTGAGGGAGAAAAAATGTCATTTTGAATTTGAGCATCAAAGTGGAGTCACAGATCATGAGCTGTTTTTTATTCCATTTGTGTTTCATGAAGTCAAGTCAAGTCAATTTTATTTGTATAACGCCTTTCACAACACACATCATTTCAAAGCAGCTTTACAGAATATCAGCATTAACAGACGATAAAACTGTAATGTATATAAAGTCGATTAATCATCATTGTGTAATTTCGATAAAATAAGATTGTTTAAAAATAATTAAATGATAATTGTATTAATAACCCCAGTGAGCAAGCTGTAGGCGACTGTGGCAAGGAACACAAAACTCCATAAGATGTTGATTAATGGAGAAAAATAACCTTGGGAGAAACCAGACTCACTGTGGCGGCCAGTTCCCCTCTGGCTAACATTTTGAATGTATTGTAAATATTAATTATGTATAGTTAAAATCATGGTTTAAAATTATTAAACTAAGTGTTAAGGGTCAGTGATTAAACATCGATTGTGTTTGAACTGTAAGATTAATGACCAAAGTCTTTGAAGTCATCTTGATTAATTGCAGAAGTTCACATAGATGCAATTGTCCTTGTTAATTGGCTGATGAAGGGTTTTGTTGGCAATAGTTAGTCTATGCATTCCATTTCAAGATCGTAGTCCATCTATAGACAGAGGTGATGCAGGTTGGAGTTGGCATCATTTCATCCTCTGAAGTCCGTCATAATAGATTGAAGTGATGTTTGGCTGGCACCGGCTGCATTTAGTCATCATCATTCTGCGACATGTAGCAGTGGAGTCCAACATGAAGCAGGAATGGTGCTGGATCCAGCTGGTTCTGGTGACCTCAGGATAGGAGTCCCGAGGTTGAGACAGGGAAACAAATAAAAAGATGTAAGCGTAGATGCCATTTAATTTATTGCAGAGTAAGAGATCATGCTCAATGTTTCTGGTTTCTGGTTCCGGCAGACCCAACTAAAGCAGCCTAATTGTGGGTTGAAGAATAAATTAGGTGTATGCCTGGCTAAATAGATGAGTCTTTAGTCTAGACTTAAACTGAGAGAGTGTGTCTGCATCTCGAACAGTGTTTGGGAGACTATTCCATAGTTTAGGAGCCAAATATGAAGAGGATCTTCCTCCTTTAGTGGATTTTGATATTCTAGGAACTATTAATAGGCCAGAATTTTGCGATCTTAATGAACGTGTTGGAATATAGCGTGGTAGAAGATCACTTAAGTACTGCGGAGCTAGACCATTCAAAGCTTTGTACGTAGTTAACAGAATTTAAAAATCAATACGGAATTTAACAGGTAGCCAATGTAATGATGATAAAATGGGGCTAATATGATCATATTTCTTGGTTCTCGTCAGCACTCTGGCTGCTGCATTTTGAACCAATTGAAGTTTATTTATTGATCTTGCTGGACATCCTCCCAGTAATGCATTACAATAATCTAGTCTTGAGGTCATGAACGCATGAATTAGTTTTTCGGCATCAGCAACCGAGAGCATATGCCTTAATTTAGCAATATTTCTTAGGTGGAAGAATGCTGTTCTACAAACATTTGTAATTTGATTTTCAAAGGACAGATTGGTATCAAATATAACACCTAAGTTCTTTGCTGTTGAAGATGATGTAACAGTACATCCATCTAGAGACAAATTATATTTTAGTGGCTTATTTTTAGAGTTTTTTGGTCCAATAATTAGAACCTCTGTTTTGTCAGAATTGAGTAGAAGGAAATTTCTGGCCATCCAATCTTTTATTTCATTAATACACTCTGCTAATTTTGAGAATTGTGAAATCTCATCAGGTTTTGAAGAAATATAAAGTTGTGTATCGTCAGCATAGCAGTGGAAACTTACTCCACGATTCCTGATAATATCTCCCAGGGGAAGCATATACATGGAGAAAAGTAGAGGCCCTAAAACTGATCCCTGTGGCACTCCATATTTTACTTTTGTTTGGTTTCACAATTCCTCATTTACATAGACCAGTGGGGATTTCTTTAAGACTGCAAGGGAAGCTCAGCTTCCCCTATAATGTCAAAAAAATAATGGTCAAATATGTACTATTGTGTAAACAATTTATTGACTAAAAATGCGTTAGAACACGTTCATCTCGAAGACGAGTTCGTTCAGAATCAGCTACATTACATATAGCAGGTCGGCTGACTCGATTTACTTCTCATACATTCCCGTAGCATCAGTGCATTTCCCTGTTGAAGCCGAGCGTCCATTGACTTCAATGTGGCTGCTCTGAACAGTTTTTTTCAGTGCTCCGAAAATAGACGGTCATTGGATAAATGCTGCGATTATGTCCCGCCCACGGACGCTCAGCGTCTCTGGGGGTGATTGGAGGATCTGTCGAAAGACTGCATCTCCTTTTGATTGACAGCGAATCTGTACTATAAGAAGTCACTGAAGCTATTTTGCGCTCAGTCCCATCGCGGATTTCTCAAGTGTAGTCGAAAGACAAACTGCTGCAACCTATTTCTTTATATTTGTTTGGCGAAATTGCTAGTCAATTTGCATAATACATTTCACACAATTATACACCACATTCCTTGTTTCAGTTTTACCAAGTTTAATATATTTTGTTTTAGAGCGTTCGTTCGTTCGTTCGTTCGTTCGTTCGTTCGTTCGTTCGTTCATTCATTCATTCATACAGTAGGCTAGGCTAGCGTCATACGGGTGAAACTGCGCACGATGGCAGACGGTGCTAATATTGTCGACCTGATTTTGGCGAAGCCATTTGAAAGTCTTCCTTACGAGGAAAAAATTTGAATTAAACAGCAGGGCAGATCAACACCTAAGATTGATTTAGTGCAAAAAATAGGGTAAATAAGTTTATAATGTAGGCCGAAAATGAGCTTCCCCTCTTTGAAAGACCAGCAGCCGCCACTGACATAGACAATGTGGTAGCGGTCTGCTAAATATGACCTTATCCATGCTAATGCCACTCCACAAATTCCAACATAATTCTCTAGCCTGTTCAAGAGAATGTCGTGATCTATCGTGTCGAATGCAGCACTAAGATCTAAAAGCACTAGAAGAGAAATGCAGCCGCGATCAGATGATAAGAGCAAGTCATTTGTAACTCTGATAAGTGCAGTCTCTGTACTGTGATGAGGCCTAAATCCTGATTGAAATTCTTCATATATACTATTTCTCTGTAGAAATGAACATATTTGGGAGGATACTACCTTTTCTAGTATTTCTGACATAAACGGGAGATTTGAAATCGGTCTATAATTAGCAAGTTCTCCAGGATTAAGTTGTGGCTTCTTAATTAGAGGTTTGATAATTGCCATTTTAAAGTTTCTTGGGACATGTCCTAAGCATAGCGAGGAGTTAATGATATTAAGAAGAGGTTCTGATATTACAGGAGATACCTCTTTTAAGAGCTTAGTTGGTATAGGATCTAACAAACAAGTTGTGGCTTTTGATGTTTCGATAAGTTTTGTTAGCCCTTCATGACCTATGATAGCGAAGGATTGAAGTTGCACATGAGGGAAATTATTCGACATTGTTTTCTGGGGTGCTATGACAGATGATTGCATAATTCCAATTTTATTTCTGATTATTTCAATTTTATCTGTGAAGAAATTCATGAAGTCATTACTCTTGAGCTGTGACGTAATATCTGGTTCGGTTGAGGCTTTATTCCTAACCAATTTAGCCACAGTACTGAATAAACATCTAGGATTGTTGTGGTTATTTTCTATGAGTTTACTAAAATATGCTGACCTGACATCTTTGAGTGCGTGTTTGTAGCTACAGACACTATCCTTCCATGCACCCTGAAATACTTCTAATTTTGTATTTTTCCACATGCGCTCCATTTTCCGAGCTGCTCTCTTGAGAGCATGAGTGTGATCATTGTACCATGGTGCAGGGCTTATTTCTTTAATTTTCTTTAATCGAAGTGGGGCGACAACATCAAGGGTGCTAGAGAAGACTGCATTTAAATTTTTTGTTATTTCATCAAGTTCTTCTGGGCTTTGGGGTTTATTGAGTATATGAGATTGATCTGGAAGAGTATTAGTGAAGCTATCTTTAGTGGTCGAAAGAATGGTTCTACCTGAACGATAGCGTGGTGTAGATTGAGTAACATTAGCTGATTGCAGCATGCAAGAGGTAATGATCCGAGATATCATCGCTCTGTTGCTGTTACGAATGAGGACGGAGGCTGACAAAGGTTGAGGATCCAAATGCGGGTTTATTGATAAACAGACACAACAGGAGCAAACAAAACAACCACGATGGGTAAAATGAAAGCAAAACACAAAAACGCTGGAACACTGGAACTAGGAACTCGGGCAAGGAAGCGAACATCAACATTTAACAAACGACAAGGTAATGGAGGAACGGGCAGCGTTATATACACACAAGGCAGGATGATTACAAACAAGACACAGGTGAGAACAATGACAGTGAACATGAACGCTAACAAGGAGACTATGGAGTTAAATAAAGGACAAAAGTGAAACTAAGGAGCAAGGTGAAACACGACAGGGTAATACATGACATAGCCCCCCTCAAAGGATCGGATCCCAGACGATCCTAAAAACAAACATACAAAAAAAAAAAAAAACAGAATCGTCCAAGGAATGAGGGGGGGACTGGCAGACCACGGAGAGCACAAGGGGACACCAGACAATCCAGGGGGGGACAAAGGGCAGATAGGTAGACCAAGGGGGCACAGAGGGCAGACAGGCAGTCCAAGGGGGCACAAGGGGCAGACAGACAGTCCAAGGGGGCACAGAAGGCAGGCGAGCAGTCCACGGGGGCACAAGGGTCAGACAGACAGTTCAAGAGGGCACAGAGGGCAGGTGAGCAGTCCACGGGGGCACAGAGGGCAGACAGACAGTCCAAGGGGAGCACAAGACGGGTACAGGTTCAGGAGGCCTGGGAGGCTCTGGAGGCGGAGACCTGGAAGGCTCAGGAGGCGGAGCTGATGGAGGTGGTACCGTAGGAGGCTCTAGAGGCGGAGCCGATGGAGGTGGCGCCATAGGAGGCTCTAGAGGCGGAGACCTGGAAGGCTCTGGAGGCGGAGCCGATGGAGGTGGCACCGTAGGAGGCTCTAGAGGCAGAGCCGATGGAGGTGGCACTGTAGGAGGCTCTAGAAGCGGAGCGATGGAGGTGGCGCCGTAGGAGGCTCTAGAGACGGAGACCTGGAAGGCTTGGGAGGCGGAGCCATGGGAGGCGGAGCCATAGGAGCCGGAGCCGTAGGAGGCTCAGGCGGCGGAGCCGAGGGAGGTGGCGCCGTAGGAGGCTCTAGAGGCGGAGCCGATGGAGGTGGCACCGTAGGAGGCTCTAGAGGCGGAGGTCTGGAAGGTTCTGGAGGTGGAGCTGAGGGAGGTGGCGCCGTAGGACGCTCCAGAAGCGAAGCCCTGGAAGGCTCGAGAGGCTTGAGAGGCGGAGCCCTGGGAGGCTCGAGAGGCGGAGCCCTGGGAGGCTCAGGGGGCGTGGCCGCAGGAGGCTCTGGGGGCGGAGCCGTAGAAAGCTCGGGAGGCGGAGCTCTGGAAAGCTCGGGAGGCGGAGCTCTGGAAAGCTTGGGAGGCTCGGAAGGCGGAGCTCTAGGAAGCTCGGAAGGCGGAGCTCTGGAAAGCTCAGGAGGCGGAGCTCTGGGAAGCTCGGGAAGCTCGGAAGGCGGAGCTCTGGGAAGCTCGGGAGGCGCTGGCTCACTGACATCGGAGGCTACAGGCGTTGGCTCACTGACATCGGAGGCTACAGGCGCTGGCTCGGGGACGGTCGAGGGCTCAGGCTCGCTCACCGTGGCATGCGTGCGCTCTGGCTCGCTCTCAGTGACATGCATGGGCTCTGGCTCGCAGACCGTAGAAGGCGTGAACTGGGGAGCGGAAGCCTTTCTTCTCCCCCTCCTCCTAGCGGACAAAGCTGGCAGCATTGGCTCCTTGATCATGGCAGGCATGAAGGTTGGCTCGCTGGCAGACGTGAAGGGACGAACCACGGGCGAATGGAGGGTTACCACTATGGGAGGAGCTACGGGGTTCTCCTCGACGACGTCCACAGTTAACGAGGAACCGCAAGCCAGTAGAGTCTCCTCCACGAACGCGCGGAGCGTCCAGCCGCGCGTTGCCGGTGGCAACCGCTCCTTGAGCGCACTGTTCAGGTTAGCCCGGAAAAATACGACCAGGGAGGAGTCAGGGAAATCAGTGGCACTCGCAATCGCGAGAAAATCACGGATGTGGTCTTCCACCGGACGGTTTCCCTGGAGTCCCTTTTAGAACCGCTGGATCCATGTTTGTTGGTCGTTTGTTCTGTTACGAATGAGGACGTAGGCTGACAAAGGTTGAGGATCCAAATGCGGGTTTATTGATAAACAGACACAACAGGAGCAAACAAAACAACCACGATGGGTAAAATGAAACCAAAACACAAAAACGCTGGAACACTGGAACTAGGAACTCGGGCAAGGAAGCGAACATCAACATTTAACAAACGACAAGGTAATGGAGGAACGGGCAGGGTTATATACACACACGGCAGGATGATTACAAACAAGACACAGGTGAGAACAATGACAGTGAACACGAACGCTAACAAGGAGACTATGGAGTTAAATAAAGGACAAAAGTGAAAACTAAGGAGCAAGGTGAAACACGACAGGGTAATACATGACAGTTGCAGAATTTCTATATTATCAACATCAACTCCATATGAAAGAATTAAATCTAGCGTATGATTATGGCGATGAGTTGGTCCTGTTACATTTTGTCTGACTCCAAGAGAGTTGAGAATATCGATAAATGCTAATCCCAATGTATCATTTTCATTATTTATGTGAATGTTGAAGTCACCAACAATTAAGGCTCTATCTACAGTAACTACAAGATCTGATAAAAAATTTGCAAATTCACTAAGGAAATCTGAATAAGGCCCGGGTGATCTATACACTGTAGCAAGGGTAAAGGACGACAGAGATATTTTATTTATATTTGTATTTGACGGTGTCACCTTAAGCATTATTAGTTCAAAAGACTTACATTTATTTCTTGTCCTCTGAGTAACACCAAAAACTTCACTGTAAATTGTAGCAACACCTCCTCCTCGACCCTTCAGACGAGGCTCATGTTTATAACAATAACCTGGGGGAGTAGATTCATTTAAACTAATATATTCATCCGGTTTAAGCCAGGTTTCAGTCAAACAGAGCGCATCCAATCCATGATCTGTAATCATTTCATTGACAATTAGTGCTTTGGTAGAAAGAGATCTAATGTTTAGTAGCCCTATTTTTATATGATGTACATTTTTAATTTGTTTGTTTTGTTCAAGTTTGACCTTAATAAAATTTTTTCTAAATGATTTAGTGAGGGTTTTGTGTTTGGTAGTTCGGGGAACAGACACAGTCTCTATGAGATATCTAGGTGATACAGTCTCTATGTGTTGTAGTTTATGTGACCTGTGTGACGTCTCAAGGCAGCTAGCAGACGTTCGGATTAACCAGTTTGTCTGCTTCCTGACCTGGGCCCCATTTAGTCAATTAATATCATTATTAAGTCTATGAGCCAAATTACTAGAGAGGAGAGCGGAACCTTCCCTGGAGGGATGGAGTCCGTCTCTCTTTAGCAGGTCAGGTCTACCCCAAAAACTTTTCCAATTGTCTATAAATCCTATTTTATTCTGCAGACACCACTCAGACATCCAGCCATTCAGTGACACTAATCTACTCTTGAAGTTTCAAGAGAAACGTGACCGCAGATATCTGTTTACATGTATAAACTTAAAACTTTTTTTTTCTCCAGACCATTACTTAATATTTATTTAATATGTGAGTTAAAAAATGCTGTCACAAAAAAGCACATGAACACGGAGAGAGATGCAGTTGAACCCAAACGCAGAGTTTATTCAAGATGAAGACAATATACAAACAGAAATAGCACTAGGAATGCAGAAGATAATAACAAAAGAATGGCTTTAGCTCAAGGCCACAATAGACGAGACTAGACAATGAGTGAGGAAATAAAAGGGAATATATACAGGCATGGGAATTAACAACACAAGAACAGCTGTGAACACTGATGAAAAACAGGTGAAACTAATGATGATGGTGCTTGCTGGGAATTTTTATTGATTCACAAAATGGACACAGAAAAGCAAAACATATATTCCCATAATCAACATTTAACCCCCATTATTCCCTATCCCCTCTCAATCCGAAGCCCCACCCTGACCCTCAACAAATATCCCTGTGGTCACACTTGAGTATACACACAAAAAAAGAAAAGAGAAAAATATATTAAAAAAAATTAATCACAGGGCCTGGATTGACGCTGACTATTACCCCTGGAGTCATGAGTTTGAATCCAGGGTGTGTTGAGTGACTCCGAACCAAATTGGGAGGGTAGAGTCACATGGGGCAACCTCCTCGTGGTTGCACGAGTGGTGGTTCTCTCTCTCAATGTGGCACGTGGTAAGTTGTGCATGGATCGTGGAGGGTAGTATGAGCCTCTACATGCTGTGAGTCTCGCGGTGTCATGCACAACAAGCCAAGAGATAAGATGCGCAGACTGACTGTCTCAGAAGCGGAGGCAACTGAGACTTGTCCTCCGTCACCTGGATTGAGATGAGTAACCGCACCACCATGAGGACCTACTAAGTTGTGGGAATTCGACATTCCAAATTGGGTATAAAAGGATATAATAATAAAAAAACTAATGAAATAATATAAATAATAAAAAAAATAATCACACACATTTAAAACTACATTTCTCCGTCCACTGCCCCTCCCCGAGAACCCTCCAAAATGGCCAAATAGCTGCTCCATTTTTTAGTAAATAAATCTAAGATTCCTAGCCTTCTACAAGACATTCCCTCAAATGCTGCTACTCTCCCCATCTCCGTACACCACTCTTGAAAAGAGCGCTCCAGCCGACTTCCATCTCCTAAGATTAATCTGTCTGCCAATCATAACACTGGCTAGGACCCAATTTTTTCTGCATTTATCCCCTATATTAATTACCGGGTCTGGGTCTGGGGCAAAATTAAACTTGAGTGCACAATACCTCACACACAAAACTCTTGGATCTTACACACCACCAAAAAACATGGGTTTTGTCCCCATCTTCTTATTGGCATCGCCAGCAGGTGGGTGTGTCTTTAATACCCAAGCCTATACAATTTAGTGGAGGTCCAATAGAATCAATACAAAATCTTAAATTGCACAAGGCGCACCCTTGCATCTCTAGATGCAGACTTGACTTTTTTTACAACCCCAATTCTGAAAAAGTTGAGACCATGTTAAAAATGCTAATAAAAACAAAACGGAGTGATTTGTAAATTATATTCACCATTTGCTTTATTGAAAGCACTATAACTACACATTACATGACGTTCCCCTTCTGTCGCTCTCTCCACGTTGTGTCAGAGAAGCGACACTAGGGGTCTCTCTTGAGCACCGATATTCACCTCTGGACTATGAAAAAAGGCCAATGAGAGTTGGCAACCAGTATTTGCATGTCCCGCCCCCGGACATACAGGTATTTAAGCGGCGCAAATACGGGAGTTCATTCAGAAAATTTCTTCGGAGCCGATGGTCGTGTCTGCAACTGCTGCGTGTACACACCGAGTTCCTGTTATCCCTCTGCTGCATGCTGTTGGATTCTACCGTGCACAACAGCGGCTTTCTCCTGTTTGCACGGCTGTGCATTCCTGCCCCTGAGGCATCGACAGTGCAGATTTAAAAACTCTTACGAGTTTTTTCCCTAAAAGAGTGATTTTATTTAAAAGAGTAATTTCCTCTAAAAGAGCAAAACACAGCGGCGTTGAGCGTCCTTTTAAGGACAGCGTCTTTATAAAGATGCCTTTCCGCCCCTGTGTTGTTTCTGGATGCGGTAGAGTGCTCTCCGCTTCCGACGGCCACAGGCGCTGTCTCGTGTGTCTGGGTAGCGATAACACCGAGGCTGCGTTTGTGGATGGTTCATGTTCTTACTCCGAGAACATGACCATGAAAACGTTGAGGTCGCGGCTTGCTTACAACCGTGAGCAAGCCACTCCAGCCGCCCCCCGTGTTGCTCCTTCTTCCCACGGGATTGAGGACGATGCGGCTGGCGATGGAGGCGATTTGGGGATGGCAGCAGGTGCAGCTCCGCCGGGTACACCCCCTCGGACCACCCGCACCCCGACACGCTCGTTGATTCCCGTCCATGCTCGAGGCAGCGGTGACTCGCCTCACAGCCAGTCTACCGACCCTCTTGCGATGGAAGCAGATGAGCTCACCGTGGCATCGGAGGGTGGGTTATCTGATGCTGAGGACTCCCCTGGGCTGCCGCTTTCGGGCCTGCACGCCCAGGCTGAGGCTGATGCACAGATGACGACAGCGTGGGCTTGAATTGGAACCCTCCATCCTCCCCACAACCATCATGGCTCGACGACTGGTTCCTGGGGTCTGGGCCGCTCACAGCCTCGCCCCGGTCCCGTTTTTCCGGAAGTGCATGACGAGCTGACGTCTTCGTGGAGAGCACCCCTCTCCACTCGTCACATCGCCACAGGCTCATCCGCCCTCGCCACCCTCGACGGCGGAGCGCACCATGGGTACGAGGCGATTCCCCAGGTGGATAGGGCAGTTGCGATCCATCTATGCCCCGGTACCCCTACCACCTGGCGAGGTCGACCCGTACTCCCTTCCCGGACCTGTAGAGCAACCTCCTCGCTGACAGCGAAGGCCTACAGCGCCACCGGACGCGCCGCTTCCGCTCTGCATGCCATGGCTCTCCTGCAGGTCCACCAAGCCAAGGCACTACGCGACATGCACGGGGGTGGCCCTGATCCCGACACGCTGCAGGAACTGTGCTCAGCGACCGACCTCGCCCTGAGAGCGACGAAGGTCACAGCGCAAGCGCTCGGGCAGGCGATGGCCACGCTAGTGGTCCAGGAACGTCAACTGTGGCTGAACGTGGTCGAGATACGTGAAGCCGACAAGACTCGCTTCCTCAACGCCCCTGTCTCCCAGTTCGGCCTCTTCGGCGACACCGTCGAGGACTTTGCCCAGCAGTTCTCCATGGTGAAGAAGCAGACGGAGGCCATCTCTCACATCATGCCTCTCCGCAAGCCTGCCGCCATGGCCCATGCCCCGTCTGCTCGCCGAGGGCGTCCTCCCGCGGCCAGAAGGCAAGTCCCTGCTCCGCCTCAACCCGGGCCCAGCTCTCAGCCCCAGCGTCGAGCAAACCGTGGGAAGCGCACGCCCCTGTCTCACGGACACCCTCGAGGACCCGGAAGGCTCCCAGGCGCTCCTGAGACAACGCACCCAGAGCCCAAGACGTTAGCTCCGG
Source organism: Xyrauchen texanus (assembly GCF_025860055.1). NCBI lineage: Eukaryota > Metazoa > Chordata > Actinopteri > Cypriniformes > Catostomidae > Xyrauchen > Xyrauchen texanus. Next base: position 6,623,974 of record NC_068312.1, read on the forward strand.
AGGTGGTAAGACTGCTCCGTCCCCCGGTGGAGGACCGGGAGGAGAATCCTTTGTTTTTTCATTTGCCGCACCCCCTAACACGGGCTGCGGTACCCAAATTCTCAATAAAAGAGCTATTTCCTTTGTCTCTGGGGCACATGGCCTGCAAATGCCGTTATCACGGCACTCTGCTTTCAGGCCTCAACAGTCCCGGCTCCATGGACGCGGTGTCCCCGCCTTCAACGCCACGACTGTTCCCCGGCTGGCCGGTTCAGACGAGTCCAGAGGACGCCAACATCAGACCTCCTCCTCAGTCATGAACCCGCCCCCTGCCGGGTGCGCAGAGCAAGGTAAGTGCTTTGAGTTTATTCTCAGCACCAGAGCCTCGGGACACCACGTTGCCTCCCGACGCCGCGTTACCTGTTCCGCACCACAGAGTTTAGAGGCGTGGCTTTCACTGCCCAACCCGTCACGCTGGCTGCACCGGACCATTCGACTTGGTTACGCAATTCAGTTTGCCAGGTCTCCGCCCCCCTTCGTGGGCGTACATTTCTCCGCAGTACACGGCCAACATGCCCTCTCCCTGCACGAAGAAATCGCCTCCCTTCTATTAAAGGACGCGATAGAGCCTGTCCCTCCAACCGAAGTGAAGAAGGGTTTCTACAGCCCTTACTTCGTTGTACCCAAGAAAGGCGGCGGCTTACGTCCGATCTTGGACCTGCGAGTTTTCAATCGGACCTTGTCCAAACTCCCGTTCAAAATGCTCACCCAGAAACAAATTCTATCTGGCGTCCGGCATCTAGATTGGTTCGCAGCGGTAGACCTGAAGGACGCGTACTTCCACGTCTCAATTCGCCCTCGACACCGCCCCTTCCTAAGGTTCGCGTTCGACGGCCAGGCGTATCAGTATAAAGTCCTCCCCTTCGGCCTGTCTCTGTCCCCTCGCGTCTTCACGAAAGTTGCAGAGGCAGCTCTTGCCCCGCTCCGAGAAGCCGCCATACGCATACTCAATTACCTCGACGACTGGCTCATACTGGCCCACTCCCGAGAGTTACTATGCGCACACAGAGACCAGGTGCTCAGCCACCTCAGCCGTTTGGGGCTTCAGGTCAACTGGGAAAAGAGCAAGCTCTCCCCGGTCCAGAGCATCTCTTTTCTCGGTCTGGAGTTAGTTTCAGTCCCAATGACAGCACGCCTCTCCAACGAGCGTGCTCAGTCAGTGCTGAAATGCCTCGCTTCCTTCAAGCCAGGCGCCATGGTCCCGCTAAAACGTTTCCAACAGCTCCTGGGGCATATGGCATCCTCCGCGGCGGCGCGCGCTGGGGTTGATGCATATGAGACCACTTCAGCACTGGCTCCGGACTCGAGTCCCGAGACGAGCATGGCGCCGCGGCACGCACAACATAAAAGTTACCTCTGCCTGCCACCAAACCTTCAAACCCTGGACAGACCTCTGCTTCCTAAGGGCAGGAGTACCCTTGCAGCAGGTGTCCCGACGCGTTCTGGTCACAACCGACGCCTCCAAATTGGGTTGGGGCGCCGTATGCAACGGGCGCGCAGCCGCAGGCCGGTGGAACCGAGACCGCTGCGCTGGCACATTAACTGCCTAGAGCTGCTGGCTGTTTTTCTGGCCCTGCAGAAGTTTCTTCCATTAATTCGGAACAAACACTTCCTAGTCAGGACAGACAGCACCACGGTCGTAGCCTACACAAACCGCCAAGGCGGAGTATGCTCCCTCCACATGTCACAGCTCGCCCGTCGTCTCCTCCTTTGGAGTCAGCAGCGACTGGAGTCACTGCGCGCCACTCACATCCCCGGCAACCTCAATGTGATAGCGGACGCGCTGTCAAGACAAAGCTTTCCTGGCGGAGAGTGGAGGCTCCACCCCCAGTCAGTCCAGCTGATTTGGGACCCGGTTCGGCAAGGCTCAGGTAGACCTGTTTGCCTCCCAAGAAACCTCCCACTGCCCGCTCTGGTATGCCCGGACAGAGGCTCCCCTCGGGGCAGACGCGTTGGCACACAGCTGGCCTGCGGGGCTGCGCAAGTACGCATTTCCCAAAGTGAGCCTTCTTGCACAGGTGCTATGCAAGTTCAGGGAGGACGAGGAGCAAGTCATTTTGGTAGCCCCTTACTGGCCTACCCGGACTTGGTTTTCGGACCTCACGCTCCTCACGACAGCCCCTCCCTGGCGAATTCCCCTGAGGAAGGACCTTCTTTCTCAGGGATGGGGCACGCTCTGGCACCCACACCCAGACCTCTGGAACCTCCACGTCTGGCCCTTGGACGGGATGCGGAACATCTAGCCAGCCTACCACCGACCGTCATAGATGCAATCAATCAAGCCAGAGCCCCCTCTACCAGGCATCTCTACGCTCTAAAGTGGCGTCTGTTCGTGGACTGGTGTTCTTCCTGAGCCGAAGACCCGCAGAATTGCGCAGTTAGGTCAGTGCTCGTGTTTCTTCAGGAGAGGCTGGAGAGGAGGCTGTCCCCCTCCACCCTCAAGGTGTATGTCGCCGCTATCGGGGCCCACCATGACATGGTAGACGGCAAGTCTCTTGGTAAGCACGACTTAATCGTCAGGTTCCTAAAAGGTGCCCGGAGGATAACTCCCTCCCGGCCTAACCTGTTCCCATCCGGGGATCTCTCGGTCGTCCTTACGGGACTCCAGAGACCCCCCTTCGAGCCGCTTGACTCAGCTTGACTCAGGGCCCTCTCTCTCAAGACTGCCCTGCTGATCGCGCTCGCTTCCATCAAGAGGGTCGGGGACCTGCATGCGTTCTCTGTTAGCAACGCTTGTCTGGAGTTCGGTCCGGCAGATACTTCCGTGATCCTAAGACCGCGAACGGGTTATGTGCCCAAGGTTCCTACCACGCCCTTCAGGGATCAGGTAGTGAACCTGCAAGCGCTGCCCTGGGAGGAGGCAGACCCAGCCCTTTCACTGCTGTGTTCAGTACGTGCTTTACGTATTTATCTGGACCGCACACAGAGCACCAGACGCTCTGAGCAGCTCTTCGTCTGCTTTGGGGGACAGCAGAAAGGGAATGCTGTCTCCAAGCAGAGACTCGCCCACTGGGTTGTTGACGCCATTTCCCTGGCTTATCACACCCAGGCCGTGCCCCTCCCCTTGCGGGTCCGAGCTCACTCCACCAGGAGTGTTGCGTCCTCATGGGCACTGGCTAGGGGCACTGCCCTAGCAGACATTTGTAGAGCAGCGGGCTGGGCAACACCTAACACTTTTGCGAGATTCTACAATCTCCGAGTTGAGTCAGTATCATCCCGTGTTTTCTCAGGTACCGAGCCTGTAGAACTCGGTGGCACGCCCACGATCTGACCAGGTGAATCGCTTGCACCTAGCGCCCTTCCCCCTAACCAGGGGAAACAGTGCGCCTTCATTCCCAGGAGATCTCAGGTTTGGGACACTGGTCGATTCCTCCCTAGCCCTCATGGGTCGCAGTTCAGCGGAGGAACTCGCTGACCCAAGCTACTGCGGGTACCACAAGCTACCCTGTACTGGTATAGGTGCTCCACAGGTAAGGCCTCCTTCGGACTCCCCCTGTGTGTAACACCATGGTTCTGTCCCCTCTGGCGAGCTGACTCCCGTGTTTCCCTTAGGCAGTCATGGCTGCCTCGGCTGCCATGCTGTATGTTCCCCCCTCTATGAGGCTGGATCCACCACTGCACCGACTTTTCTACATAGGCCCTAAGCAGGCCTCTGACGGTTTTGCCACTTAAACTTGCCTCCCCTCTCGGGTAGGCGTGGCCTCCGCAGGGTCTTCTCCGCCCTGAATAAGGGCTAAGACCCCCTTCCCTCAATGCGTGTAAGGGCCCCGGCCTTAGTTGCTCTATGCGAGAAACATAGAGAGAAAAGAGGCCCGGCCAGGCTTGGCCCGTTCCCAGGTTGGCAGCCAGCACCTTGTTCCCCTCCAGGGTAACGATAAGGAATCCTGATGGCTTAAATGGGGCATTGGGGAAGGGTACGTGCAGCCTGATACAGTTGGTCGTCCTGCACGTAAGAATACCTGCTCGCTCCTGTATCAGCAGTTCACGTACACGGCTCAGCGCATGGCACTTTTATAAGTGGATGCCTAGTGTCGCTTCTCTGACACAACGTGGAGAGAGCGACAGAAGGGGAACGTCTAGGTTACGTATGTAACCTCTGTTCCCTGATGGAGGGAACGAGACGTTGTGTCTCCCCTGCCACGTCGCTGAGCCGAGCCACTGTTGTGGCCGGACCATTTCCATTATGTAGGTCTTTAGCTTCACAATTGTACAGGGTCTTCATTGCCATATGGTATGCTTCATAATGCTCCACACTTTCTCAATTGGGGACAGGTCAGGACAGCAGGCAGGCCAATCTAGCACCCACACTCTTTGCACACAGCCATGCACTTGACATCCGGGTATGTGGTTTGAAGATCTCCCTGGAAACAACGGTGCTGGATGGCAGTATATGTTGGTCCAAAATTTGTACATGTCTGTCTGCATTCATGGTGTTCTCACAGATGTACGAGTTATGCATGCCATGGGCACTGGCATACCCCTGGCCCATAGAGACACTGGTTTTGGACCTGGCTCTAATAATAGCTTGGATGGCCCTTTTCCTTTTTGGCCAGGATTAAATTATGGCTTTGTTTTTCAAAACCCTTTTGAAATGTGGACTCTTCAGACAAAAAAACACAGTTCCACTGTTTTACTTTTTCAATCCCAGAGAAGTCGGCAGTGCTTCTGAACAGTGTTGATGTAGGACTTCTGCTTTGCATAGAAAAGTCTTAACTTGCATCTGTGGATAAAATGGCGAGTGGTGTTGACTAACAAAGGTTTACTAAAGTTATCCCAAGCCCATGTTCATGACAGATGAATGCTGTTTTTAAGACAGTGACATCTGAGGGATCAGAGATCGTCTTGCCCTTTACGCACCAATATATGACCAAATTCCTTGAATCTTTTAATTATATTGTGCATTTGGGTATTTCACCATTATAGGGTGAAATACCCAAATTCCTTCCAAGTTGTCTTAGGGGAACATTGTTCTCAAACTGTTGGATTATTTGCTGAAGCATCTGTTGTCATATTGACAAGTCTTGACTGATCCTTGCTCTTGAATGACTAGGCTGTATTTGGATTGCCTCACCTGTTTATTGTTATTTCAACTTCAAATTGCCTCAACTTTTTTTGAGTGTGTTGCAATCATCTGATTCAAAATTACTGTACATTTTCAAAAAACATTGAAATTCACAAGGAAAACAACATATAATATGTAGTTGTAGTGCTTTTAATATGACAAATCTGTGAATATAATTTACAAATCAATCCTTTTTGTTTTTATTAGCATTTTTCATACTGTCCCAACTTTTTCAGAATTGGGGTTGTAGAATCCTAGCATACACACCCTCCTCCAATACCAAGTTTAAATCTTTCTCCCATAATCCCTTGAGAGATGTTGATGCTCCATTCCCCAGACTCTGAATTAGCAGGAAGTAATACACTGATGCCTTATTACCTTTTCCAAAAGCAGTAACCACCACTCCCAGAGTATCTGCTGCTTTAGGGGTGTGTATGCTATTCCCAAAAATAGTACAGTGCAGGTGGTGCAGCTGTAAATACCTGAAGAATTGAGACTTGGGAATCCAAAATGTTGAACCATCAAAGGAACTAAACACTCCACTATCATAAAGGTCACCGAGCTTATTAATCTCCCTCACAATCCACTCTGTCCAGCAGAAATGGGACTTATTAATAACTTTGGGTTCAGCCATATGCTCGAAGCAACATTTAAATAAATGTCAGAATTAAACACTCTGAACAATTTTGAACATACCATGTGCAAATGAGAGATAACGGTGTAACTTAACTTCTCTGATTAGTTCAATAGAAAGGCTTTACAATGGCAAAATAGGGGCAAGAATTTACTGTACAATATAAAACCAGGGAGGGGTTCTCTCAGGTGGAAGCAACCAATGAACCAAATGTCTGAGACCAAATGCATAATAATAAAAAAAATCTTGGGTAGGCCTAGCCCACATTTGTCAATCGGCCTATGCAACTTACTGAATGTAATTTGGGACGTTTACCATTCCAAATGAAGGACATCGCTATGCTATCAAATTGCTTGAAATAAGAGAGGGGGACATCTATAGGAAGAGATTGAAGCAGGTAGTTGAGTTTTGGAATACTATTCATTTTAATAACATTAACCTTCCCAATACTGGCGACCTGTCCAGGGTGTCCCCCGCCTTTCGCCCAATGTTAGCTGGGATAGGCTCCAGCCCCCCGCGACCCTGTACACAGGATAAGCGGTTGACGATGGATGGATGGATGGATGAACCTTCCCAATAATAGATAAATGTAATGAAGCCCACATCGTTCAAAAATATTTTTATTAAAGGGTCAAAATTAACTCACTAATATAATTAAAAAACTAAATCACATAAATTTGCTGGGAATAAAATACCCAAATACTTAATGCCCTGTTTGGGCCACTGGAATGCACCTGGCTGAAAAGACATTACCCGGCAGTACGCTGTCAGATTCAAAGCTTTGGATTTAGACCAATTAACTCTGTATCCTGAGAATTTAGAAAAGGAATGAATAATTCTGTGGAGGCAAGGTATAGATCTTGTGGGGTCAGAGACAAATAATTAAATATCATCTGCGTAAAGTAAAAGCTTATGCGCCACACCTCCCGCCATCACTACTGGAAAACAGAACAACAATAGGGAAAGAGAATAACCCTGCCCCTTTCCAGAGTAAAATAATCAGAATTTTATTAATTTATTTGTACCACTCCTTCCTATAAGTCTATAAAGTAACTTAATCCATCCAATAAAAATATTCCCGAACCCATACATTTCCAAAATCTTAAAAAGTTCATCCCATTCTACCATATCAAACGCCTTTTCGGCGTCAAGTGAGATGGCAGTGATCGGAGACTTATCATTCGCCACTGACCATATGATATTGATGAAATGTCTAATGTCATCAGAAGAGCCACGGCCCGAATAAACCCCACCTTATCTATATGTATAAGAGATGCCATACCTTAATGGCCAACATTTTTTACAATATTTTAAATTCTAGCTGGATCAGGAAAATTGGACGGTAACTCTTACACTCGCTTGGATCTTTGTCCTTTTTAAGAATCAGACTGATCCGGACTTGTGTCATGGTTGGAGGAATCTTTCCATTCTTTAATGATTTCATATAAACTTCTAGCAAAATTGGAGCCAGTAATGTAGCATAAGATCTAAAAAATTCAGCGGCAAAGCTGTCTGGCCCCGGAGCCTTGCTTGTGGGGTAAGGCCTTAATTACCTCGCCAAGCTCCTCCAAGTTTACCTCAGATTCAAGAGAATTTTTTTGCTCAGCTGACAGTTTAGGAAGCTCTAATGGTTCCACAAAGTTTCTAATATCCTCTTCAGTAGACCAAGATGTGGAACTATAAAGATCAAGATATAATTCTTTAAAAGCATTATTAATATCAGTGGCTGAGGTAAATATTTCACCACCAGCATATTTAACTGAGGGAATGGTAGAAAAAGACTCTCTCTGTTTTATATATCTACCCAGAAGCTTCCCTGCTTTATCCCCTGGCTCAAAGTATGACTGTCTTGCCATGAATAGCCAAAACTCTGCCTTCTGTGACAAAATAGTAGACGACATTCGGAGCTCCAGATCTGCCTCTGCACTTTTAATATTCCCTTCCAACTCCATGAGTTCTTGAGCTTTGGATTTTTTTGGTGAATGCAGCATACTGTATGATTCGGCCCCTAAGAACCACCTTAAGTGCCTCCCAAGCCACGCCCACAGAGGATATTGAGGACCAGTTGGTATCCAAATAGAACTTGATTTCAGCCTTTAGCATTTGTTGTAATTCAGGATTTTGTAAAAGGGATACATTAAAGTGCCAACTATATAATTTCCTTTTTTTCATATTCAACACACCAGGGCGTGATCTGAGACTAAAATGGTTCCAATTGAGCAATTAACGACAGATGAAATGAGGAACTTAGATATAAAAAAAACATCTAGAGTAAATCTAATGGACTTATGAAAAAATGTATAGTCTCTACCAGATGGTTTCAAAAGTCTCCAAATATCAGTAAGACCAAGATTTTTACACATCCTGTGACGCATCAATGTTGTTCTAGGGGGCTTGCACATTTTTGCTTCAATATGATCAAGGTCCATCAAAATATTAAAGTCTCCTCCCAATATTATATAATGAGGGGTGCCAGCAGCTTGCAACATCCCTACAAGATCTGTAAAAAAAAGCCCTGATCATCAACGTTAGGTTTGTAAATATTAGCCAAAATAAGACTTTGTCCATGAATTTCAGCTAAAACAAGAATGACTCTTCCTAATTTATCTTAACTCTGTTTGATACATTTGAATTGTATATGTTTACTTTTCAGCGTAATGACTCACCTGCTCTTACTCAAGCCAGCCTTATAAAAAGATGCCAACCCCATATCTTTCCAAATTTTTCAGTTTCCTGCAGAAAAATTTGCATTTCTTGAAGAAACACTATATCATATTTCTTATGCTTTAGAAGAGAAATAACCTTCCTTCTTTTATGGGGTGCCCCAACCAATTCACATTCCACGTGGAGAGAGACAATACACTCATATTAACAATTTACATTTTGACATAAAAAAATCGATTATGTGTCAAAAACAAGGTTATAAATACCACATTCCAACATTAGTGCTACAGCCAAAACCCGAACTTCGCCTAGAACAAATGAAACGTGCGCATTATCCCCATGCAGCGTCAAATGGCATCCATCCCTCCAAACTCCAGAAACCCCCCCGTCGACAATTTTGCCGTTGGATTGCTCTATACAAATTTTGTGAGACAGAATTACACAGCAAAAGATAATCTATAAAACAAACTCCAGCCAATAGACGGATTACTTAATCACTCCAATGTTTTTACAAGAAATACTCCACAAAACAATTTCCAGCCAAAAGGAGAAACAAGCACAAAGAGCGTGTAGATTCATCCATAAAACTGTCCTGAAGGTGTGTTACTCTACAAAATATACTCAGCCGCTAGGCGGAACCAGCACCAAAACACACGTGCAGAATCTTCAAACAGTCAAGCGAATGTTAAGTGAGCCAGTCACTCCATTTACTTCATGAAGGACATCGCTTGCTGTGGGCATGTAAATGTTTTACAGCCATTCTTAGCATCTATTCTCAATTTGGCCATGAATATCAGTGCAAAAGCAACCTTCCGTTGGTGTAAAAGTTTCTTGCATTCCTTGAATCGATCACGCTTCTCTCTTGTCAAATTTGCTAAGTCTGGGAACAATATTTCCCTCTCCGAATCCGTTTCTCGACACTTCCCCCACTCTTGTAACCAACTCAGTGAACTTCACCTCCATGTCAGTGATCGATCGACGTATCACAGCAAGATCCTCCAAGTCAGCGACAACCTTCGTTCAGCATCTCTCTTAGCATTTCCTGCACTTCTCCGACTAAATCAACAGGGGCGTCAGCTTGAGCATGTAAGTGTCTTTTGATTTCTCCAGATTTTGAATTCTTGACATATTGTCCTCCTAGAACAGTTATGGAACAGAGTGTATCGAATCTCACCGATTTATGTCATTAAAATTGTTAAAACTAGCAAAGTGCGCAGAGCTCACCATTCACACGTCCGGTCCTCGCATGGCATCAACTGACCCTGCTTGCTGGGAATTTTAGTGTGTATGAACAATTACAACACGAAGGTAAATGAAGGGGTTAAACTAAAAGTCTGTGAACACGAAGGAAAGCTGAGATGAAGGGATGTGACAAATGTGTTGTTTTCTACTCTCAAACTTCCCGATCGGAACAATGATTTGATTGTATGTTTGTTAGTTTGTGTACAGTAAATAAACATATTTCACAAGTTATGGAAATGGAACTGTGGTGAGCAGGGCTGTGTCGGCGGCGTCTGGGCAGAGATAAGTGGTGAATGAGTTCCACCTTTGTGCCACACCGGTCTCACATTCCAGTGAGGGGCAGTTGGAAGAGAGGAGACAGCGGCAGATGGGGAGAGACAGATGGACCTGTGTGTGTTTGTGTTTATGTATTGAACGTAAAAGTCGACGATGTTTGTAACAGTGAAAAGTTTGTGTGTAAATAAATGTCTACATGTTTATTAAGCCGGACACAGCTTCCACCTTGACCATGCATTCCTTGAATTGTTACACTGGTGCCGAAACCCAGGAAGGAAGAAGGATGCGCTGTCGTGGAGTCCTCGTCGCTGCCGTCCACCAGGAGAAGGAGGAGCCATTGCCATCTGCCAGGGGATGGAGGAGCGGCTGTCATCCGTTAGGGGGCGGGGAGGAGTGGCTAAGGACCAGTCAACAGCGTGTCCGGGGCCGGCAAGCCTGTCTCTCTCTCCTCCCTCTGCTTTCTTCTCTCTCTCTCAGTGATAGAAATTGAATACGTCTTTAATAGAATACTGCCATTAATTGAAGGAGCTGTCTGATTCAGACAAAGCCAGTTGTTTGTTTTTTTAAACTAGTAGACTAATCACTTTCAGAATAAAGCCATGGTATTACCATTTTTGGACATGTGGGATACCCATTAAAAAATACAAATAAACTTGTAAGACAGCGTTCAGTTATATATTTTTCTTTTGAAAGGACACCAATTCCATGGTGACAAGGTCAGAATGGAAGCAGCAGAGATAAAATGATAACGTGAGAGTGCAGAGATGATAGAAGGGAAAAGAGTGATGAGACAAGAAAAACAATACAAAAAAAGACACTGTGCCGTTACCAGGGTAATTGCATGGTACTGAATGATTTTATACACATTTCATGATACTGTCGTAGTACTCCAAGATACTTAAAAAAAATACCATGGTTTTATTATGACACATGTCAAAAACATGAGATTATCAGGGATAATGAGATTACCACTGATAAAAAAAAAAGATCTCTTTCTCAATGGTGATAGCGGCAGTGATGACAGTCGACCTGTCAGCAAGATCCGAAGGCCTCGACCAGGACATATCCTAAAGACCCACCAAGAACAAATCAGTCAATCTGATTGACTGATGAATCTGACAATCTGACTTTAGTTACGCATTAATTTGCACTGTTGAGGGATTCTGTGGAAATTCTGAAGGCGTGAGCTCAAACTCACGCGCTGCTTCTGCTAACGAGCTCGGCTTTGGGCATGTGATTTGTGAAACCGTTGTCATGCTTAGCTTGTAAGCATTAAGGAATAAATTCTGACTGGATAATCTTTTCGTTTTTCTCTATTTGTTTGTAGAGTAATTAAAGTGGAAAGCGATTAAAAATACAAGGTGATTGAGAATGAAAGGAGGAAAAATATTTATTTATTTGGCATGTTAGGCCTGCAGAGAAGGCTTTGCTAGCCCTGAGAATTCGCTACTGACTCATTACACCCCCTTTATAGATTTATATCATCCCCCTTTGGGTGTCTGGACTTCCAGGTTGGGAAACACTGAGCTGATAGTTGCCGTTTACTTAGAAACCTAAGATTTTCTGATGCTCTGAGTCTGAGTTTGTAACATTTATATGAGAGATTCCTTCAAGCTTGCATAAAACACACGTTCTCAGAGAAGAGATTAAAGGAGTAATTTTGATGCATGGTAAACTGTAGAGTAGGTCTTAACAAGCTATGTGTTATATTGACAGGTCTATGAACATTTGAAATGTATGCCTTTATCAATTTAGCATTGCTTTTCTATAATGTCAGTCTTACTTTTACAGGGCTCAAAAGTGTTATATAATATCTGATATAATTACATTCCTATTGCATCAGCAGCATACTACATGATTCTCTTTGAATTAAGCAAAGATTTGATTATCTACTTTCTAGTGACATGCTTTATTGATGCACATTCAATACTTAAATAGGGTGGTCTGGGTAGCAAAAACCATAAGTCCAGTCACTTAGTTAATAGTGAGGAAGTCTGTGTAGATGTGTATCAGCATGGAGAGCACTAGTTCAGCGTACAGCATCACTGGTGCTTTACTGTCATCAAAGAAAAGCTCTGACACTCAAGACATCCTTACAGCAGTGGACAAAGCACATCAGTTACAGTGTCTTCACAAGCATTTCATCATTAAAACAGCTTAAAACCAGAAAGACACACAGGTTAATGATTATCTGTCTGTCTGTCTGTCTGTCTGTTCATCCATCTATCATTCTATCTATCTGTCTATCATTCCATCTGTCTGCCTGTTGTTCTGTCTTTCATTCTATCAATTTAACGTATCTGTCTGTCTTTCTGTCTGTCTGTGTCATTATATCCATCTACAGTATCTATCTGTCTCTCCGTCCATCTATCATTCTATCTAACTGTCTGTCATTATATCTGTCTGTCTGTCTTTCTTTCCATCTATCTATATGTCTATCTGTCTGTCCGTACATTTATCGTTCTATCTATCTGTCTGTCTGACATTCTATCTCTGTCTTTCTGTCTATCTATCTGTCATTCTATCTATCATTCTATCCATCTACAGTATCTATCTGTCTGTCATTCTATCCATCTACAGTATCTATCTGTCTGTCTGTCATTCTATCTGTCTGTCTTTCTTTCTGTCTATAGTATCTATCTGTCATTCTATCTATCATTCTTCTATCGATTTACAGTATCTATATGTCTGTCTGTGTCATTATATCCATCAACAGTATCTATCTGTCTGTCCGTCCATGTATCGTTATATCTATCTGTCTGTCTGACATTCTATCTCTCTGTCTTTCCATCTATCTATCTGTCTGTCTATCTGCAGTTCTATCCATCTACAGTATCTATCTGTCATTCTATCTATCATTCTATCCATCTACAGTATCTATCTGTCTGTCATTCTATCCATCTACAGTATCTATCTGTCTGTCTGTCATTCTATCTGTCTGTCTTTCTTTCTGTCTATCTATATATCTATCTGTCTGTCCATCTATCGTTCTATCTATCTGTCATTCTATCTGTCTGTAGTTCTATCCATCTACAGTATCTGTCTGTCTGTCCGTCAGTCCGTCTGTCTGTCCACATTACCCTTTTTTTTGTAGGGCAGGATAAGATGGAAGCATTCAAATGGCAATTTCATATATCAGCAGAGGATCTATCAGTCGGGCTAAAGGTTCACAGCACTCTATATAAGTGGAGAAAGAGATAACAAAAACAGCAACTGGCCCAGTAAGATAAAGTCCTCTTCCACCTTTTTCTCTACTCTCATTTTTATATTTCTCTCTCTCTGCTCCATCCTTAAAATTCACTCTCAGGTCTTCTTTCTCATACAGATCTCACAGGTCAGCTGGTATCAGAGCTCTTCTGAAGGCTGTTCTTCTGCAGTGGTGCACATTCACTCAGGCTGCTCTGTCTGATGGAGTTCTGTTCTTCACAGTCAGATTGGATCAGCTCCACGCATCATCAAACTCTCTCTCTCTGCACTTCTCCTCTGATGATCACTGCTGTGCCACAGGTACAGACTCAATGCCAGCTGTCCACTGCCAGCCTTCAAAGAGAGAGGCACATTTTCATTTTATACACTAAAAAAAGTACCATGTTACTACCATGTGATGTCTGAACTTTGATGAGATTAATATATATGGAATATGTTGTAAGTAATCAACTAAAAAATGTAATTAAACTAGTTTTGTTTATTAGAATTTTTTCAGCATATTGGGAAATACTTTGAGATTTCAATCTTTTATCAGGGTGCGATGGCGGAGTGTAAAAACAACACCTTTTGGATCGAGGTGTGTCGACAAACAGATAGAGAGCAACACTGCCCCCTGCAGGCTTGTACTGCACAGTACAGGCACATTTCATGGTCAGTCGCAGTATAATGGAGGACAAAACCTGCAAAAATAATAAATAAATACATAAATAAATGTAATAATAAGAAAATAAATAAAGGAATAAATGTCTTTATAAAACAAATATAATTAGTTTTTAATTAAATGTATTCCTGAATGTATTTTTGTAGACTTATTTCCTTTATTTATTATGTCCTCTTTTTAATTTTATTCTTTAAAACTTTTTTTATTCTTTCATTTGTTTTTGTATTTTATTATTATTTATTTATGAATTCATTTATTTTTATATGTATTTATTCCCACCTGTATTTATTTCCATATTTAAATATTACCAAATGTATTTATTTTTATATTTATTCTTACATTTCTGTCTCTTGTATGATAATTATGTGGGCTGGTCCTGCTTACCATTAGTTTATCGTAGATTGAAGCATGTGCTCGATTACTCTTGACTCGATTACTCGTTAGGTCATAGCCATATCGTGTAAACTATAGCTATTTGTGGGGCTAAAAACACAAGAGCTGTTATGATTGTTCATTGTAAAAGATACAACCATGCTTAATTCCCCTGATCGTTTATGTACATATGTATATATATATATATGTTAAGTTCTGCAATAAAAAAAAAATCTATAGCTGAAGCTTCACATATATCTAGAGAGTTGCGCAACTTGCGAATTAAGCGAATGAAGGCGATAACCATGCATCAAATGACTATGTTTCATTTAGAGTAGAGGTGCTTATTGATGTTTTAAGAGAGCTGTATGCCGGTATGAATATCGAAGCACATCCTGGATTGTTAGACTCTCTGCAAAACGTTTCCCTGCATATTCTAAATCTGTGCGAGTCAGGGAGTCTTAAGGTGGGACGTCCATCTTATTTGCTTCCGATAAGTACTATTGAGCTCTAAACCAATGATGCACTGGAGCTAGGTAAGGACCGCCTCCCTCATTTCCATGTTGCACACAGAAAAGTACAAATAAATATATGTATAAATAAATAAATATATATGGGAATATATAAATATGGAAATAAATATATGTGGGAATAAATATACACTCACCTAAAGGATTATTAGGAACACCATACTAATACTGTGTTTGACCCCTTTCGCCTTCAGAACTGCCTTAATTCTACGTGGCATTGATTCAACATGGTGCTGAAAGCATTCTTTAGAAATGTTGGCCCATATTGATAGGATAGCATCTTGCAGTTGATGGAGATTTGTGGGATGCACATCCAGGGCACAAAGCTCCCGTTCCACCACATCCCAAAGATGCTCTATTGGGTTGAGATCTGGTGACTGTGGGGGCCATTTTAGTACAGTGAACTCATTGTCATGTTCAAGAAACCAATTTGAAATGATTCAAGCTTTGTGACATGGTGCATTATCCTGCTGGAAGTAGCCATCAGAGGATGGGTACATGGTGGCCATAAAGGGATGGACATGGTCAGAAACAATGCTCAGGTAGGCCGTGGCATTTAATCGATGCCCAATTGGCACTAAGGGGCCTAAAGTGTGCCAAGAAAACATCCCCCACACCATT
This sequence comes from Xyrauchen texanus, assembly GCF_025860055.1. Classification (NCBI taxonomy): domain Eukaryota; kingdom Metazoa; phylum Chordata; class Actinopteri; order Cypriniformes; family Catostomidae; genus Xyrauchen; species Xyrauchen texanus. The sequence continues at coordinate 6,639,282 of NC_068312.1, forward strand.
ACACCACCACCACCAGCCTGCACAGTGGTAACAAGGCATGATGGATCCATGTTCTCATTCTGTTTACGCCAAATTCTGACTCTACCATCTGAATGTCTCAACAGAAATCGAGACTCATCAGACCAGGCAACATTTTTCCAGTCTTCAACTGTCCAATTTTGGTGAGCTCTTGCAAATTGTAGCCTCTTTTTCCTATTTGTAGTGGAGATGAGTGGTACCCGGTGGGGTCTTCTGCTGTTGTAGCCCATCCGCCTCAAGGTTGTGCATGTTGTGGCTTCACAAATGCTTTGCTGCATACCTCGGTTGTAACGAGTGGTTATTTCAGGCAAAGTTGCTGTTCTATCAGCTTGAATCAGTCGGCCCATTCTCCTCTGACCTCTAGCATCAACAAGGCATTTTCGCCCACAGGACTGCCGCATACTGGATGTTTTTCCCTTTTCACACCATTCTTTTTAAACCCTAGAAATGGTTGTGCGTGAAAATCCCAGTAACTGAGCATATTGTGAAATACTCCCCGTCTGGCACCAACAACCATGCCACGCTCAAAATTTCTTAAATCACCTTTCTTTCCCATTCTGACATTCAGTTTGGAGTTCAGGAGATTGTCTTGACCAGGACCACACCCCTAAATGCATTGAAGCAACTGCCATGTGATTGGTTGATTAGATAATTGCATTAATGAGAAATTGAACAGGTGTTCCTAATAATCCTTTAGGTGAGTGTATATAAAAAATAAATGAACACATAAATAAAAAATTAAAAAACAATTCAAAATAAATGAATAAATACAAATAAAGTTAAAAATAAATATAGAAAATAATAAAGGAATAAAGTCATACAATGATAAATTCAGGAATACATTTAATTAAAAACTAATTATATTTGTTTTATCAAGACATTTATTCCTTTATTTATTTTTTTATTATTACATTTATTTATTTATTATTTTTGCAGGTTTGGGCCTCCATACAGTATAACGCTCATCGATACTGTCAGTTTGACAAGTGCTTATGGCCTGTTCTGTTATATAGCTACATAATATCAAACTAATCTATATTTTCCAATAATTTCATATCATTTTGAATAAAGACCATCCTACTTTTTTATTACCCACATTAAAGTTGTGGAAGAGAATGGAGGAGACCGAGAGAGGAAGATTTATTTTTGCTGCTACAATCACTGTTAGTCGGCCAGTCACTATCACTAGAAAGATAAACAAGTCAAGTGAACTGCGAAAAATTTTATAAAAACTGAATATGCTGAATATGTTCAGCCCCTAAAACATACCGTATACTTCCCCTTAAACATACTACATAAAGGACAAAAAAAAAGAATATCTGTAAAATAAAAGCCAGGTCAGAGTGTGTGTGTGTGTGTGTGTGTGTGTGTGTGTGTGTGTGTGTGTGTGTGTGTGTGTGTGTGTGTGTGTGTGTGTGGGTTTGGGTGCTTTAACCAATGAAAAATGTATTTGAAATTATTTTATTAGCGTACTTGTAGAGATCGCACAGTGATCCGAGAAGCAGGAATGATGGCTCGCAAAACCTGGATGAGTGGTCAGATACGTGGATGTGCAGTTGTTACAGAGAAATAGCAGACCACTAGATGGCGCCATTGACCAATCAGAATAGAGTATTTCTGAGAGCCGTGTAATGAATCTATAAATCAGGGTCAGATAAGGGTGGATTAAGGGCAGCTCAGGGCAAAAATGCCATCAGAATTGACAAGAATGCCTCAAAATTTTAAATGTGGGGGCGAAAAAATAACCTCGTAATTACATTTTCAAAATAAAATAAAATGGACCTACTTTATATTATGTGGCCTTAACTACTATGTACTTAACCATTTGATACAGTGAACATGTATGTACATACCCAAAACCTAACTCTAACCCCTAATCCTAAACCTACCCTTACTCCTAAACCTACCTGTACCTTAACCTCAGTAGTAATACATGTGGGAATTTGCAAACATAAAGTGTGAGCAATTAGATAATATAATTTTTTACTATAAAAAAAATAACTATTAAAAAATTTACATTTTAAATTAATATTTAATTTATAATAATTTTTTTTAGATGGAGAACTATATAAATTAATTTATAAAATTGAAGAATTTGAAATGGAAGGATGACACATAGTATATTTTAATGTTTAAAACAAAATATACCCTCATAATAATATAAAATGCCAAAATCAAGTCCAGGGGGCAATGTACCAAAGATCAGTGGTACAGGTGATATCACACAGAAGAGAAGCTTCACAAACTGAAGAAGAGGTAACAGGGTAAACATTAAACAGATATCGACGAAGATCAATAGCAAATACAGACAGGTAAATAAACACTGCGAGTTCTTTGTGTGAGACTCGACAGTGAAATGGTGTGAAAGTGAGTTATTTATGCAGGCAGTGATGAGCAAATGAATTGAGTGCAGGTGCGGTGAATTAGAAATCGGGTGATGAGGATTGGAGTGCTGAGGGAGGTGCAGAGGGAGGTGTGATAATGACAATGTTTTCACACATACCTGAGTTCGCTGGAAAAACAGCACGGGCATAGCCAATGAATTCAGATACTGACCCTTTTTCTTTCAATGGTCTGAAATCCTCAGGGGTAAAATGTTCTCTGCACACCCTCCAAAATTTGAGAGAATGTAGGGGTGTACTGATATCCAGGTTCAGAGCAATAAGCCAGAGCTTCAATCGCTCATGATCATGTATAGGTAATGCATATTCTTTGGTGTTTCTGAAGGTTGAAGCATCCAAGATACACATGCCAATCAACCATTTTGAACAATACACTTATACAAATACAAATCTACAGCAAAGACAATTCAACTTTTGTACAGCGCTCCTTCTCTTGTACAGAATGCCGCACTTCCTGCCTACTCCTCCATGCATGACCTTACCAACAAGCTTACGTCATCGCTCTCATGAGCGTGCATCACAGGGATGTACGGAAGCGAAAAATTGTAGATAAAAAGTATATAAGTATTGTTTTGTTTCTAAAAATAATCAATCGTTTGGTTTCAGAAGAACTTTATTTGTAGACTGGAGTCATGTGGATTACTTTGATGCACCCTAAATATGCATTTAGGACCGTCAACAAATGTAGTAAATTCACTTGCATTTTTTAAGGAGGAGGCCTGAAATCCTAAAAATCTTAAATTCTGTTTTGATGAAGATTGAAACTCAGATACATCTTGGATGGCCTGAGGGTGAGTGTCTGTTTCTCTCTCACACCTATCATATCATGTCTGAACACATGGATTTAACCACTAAAGTCAGATGGATTACTTCAAGATGGAGCTTCACATTTTTGGCACCCATTCACTTGAATTGTGAGGACCTACAGAGCTGAAATATTCTTCCAAAAATCATTATTATTTTTTTCTGCAGAAGAAAGAATGTCATACACATCTGGGATGCCAGGTGGGTGAGTAAATGATGAGAGAATTTTCATCTATCGTCCAGGCCCTGTTCCAGATCAAAATCACTGAGGGTGCTTCTGAAAATAGTGGGGGTGCTCTGTATAAAGTGGAGATGTATCGAAATTACACATTTTTTTAAATATATGAAATCATTTTTAAATGCTACTAAAACAATGTACAAAACGTATACAAAACATTTATTGCTTCATTTTTTTCACATGATCTGGTGCTGACAATGACAGCAAAATTCTGTTCCTGTAGATTAGGACATACTGATTTGCACAATCATACACGTTTATACCTTTTGATGCAGCAATTGTGTGTTCACAAACTGCAGGGATTTTTGTGTGTTTGATGGGATTCAAGGAAATCTGCTTGCCAGTTTACAGTATTAGACTTACATATTCAGGTGAGCAGAGGTGTGCAATTGTTTTGGTACAGGGACCACATCAGCTGTTTAGTAGAACATGAAAGAGAGAAGATAAAAATGTCTGCATAGTTGTATCTTTAAATCCCAGAAGTAGTTGTGCACTCCTGCACACAATGACTGATGCACAATTTTCTGAAGTGTATTCTTATGGGACCATTCTGTGATTGCTTGAAATGTTGCTGCTACATTTCTATCACGTGTTAGTAAAACTGGATTAATGATGCGAAGATCTATTGGGATTTTGATCATTGAAAAGGTTTGCTCGCAGACTTGGCACTAAGCAACATACACAGCATCACAAATGGACATGGAATGGCTGCATTACACATTTCTTTGAGCATAATATTGCACTATTGAGCACTTTAAGGTTTTTTTTTCTGAAGATAGAGATCGTGCGCACTCACATGCATGGTTGCCAGATTGCATAACTCAAGTATGACATAAAATGAAATATTTCCTATTATAAAGTATAAATCTCTGATTGTGGTGTTGCATCTAGTATCTGGCAACCCTGAGCATATTAAAAGCTTATGGATGTGCGATAGGTCCCAAAGCCAAAGAAATGAAATATCTAATTAAAAAACGTTGATAAATCGACCTGCTGGCAATAGTTTGCCCTTGTCTGCTATTGAGGGTGCTCTAAGGTTCGTAAGCACCCCCGTAGAACCGGGCCTGATATCGTCTATCCCTGTAAGCTTTGTGCTTCAAAGGTGTTCTGTTGTTGTGCTGTGTTTGAACAGGAGAGGGGGCTGCTCTCTCACACTGTCATTCAGTGGAGACAGATGCTTCGGTTGAGACACAGGAAACGTCTCGGGTTACATGTGTAACCCTTGTTCCCTGAAAAAAGCGGAACAAGATGCTGCGCATCTAAGCGCTATGGGGAACAAACCTAGTTGTGACCGAGCTGAAATAATGTGTGTAACACGTCAATGAACATTGACCGGAATTTATAGCCTCAGCTGATGTAATCATTAGATGCACCTGCGGCCAGGCTATAAATGGATACGTCACCAGGTGTCGTCAGATACTTCTTTTGAAGAACAGTCCTGGGACGTCTCAGTGCGGCAAAGAAGCGCAGCATCTCGTTCTGCTTTTTTCAGGGAACAAGGGTTACACATGTAACCCGAGACGTTCCCTTTACAAAAAGCTTCACTATGATGCTGCGCTGCTAAGCGCTATGGGGAACGCAATACCCACGCCGTTGCACTGGAGGCTGTCCAGACCCCTACGGTTGTGCAGTGTACTCACAAAAACGTGAGAGAGGGCATAAGAGCCCGGAGTAGCATAAACATGTAAACCATTAAATTTGATGAATGTGTGCGGAGAGGACCAACCTGCCGCATCACAAACTTGTTCAGGCATGAGCCGAGATGTCGACTCAAGGGCATAAGAGCCCGGAGTGCAGAACATCCCAACTATAAAAGTCCAATGAATGTGTGCGGAGAGGACAACCTGCCGCATCACAAACTTGTTTAGGCATTGGCTGAGATGTCGACTCAAGGACATAAGAGTCCGGAGTAGCAAAGCATCTAACCCATAAAGTTCGATGAATGTGTGCGAAGAGAACCCTATCGCAACACAAACTTGTCATAAAAACTGATGAATGTGAGTGGAGAGGACCAGCCTGCCGCATCACATACTTGTTCAGGCATGAGCTGAGATGTCGACTCAAGGGCATAAGAGCCCGGACACAGAAACAGAATCGCTCTGAAAAAAGAGTTTCTGACGACACCTGGTGACGTATCCATTTATAGCCTGGCCGCAGGTGCATCTAATGATTACATCAGCTGAGGCTATAAATTCTGGTCAATGTTCATTGATGTGTTACACACATTATTTCAGCTCGGTCACAACTAGGATTGTTCCCCATAGCGCTTAGCAGCGCAGCATCTCGTTCCACTTTTTTCAGGGAACAAGGGTTACACATGTGTGTGCTGTGCTGACCATAATACCACGCTTCTTAGACACTGCTGTACATGGACAGCAAACCCACATTTACATAGAGGTCAAGTATTTTTTATTTGTATAGCACGATACACTTCACAATTCACCTCGTTTCAAAGCAGTAATTGTAAATCATGCTTTAAAGATGCATTCAGTATTTTTTTTTAAGTATGTCGAAGTAGCTTACATTGGCTTACAGTGACACCTAGCGCACCTGGAATCTGCATCATTCAAACACAGAAGTTTTCAGTTACCAATGCCATTGTAGAATTTCACTATGCACAGTAAACAAGGATTAATTTAATCCATGAATGAAAGGACAGTTTCTGAAATTAAGCAGAATTCAGTTGGTCATTTGATCCTAAAATGGCTGCCCCAAAGAGGGCGCCCCCGCCCAATGTAGAATAAAAGAGCTTTTATGAGGTTACTGATATAACTGAACTCTTCATTTCACACCAGTGGTCATGATTTCATATATATGTTTCAATATTAATATTCATTTCATTAGAAGCACAACTTTTTAAATTAGGAAAAAAAATTACTGAGTGCACCTTTAAAAATTATTTGTCTTTAAAACTTATTTGAGAGCAAGCCAAAGGTGACTGTGTCAAGGAACCCAAAACTCCAAAGATTTTAGTTAGTGGAGAGAAGAAGAAAAAAGCCAGTTCCCCTCTGGCTACACAGCATGCATATAATTCCAGTATTAGTTTATGTTGTCTAATATTAAAATAAACAAATATATTTTTGGTGGGGAAATGTTTAATAAAACATAATGTTGACAAAAATATGACAAGATAAAATTATACTATACACTTCTTTTCCATTTCATGGTAGGGACATGAAGAAAGATGTGAAAATAATCTGTAATACTGACTTGGAAAAGTAATCTAGTCCTATTACTAAACCTTAATAAATAATGAGCAGCCATCCATAAGTTAAAGCATTTGGCTGTTTTGTTGCAGTAAGCTTTGACTGTACACATGCTGCAGCTTCATGATTGCATGTGTGTTGTAGGCCATGGGGTGGCACTGCAAGCAGCAGAAGTGCGCTGTTGGATGGATAGAGAGCAGAATGGAGAGACTGAGATTGAACTCCTGTTTCTCCAAGTGGGTCACTTGTGTAAGACAGCAACAGACTGCTGGAGCTGTCTATACTCGCACACTACAAATAGGTACAGGGTAACACTTTAGAATACTGTATCTTACTTAATGCATTACTAATAAGGAATTACTGCATAACTAAAAGGTAATTCTTAAGTCACAACTATTAATTACTAAGGAAGATGTGTTAACTAATCAGTATGTAATAGGATTTTATAGTTGTGTTAAGTAACAATTAGCTAATCAATAACTATTGAATTCAGTCATGCCTCCTGATGAACTACTTTTAATAATCTACTAATTCAGCTTCAGGAGAAATAGCTATTGAGTAACTACTAATGAACAGTCGATTAATTACAATTACAATAATATCATAACAATTAGCCATTACAATATATACAGTATAGTGTGTGTGTGTCTCACTATAAGGATACCATTTACATTTTTTATAAGAATGTTCCGGGTTCTCTGATGACAGCATAGGTAGGATGAAAAAAGATGCATTTCAAACTGTTCTGAGACCAGTTTCCAGAGGTACATTCATACCAAAGCACAATTGGTTAGACCATTAGCTGATTAGGCAGCAATCTGGCAAGGCAGCTCTCAGATGCAGCCCTGATTTCTGTTCATGAGTTGAAATTATTGTCAGTGGTATGGACATAGCACACATGCTGTCCACAGAGCTTGTATTGAACCCAGATTATTCTTTAAAACAGCTGATATTTTTTTTGAAAGTTAAAATATTTGACTTTGTCTATCTATTCTATTATCAACAGGAAATGTTTAATGTAAAAAAAAAAAAAAAGCTTTAAGAAACTTTTTCCATGACAAAAGCATACTGATGTGTGTGTTGTAGGGTGTTTTTAGTGTTTCAGAGGTGTGTGCAGGTGTGTGAGGAGAGGCAGGCATCGGCTGGGAGTACAGAGTACAGTTGGGAGTGTGTTTGTGTCAGTGGAGAATCAGCTCCAACATCAAAGTACAAAACACACTCCACCTGAGAGCAAAAGCATTCTTACAGCAGTGGAGACAACATATACGATGTGAGGTATGATCACTGCACTCACTCATTATGGTGCTTCAAGTTCAAATATGCACAACAAACATGATGCCAAAATTCAATGCATCATTTGAATTTTACTTTCAATTGTACTTATCGGCCAATAAATATCAAATATTGACAGTTACGATTAATTTGGAAAATCATTCATATCGGGCAATAACGTCTCCAATTACATATGTAACCTCGGTTCCCTGAGATGAAGGGAATGACATATTGCCATAAGCACTATGGGGAAGTGTCCTTACTCAACCTTGTTGAAACTCTTATACAATCACGCCATTCCTCTGACTGGCAATGGTGTCTGAGCCCCGCCTCTTTAGGCGCACATTAGGCCTATATAAGTGGGTGCTCAGTCACCAATTCTTCAGAATTTTCTGACTGAGGGACAAGAGTGAGTCACTTGATTATGAAACTCTAATTTAGTAGTGTGGCCAGCTTTGGCAATGTCCGATTCCCTTCATCTCAGGGAACCGAGGTTTACATGTGTAACCTGATATTCAGTTCACTCGACATTGCTGTAAGCACTATTGGGAATGGAAACCCATCACACCGCACTACGTGACATGCCATAGGGGACAGGGATATGCCAAAGGGGAGGACCTTGTACTGATACGCCTGGCCATCGAACACGAACCGTAGAAAGGGTCGATGTCGAGGCAGTATTGAGACGTGGAAGGACGCAGAAAAGCGGACGCCCGCGAAGGGGACTGGGGGCCTGGCAAACTGAATTGTGTAACCAAGTCGGATGTTCCTGGCCAGCCTACTGAGAAAAGACTTCCTGCACTTCCTGCGGGGTTCTCGGCCGAGAGCTGGGCCCAGGTTGAGGCGGAGCAGCACGTTTCTTAGCCACAGGAGGACGAGGCTTGGCACGTGGCGGCAGGGTATGCGGGGGGGCAGGCCTCCATCTGCTTCTTCACCACGGAGAACTGCTGTGCAAAGTCCTCGACGGTGTCGCCGAAGAGGCCGAACTGGGAGACCGGCACGTCGAGGAAGCGTGTCTTATCCGTCTTGCGCATCTCGACAATGTTCAGCCACAGATGACGTTCCTGAACCATGACAGTGTTCATCGCCTGCCCGAGTGACTGCCTTCGTTGCCCTGAGCATCACAAATGGACATGGAATGGCTGCATTACACATTTCTTTGAGCATAATATTGCACTATTGAGCACTTTAAGGTTTTTTTTTCTGAAGATAGAGATCGTGCGCACTCACATGCATGGTTGCCAGATTGCATAACTCAAGTATGACATAAAATGAAATATTTCCTATTATAAAGTATAAATCTCTGATTGTGGTGTTGCATCTAGTATCTGGCAACCCTGAGCATATTAAAAGCTTATGGATGTGCGATAGGTCCCAAAGCCAAAGAAATGAAATATCTAATTAAAAAGCGTTGATAAATCGACCTGCTGGCAATAGTTTGCCCTTGTCTGCTATTGAGGGTGCTCTAAGGTTCGTAAGCACCCCCGTAGAACCGGGCCTGATATCGTCTATCCCTGTAAGCTTTGTGCTTCAAAGGTGTTCTGTTGTTGTGCTGTGTTTGAACAGGAGAGGGGGCTGCTCTCTCGCACTGTCATTCAGTGGAGACAGATGCTTCGGTTGAGACACAGGAAACGTCTCGGGTTACATGTGTAACCCTTGTTCCCTGAAAAAAGCGGAACAAGATGCTGCGCATCTAAGCGCTATGGGGAACAAACCTAGTTGTGACCGAGCTGAAATAATGTGTGTAACACGTCAATGAACATTGACCGGAATTTATAGCCTCAGCTGATGTAATCATTAGATGTACCTGCGGCCAGGCTATAAATGGATATGTCACCAGGTGTCATCAGATACTCTTTTTGAAGAACAGTCCTGGGACGTCTCAGTGCGGCAAAGAAGCACAGCATCTCGTTCTGCTTTTTTCAGGGAACAAGGGTTACACATGTAACCCGAGACGTTCCCTTTACAAAAAGCTTCACTATGATGCTGCGCTGCTAAGCGCTATGGGGAACGCAATACCCACGCCGCTGCACAGAAGGCTGTCCAGACCCCTACGGTTGTGCAGTGTACTCACAAAAACGTGAGAGAGGGCATAAGAGCCCGGAGTAGCATAAACATGTAAACCATTAAATTTGATGAATGTGTGCGGAGAGGACCAGCCTGCCGCATCACAAACTTGTTCAGGCATGAGCCGAGATGTCGACTCAAGGGCATAAGAGCCCGGAGTGCAGAACATCCCAACTATAAAAGTCCAATGAATGTGTGCGGAGAGGACAACCTGCCGCATCACAAACTTGTTTAGGCATTGGCTGAGATGTCGACTCAAGGACATAAGAGTCCAGAGTAGCAAAGCATCTAACCCATAAAGTTCGATGAATGTGTGCGAAGAGAACCCTATCGCAACACAAACTTGTCATAAAAACTGATGAATGTGAGCGGAGAGGACCAGCCTGCCGCATCACATACTTGTTCAGGCATGAGCTGAGATGTCGACTCAAGGGCATAAGAGCCCGGACACAGAAACAGAATCGCTCTGAAAAAAGAGTTTCTGACGACACCTGGTGACGTATCCATTTATAGCCTGGCCGCAGGTGCATCTAATGATTACATCAGCTGAGGCTATAAATTCTGTGTCAGTGTTCATCGCCTGCCCGAGTGACTGCCTTCGTTGCCCTGAGGGTGAGGTCGGCCGATGAGCGCAGTTCCTGCAGCACGTCGGGCTCAGGACTACCCTCTTGCAGATCTTTAAGTGCCTTGGCCTGGTGGACTTGCAGGAGGGCCATGGCATGCAGGGCGGAAGCGGTCTGTCCGGTAGCGCTGTAGGCTTTGGCGGTCAATGACGACATTGTCCTACAGGCCTTGTAGGGGAGCACAGGGCAACCCCGCAAGGTGGTGGCGTTCTCGGGGCATAGGTGGAACGCAACCGCCCTATCTACCTGGGGAATCGCCGTGTACCTGTGGGCCGCTCCACCGTCGAGGCTAGTGAGAGAGGATGAGCGAGGGGCTTTGTGATGAGCAGAGAGGGGTGCTCTCCATGCGGTCGTCAGCTCATCATGCACCTCTGGGAAAAAAGAGACCGGGGGGGCGTGGCTGTGAGCGGCGCGCAGACCCCAGGAAACAATTTTCCAGCCGCGACGGCTGTGAGGAGGGTTCCAGTCCAGCCCCACGCTGGCGGTGGCCCAGGCAAGCATGTCGGACATCTGGGCATCAGCCTCAGCATGGGCGTGCTGGCCCGAAGGCGGCAGCCCAGACGAGTCATCTGCGTCAGATGCTGGACCGCTCTCCGATGCAGCGGCGAACTCATCCAGTTCGGGGGGCTCTAGAGGATAGGCAGGCTGGCTGTGAGGCGAGCCGCTGTTTCCTCGGATGGAAGTCATCTATTGTGCCGAGGGGCGGGAGGTTCAACGCTGCTGTGTATTGCTCTTTTAGATGAACTTTTAAGTTTGCGCTGTCGAATCTCCCAGGGGCAAACTGCACTGCCGTGCAGAGAAGGAGAAAGCCGCTGATGTACACCATAGATCCAACAGCACATCGACCAGAGGTAAGAGGAACAGGTGTGTGTGACTCGCAGCTCGCTACGTGCACGACCATCGGCTCAGAAGAAAATTTCTGAATGAAACAGATGCATTTCCCCGCCTTTATACCCGTTTGTCCGGGGGCGGGACATGCAAATTCTGTCTGCCAACTTCTCATTGGACTTTTTTCATAGATCAGATGTATTTTCGGCACTCAAGAGAGACCCCTATTGTCGCTTCTTTGACACAACGTCGAAGTGAGCGACAGACGGGGAAATAAAAATTCCCTTATCATTTGCTCATCCTCATGCATCCCAGATGTGTATGACTTACTTTCTTCTGCTGAACACAAATGAAGATTTTTAGAAGAATATCTCAGTTCTGTAGGTCCATACAATGCGAGTGAATGGTGATCAGACCTTTGAAGTTCCAAAAACCACATAATGGAAACATAGAAGTAATCCATAAGACAGTGTTTAAATATATCTTCAATGATTTAATAGGTGAGGGTGAGAAACAGATAAAAATATAAGTCCTTTTTTACCTAATCTCCACTTTCACTTTCACATCTGAAAGTCATATGTGGTGCCTGTTTAGTTTCACTTTCACATCTGAACCTTTTCCAGCAGCAACCTTAGTTTTCCCCAGGAGGTCTCCCATCCAGGTACTGGAGAGGCTTATGTAGTAACTCTTGACTTATTACTTATGGGTTACCAGAATTATTTAAAAAAGACCTTCAAACATGCAGAATTTAATACTTTTTTAATGAACAGAAGAGATATCCCAAGGAACACATAGGTTGGGCACATACATCCCTATATTTCTGACTATGATCATGGCCGTAACCACCATGTTTTCTTTTTCCATGGTTAATTATTAAAAAAAAATATTTGGTCCCCATCAATCCTGAATATGTGTTTACATCCTTGACTATGATACTCTACCAGACACTGTAGCCTTGATTTAGTGACCTGTTACATTCATAAATTCATATATTCAAGAGTCCATGCATGATCTTGTTCACAATAAAAACATAATCATTCACATTTTAGACACGCTAATGTTTTGATTAGTAATTAATTAGTAGTTATTTTAAATTAGCCATAGTTAGTAGATAGTTCTCAATGAGGCAGATCAAATTCAGTAATTATTGATTACCTAACAGTGAACTACCTCAGTCATCAGTTCACTATTACTTACTGATTGTTTAATCATGCTTCCATATTAGTTAATAGTAGTAACTACAGTGTTAATGTAGTACTACTCATTAATCCAGTATTAATTCCTGCATACTTACCTATTAATGATGGACCGTTATTCTAAAGAGTCTCTAAATTCTGTGTCACTGTGGCACATAAAATAAATTCCTGTGTTTGTTTTGAGCATCCCACGTGCACAGGACTATCTGACTGTTGGACAGCTGTTTTGAAAACGTTGTTTATTTTTGTAATTCCATTCAGTGGCGCATGTGCCACAGAAATGACATACTTCAGTTTTAAGAAATTTATAGCTACACTTTGGGGTTTGAGTTTCCTTTTGGGCAGATTATTTGCCATTTGTATGTCAATCTGATCCCACTCTTCATGTCTATTATATTTTATGGTTTAGAAAACACTCAATGTAGTAACCCAAAAAGTGCTTTATTCTCCACGTAGACAAGGGTGTATCTAGGAAATTACTTTTAGGTGGGCCTCAATAAAAATGTCTGGGACAAGTTTTTTCGCCCAAATGTATTTTTACTAACTTTTCCATAACAACAGAGAAGAGGCACATTCAAACATTTCTTTCACACTTAGAAATCAGAATTCATGCATTTATTAAACAATTTTATAGATATATATATTTTAAGTCAAAGAATAATCTCTAATCTGGCTTGTCTACACCACTGTATGTAGAGCTGCATTTTAGTTGCTCAGCAGAAATGCCGTCAGTATGAAAGCTAGCTGTTGCAGTGCTGTTTACGTGCTGCTTGTGCATGTGGTGTAAAGTAGGCATAACACACCTTCATATGCATGCAAATTCTTGAAATCAAATGAAAATATATGACTACCAAGTGTACCAAATACAGAATATACCAAATATATTGCTGACAATAACTACTTTTTCTGTGGGTTTACATTTTATTAGTCTTGAGAAATGTATTATAGTTTTCAGAAAATAGTGTGACCTGCATATCTAACTGTCTGTTTAAAGTGATAATGTCATGAGCCTCTGGTGTATCCGAGCGTAAGAAAGAAGAGGACTGAACCTTCTGTACTGGACTGGCCTGGCTGGAAAATCCAAACTGCAGCATCACTGCTCTATACACAGCAAATACACACTTGTCACGATGATGCAGTGGTTATTATGTTGATAGCTTGACAAAATCTGTCTAAATTTTCCAATGTTTTCCTAAACTGACTGTAGAAGAACACAGTTTACACTGTTGCCTGCTATAGTGCCCCTTGTGGCAATGCTGAGAATGCAATGCATACGTGCATTGGGTTCTGAATTGTTTTCTGACACATTTAAAATCAAAATCGATTGCACTTTTGTTAGACCATTATGGATACTTTAGTCTACTTCACAAAACAAATCACATTGCTGTCATTTTAGAGCAGCAATAAAGCATTCAAAGACATTTCACATCATGCTGGTGCAGTATGAGCATTCAGTTTTGCAGAAAGCTTGGATAACCTGGACAAAGAGATGTGTCAGGAGCAGAGTATATTCTGTCTATGCTGATGACCTCAACAAAGTCCTATTGGCGCAGGTAAAGCAGTTCACAACACTATGACATGGTGCCAGGTTAGTACGAGATAAACAGTGTCACCATGCACTTGTTCTTATATTAGTGTCTCTAAGACAGCAATAACAATTTAGGTCAGAGTGATACTGTATTTGCTTTATCGAAGCCATATGCTATAAATAAACTTTTAAACATTAACTTGTACCCTCAATGTTGACACTGTCTTATCAGTGTTTAGTAATGTGTGCTGTGATGCTGATGGAAGAGTGGAGAATATATTTCAGATTATATGAATGTTTGCATGCATTTTTTACACAGTTGCTACTGATGGAGAAATGTGTCCAAGACACACAAATGGCTGGATTTGGAATGCAACCTAACTGCTTTCTGCAAAGTATACATTTGTTCAATGTCACATTGTACATAAAAATAAATAAAAAAAATACAATTAATGTTTTGTTTTGAAAGTTCTTTTGTATTATCAAAGTCTTTCTAGCAAGTCAGTCCACTGTCGGCCATCTTTGGAACGCTCTCGGGAGGTTATTTACAGGCATGCAAGTGTGTGTGAATTAACACACAGTGAATTAACTCCAGAACCAGTTTCTCTTTTTTCTATCATAACTTCAGCCAAGTACTGCTCCATTTTGTTTGAACTAGCACTGTGACAGAGTGGCTCAAGCACTTTCTGTGACTACTTGTGTCTTTCAGTATTTATGCTCGGTAAGATGAGCTAAAGAAGAAATAGTTTCCATCCTAAGCAAGTGTTACGCTAATATATATATTCACTGCTCAGTCACAACATTAAAACCACTGACAGGTGAAGTGAATAACATTTATTATCTCATTAAAATGGCACCTCTCAAGGGATGGGATACAAGTGAACAGTCAGTTCTTGAATTTCATATGTTGGAAACAGGAAAAATGGGTAAGCGTAAGGATCTGAGCGACTTTGGCAATAGCCAAATTGTGATGCTAGACGACTGGGTCAGAGCATCTCCAAAATGGCAGGTCTTGTGGGGTGTATCTGGTATGCAGTTGTTAGAACCTACCAAAAGTGGTCAAAGGAAGCACAACCGTTGAACCGGCAACAGGGTCATGGGCACCCGAGGCTCATTGATCCGCGTGGGCAGTGAAGGCTAGCCCGTCTGGTCCAATACCACAGAAGAGATACTGTAGCATAAACTGTTATAAAACATAATGCTGGCCATGATAGAAAGGTGTTAGAACACACAGTGCATCACAGCTTGCTGCATATGGGGCTGCATAGCCGTCAGTCAGAGTCCCATGCTGACCCCTGTCCACTGCCAGAAGTGCCTACAATGGGCACTTAAGCATCAGAACTGGATCTTGGAGCAATGGATGAAGGTGGCCTGGTTTGATGAATCACGTTTTCTTTTAGATCATGTGGACGGCTGGGTGCATGTGCAGGATGCATCATGGGAAGAAGGCAGGCTGGCGGAGGCAGTGTGATGCTCTTGGCAATGTTCTGCTGGGAAACTTTGTGTCCTGGCATTCATCTGGATGTTACTTTGACACGTACCACCTACCTAAAGATTGCTACAGACCACGTACACCCCTTCATGGCAATGGTATTCCCTTATGGCAGTGGCCTCTTTCAGCAGGATAATGCGCTCTGCCACACTGCAGAAATTGTTCAGGAATGGTTTGAGGAACACGAAAAGTTATTGACTTGGCCTCCAAATTCCCCAGACCTTAATCCGCTTGAGCATCAATGGGATGTGCTGGACCAACAAGTCCGATCCATGGAGGCCCCACCTCGCAACTTACAAGACTTGAAGGATCTGCTGCTGCCTGGTGCCAGATACCACAGGACACCTTCAGAGGTCTTGTGGAGTACATGACTCGATGGGTCAGAGCTGTTTTGGCGGCACGAGGGGGACCTACACGATATTAGGCAGGTGATTTTAATGTTGTGGCAGATTTGTATATATATATATATATATATATATATATATATATATATATATATATATATATATATATATATATATATATATATACAGGTCCTTCTCAAAAAATTAGCATATTGTGATAAAGTTCATTATTTAGTATTTAGTTCATTATATAGTAAGACACAGAAAGAAATTTCTGAACAAATAGGCTGTTCCCAGAGTGCTGTATCAAGGCACCTCAGTGGGAAGTCTGTGGGAAGGAAAAAGTGTGGCAAAAAACGCTGCACAACGAGAAGAGGTGACAGGACCCTGAGGAAGATTGTGGAGAAGGACCCGATTCCAGACCTTGGGGACCTCATGGAAGCAGTGGACTGAGTCTGGAGTAGAAACATCCAGAGCCACCATGCACAGGCGTGTGCAGGAAATGGGCTACAGGTGCCGCATTCCCCAGGTCAATCCACTTTTGAACCAGAAACAGCTGCAGAAGCGCCTGACCTGGGCTACAGAGAAGCAGCACTGGACTGTTGCTCAGTGGTCCAAAGTACTTTTTTCGGATGAAAGCAAATTTTGCATGTCATTCGAAATCAAGGTGCCAGAGTCTGGAGGAAGACTGGGGAGAAGGAATGATGGTCTGGGGTGCCATGTCAGCTGCTGGTGTTGGTCCACTGTGTTTTATCAAGGGCAGGGTCAATGCAGCTAGCTATCAGGAGATTTTGGAGCACTTCATGCTTCCATCTGCTGAAAAGCTTTATGGAGATGAAGATTTCATTTTTCAGCATGACCTGGCACCTGCTCACAGTGCCAAAACCACTGGTAAATGGTTTACTGACCATGGTATTACTGTGCTCAATTGGCCTGCCAACTCTCCTGACCTGAACCCCATAGAGAATCTGTGGGATATTGTGAAGAGAAAGTTGAGAGACGCAAGACCCAACACTCTGGATGAGCTTAAGGCCGCTATCGAAGCATCCTGGGCCTCCATAACACCTCAGCAGTGCCACAGGCTGATTGCCTCCATGCCACGCCGCATTGAAGCAGTCATTTCTGCAAAAGGATTCCCGACCAAGTATTGAGTGCATAACTGAACATAATTATTTGAAGGTTGACTTTTTTGTATTAAAAACACTTCTTTTATTGGTTGGATGAAATATGCTAATTTTTTGAGATAGGAATTTTGGGTTTTCATGAGCTGTATGCCAAAATCATCAGTATTAAAACAATAAAAGACCTGAAATATTTCAGTTGGTGTGCAATGAATCTAAAATATATGAAAGTTTAATTTTTATCATTACATTATGGAAAATAATGAACTTTATCACAATATGCTAATTTTTTGAGAAGGACCTGTATAGCCTCAAAAGGCTTTTGACACATTTGAACACTGCATCTTGTTAAAGAGGCTTCATAGCATTGGGATTCCCAATAAAGCTGTTGGTTGATTTGCAGTTATCTTTCTGACAGATGGTAGTGTGTGCAGAAAGAGGGCTCTGAATGTTTTGTGTTACCTGTTGTTGAGGGTGTTCCTCAAGGGTCCATTTTAATTCCCATTGTATTCACTATATATACAGTATAAATAACATTTGTGGTAGCATGCCCAACACTAGATTTCATTATAAAAATTCACTGGATCTGTCGGAAGGAGGAAGTGGGACTCTTCCTCCTTTTCTCAATTAAGCCATTTATTTGCAATAAACAATGGGGCTTTTCAGCACACACACTTAAACACACTCACACACTCAGATGATTGAAGCATAGCTCTCTCTCCCCTCCAGCAGTCTGGACTGCCCCTTTTATTCCACTCAGCTCTCACTGCAAACACATACAGCTGTTAGAGATAATTTCCCACAGGTGTCAATCCTTACAGTTCTCACTCTCCTGGCTTTGCTCTCTATAGACATCGCTTGGCCACGCCCCTACCACCACAATCATGTTTATGCTGACGATACAATTATTTACTGCTGTGCATCCTCTGTTGCAATGGTATTTCAATATTTACTGTCTGCTTTTGACTCTGTTCAGTAACATTCACATACATTTTCTTGGTACTGAATGCAGATACCACTTAATTAATGATTTTCTTAAATGCCAGAAATTAATATTTATTTTCGGTCAGTGCCAGATTACCTTGTACCTAGTGTCTGCAATGTTTCTACCCATACTTTCAGTAATTTACTGTATATTGCCCCAGGGCAGTATTTAAAAAAAATCCTCTTCCATAGCGCCTTACGCTGTATTACTGGTTGTGGTTTTCAAACTCATCTCTGCACTTTATATGACAAAGCAGAGTTGCCCCTCTGGATATATGAAGGCAATCACATTGGTATTGTTTCATTTATACATTTATTTATAAATGTATTTATCATCTTGTATCTCTGTAAAAATGTTACGTTATAATCTTCGCTTTGACATTGTATAACTTGCTGTTCAATGTGTTTTATCTGAGCTAGGTTAAAAAGGTCAAGTTTAATGCCCCCCATAACTTGGAACAATTTACAAGAAAACTTAACCACGCTCCCTCCATTGGCTGATTTTTTTGACACATGTGAATAACCATGAAGGGTGTCATATTAGAAATTGCCTTTGTGATATTTGACTGCTAATAACTATACATTTAGTTTTATCCTCTGCTTGATTTATCCGTTTTATCCTGTTTAAATAAAGGTTCCTTACTAAACTTTTTGAATCTGTTATACTCAGCACACATAGGGTTTGAATAATAAATTAGCTTGTATGGTTTCACTGTTTGCAAGTTGATTTACACCTTTTGATTTGTTGATGTTGTTGTACTGTTTGGTACCTTGTTGTTTTGTGTAGTCTGAAGTTCATTTTCTACTTAAAACTAGTTCAAAACTTAATTTGCCACATGACTAAGTATGTTAAAAAGCACTGGAATGCTTGTACACTTATAAAAGCAAAGCTTAATTTACAGCTTTGTTGTTTGAGAAAAATGTAGAAATTTACTCACACATACATTATAATTTAATTAGTATTGCTAAATAATCTTTACTTGAGAATTTCCAAGCCACCAAGATTTGTGTGTAGCCTTTACCGGAAAAATATGGTCTGTTAAATTTACAGGCAATTTCTGTGTGGAAGATGTTTCTTAGGTTTTTTAAGTAAACAACCACGCCAATTTTTTTTTCAGTGAATCATGCTCAGTAAAATGTCTCAGCCCACTCAAATTACCTACCAACCCCTAAAACAAACCCAAATGTAACCCTAAGGGGAAGTTCACAGAAAGTGTTTTGTGGCTGCGCTGTTCTTCAGTTGTTTTTCTATCTAAACATACTAGATAGACATATTTGATGTTGTGCTGTGTCTGTCTGTTTTTTCAGTGTATTGCACAGGAGTGCCACATTTAAGATGCTGTGACAGGTTAAAAAATCTATAACTTTTAAGAGGGGCCTGGGTAGCTCAGTGAGTATTGACGCTGACTACCACCCTTGGAGTCGCGAGTTTGAATCCAGGGTGTGCTGGGTTACTTCAGCCAGGTCTCCTAAGTAACCAAATTGGCCCGGTTGCTAGGGAGGATAGAGTCACATGGGGTAACTTCCTCATGGTCGCGATTAGTGGTTCTCGCTCTCAATGGGGCATGTGGTAAGTTGTGTGTGATCGTAAAGAGTAGTATGAGCCTCAACATGTTGAGAGTCTCCACGGTGTCATGCACAACGAGCCACACGATAAGATGCGCAGATTGACGGCCTCAGAAGCGGAGGCAGCTGAGACTTGTTCTCCGCCACCTGGATTGAGGTGAGTAACCTCTCCACCACAAGGACATAGTAAGTAGTGGGAATTGGGCATTACAAAATTGGGAGAAAAGTGCCTCAGGACACCTGCTGCGCTGTGTCTACTGAGGTCTGAACAACTCATTACTAATTTACTTTAAATCCTCCATGACCACTTCTATTCATGCGCAAGATATCAACATATGCCTCTCCCTGTCTTTGCTATCATAAATTTGTTTTGAAGTAGTTTATTATTATTATTATTATTATTATTATTATTATTATTATTATTATCATTGTAGTCAGTTTATTTGGCCTGTTCCAAAGTATATGTATATATCGCAATTATTTGTCGCGTTCAACTGTGTATTATCTACGTATGAGTGGTTTAAAATCTCTAAATGTTTGTCTACAGTCATAGTATAGTAGCTTTTTTAGCTTTAATTGTAGCTTTAATGATAACCTCTTAAAGTATGGATCAAGCTAAGGTGTTTATCACTATTACAATTTGTTCATACTTTGGGATAGGGATTTGAACAAACTTGAGAAAATAACTCACATTTGTGTCAATCCACCAAAAGTCAAGGAAAGACAAGCTCTTCAATGACCTCCTCTATGATGGAAATTCCAAAGTCATTATTAACGCTATGGATATATTTAGCTCCACTTTGGCTGCATGTGCACGCAAGTAACCTTAAACACTATTCAGAAACATTTTAGAACAATGTGTTGCTGCCTGACCAGTATCAAACTCTATGATATACTCTGTTCAAGTCTAGACCCTAGATATGGCTCAGGTCCCTCCTTCAAAGTAAGGCTATTGGACTCTTTCAGGTTAAAATAAAGAAAAGGAATAGCACACCTCTCCTAAACAAGCCATGCAATTTGAGGTATCATTCATGTCCGTGGGACGAGTGATATTAATAACCCTCTGAGAAGCACATTCTGATATTAGTGCTCAAGGCAAGTGCTGATAGAGAGTTCCCTTCATGAAGAAACACAAATTCCCAGAATTTCCATGAGAAATGTATGAGGCATCTGGCAGGGAGAGCAGTTCATAGGGTTCACTTATGTAACCAGTCCTATAGTGACTATAAAATGAAGCTTGTCAGGTTACAGGCCATAACTCCTGCTCTCATGTGCTGTAGTGTGCGGTCAATGAAAAGCATTTAGCTTATGAAAGTACAAAATAACAAACTAAGTGACATTTTTTAAGGTTATAATGAACTTGAGCTACAAAGACACATCTGCATCTCTTTTTAAAAAATTAGTTTTGCAGCCTTATATGTCAATTAAAACGTTATTTTAACCTGTTTTGTTTATAGAAGTATTCTTCTTCCACACCATTTAACCAATTTATTTATTTCAGTCATTTGTTTTCCAGTCAGGATTGTACTTTTTTTTTTAAACAGGTTGCAGTCACAAAGAGAGCAATTTCTAGCCGATAAAATGTTTTTGGGCCAAGTATAACTACAAAATATATTAAATAAGAAATTTGGTCTTTCCCACAGACTTTTCTCCGCATACAGTGCAGGGAGATTGAAGACACCTAAATATGCTTAAAATGAAAACTGACTGAAATTTTAAAATGAAAGCAGACACTGAAAGTATATATATCAATATAATAGGTGTGGGTGAAAACGGATCAACATTTAAGTCCTTTTTTTACTCTAAATCTCCACTTTCACTTTTAAATCTAACAGTCACATATGGTGACTCACATCTGAAAGTGAACGTTAAAGTGAAGATTTAGAGTAAAAAAGGACTTAAATATTGTTTTGTTTCTCTTATACCCCTATTATATCGCTTTTGAACATAAGGATTTAAACACTGGAGTCATATGGATTACTTTTTATGTCTTCTTTGTGGTTTTTGGAGCTACAAAGGTCTAGTCACCATTCACTTGCATTGTATGGACCTACAGAGCTCAGGTATTTTTTCTAAAAATCTTAGTTTGTGTTTTGCTGAAGAAAGACATTTATACACATCTGAAATGACATGAGAGTGAATAAAGAGAATTTTCATTTTGGGTGAACAGTCCCTTTAAAGATGCACTCAGTAATTTTTGGAACGTGACGTCTTGGACTTACACTGACTGCTAGTGGTGTGGATGTAACATAATTCAAATCCAATAGTTTTAAGTTAAGGATGCCATTGAATACATTCACTATTTGTAGCCAGCCAGGATTGTAAACCCTGAATGAAAGTGTCCAATAACAGGGCGGTTGCTGAGATTAAGCAATTCGCATTTGGCTGGTCATGTGATCGTAACATGGCTGCCTCCATCCGGGGACCCTCTACATGTAGAATAAAACAGCTTTTATAAGGTTAACTGATATGACTGGGGTCTTCATCTCAAGTGAGTGGTCAAGATTGTATGCATGTGTTTCAAAATTACAATTACTTTCTGATGAAAAAAAAAATAAATAAAAATTCACAGTAGACAGCGTCAGAATTTATTATAAGGGGAGCGATTTCGCCCATGTCCGGTGTAGACAGGAACTGAAATTGGGAACTGCAGTGACCCCTAAACATTCTGTAATAATTACTTTGTTTAACTGATGGCGTTGCTCATGCCTGCTTGAGCACAGATGATGTCATGTTCATGCTATGACTGTTTGCCTCCTTCCAACAAGTATCACGTTTCATCTGAGAAGATAAGACACCGTACGAGGAGTCCAACGAGTACAGCCGACATCAACGTAACATCTGCTGATCAGCTAACCCAGTCCTACTCTCCCATGGTTTGCCTTTACAAAATCAACTGTGATGTGTCCAGCGGTGGCATGGACTTTGAGACTTAGGTGAACTCCGACCATATTCGAAAATGTATGAATCACAGGCAAACAAAACATTCCAAGTGGTCATGCAAATAAACTTGGACATGCTGTGTGTACGGGGGAAAACATGGTTTATTGAGCTATATATTGCCAGCAGAATACAAATGCTCAGACTACTAGTAAAAAGAGAAAAAGGCCACATAGGAAAAAGAGCCATAAAAAATAAGGGCACAACATGCATCTTTTATTGATTTCAATAGTAATCACAAATTGCCCCAGTCATCATGCAGCCAATTATTCCTCTGCTAGCAGTTCTCTCATGACAGTAAAATACCATAAGGGTGAATCTCATTAATCTCATAATGCAAATTATACCTGGCCTCCATAATTGAAAACGGAAATGACATACACAAAAGTAAAACATCGGTGTTACAGTAATGATAATTTTGGGGAAATTAATGGTCCTAAAATTGGCATTTTTTTATGCAAAAATAAAAAAAAAATAATTTTTTTTTTTTGTGTTTTTTTTACACATTCACCTATAGTCTTAGTGAAGTACAGTATGCATGTACTGTATTTTGGGTCCACACATTTCACCTGCCATACATACAGCAGGCAGTTTCTTGCTTTTACAGTCATATACTGAACATATGCAGTATCCAGAATAGGTTCGATAAATAGTTTAAAAATAGCTTAAAAAATAAGAAATTGCATCCGAAGTAGCCTCTGCCAATTCAACTTCCATCACATATTAAGGCAAATAATCTTTTGTGTAGTGTGAATTCAAATCATATTGCTACAACTGTAATGTAAAAAAAAAAAAACTATATTGCCTTCATAAGCAATACATCACCAAAACATTCTGTCATATTTTACTCAACCTCATGCTGTTCCAAACACTCATGACTTTCTTTCTTCCATGCAACACGGGCATGGACAGATATAAACATTTTCAGTGAATAACGACTTAAATTTTGGTTTCGTATATGGTATGGCTTCAGAACACTTGAAATTCAAGTCATT
The DNA here is from genome assembly GCF_025860055.1 of Xyrauchen texanus. Lineage (NCBI taxonomy): Eukaryota > Metazoa > Chordata > Actinopteri > Cypriniformes > Catostomidae > Xyrauchen > Xyrauchen texanus. The sequence continues at coordinate 6,662,906 of NC_068312.1, forward strand.
TTGACTACTTTCATTGTGCATTTGCATTCTTTGCAACTGCATTGAATGACCAATTAATTCTTCTAAATTTCTCTTTTTGTGTGCAACAGTCATTCAGGCTTGGAACATCATGATGGTGAGTATATGATGACAGAATTGTCATTTTTGGGTAAACTATTCCTTTAATGGTCAATTAAAGTTCATTGTCTCATATAGTGCTCTGAAAAACACATCTGTCTATATTGTGTGTCATTACAGTAAAGTACTGTGTGTTTGCAAGTTGAGGTCTCTGGATCAAACTGCAGCGCTGACAGACTTTTCTGTACTGCTATGCTACAATCTGCTTCCCTCGTCCAGAGTTTCTTGAGGCGAGTCCAGCAGAGCAAACATGTCTTCAATGACCTGCCACAGGCAGTTGTCCAGAGGAAAGTCATTGTCCACGAGGTTGACGAGGAAGTAGTTGTCGTGGATGTACTGAATGATCATACGGGAAGGCGACTCGTCCTCGTACAGCTTTGCCCACTGTTCAATCCACAGCGCAAACGCCTCGTCCTGTGAAACAGACACAACTGGGATCAGTTTGATTTATCTTTACATTTTTATCTCGGCTCTTATCAGTGAATTAATAATGGCGAGTGCGCTCGTAAGAGTGTCAAGGTTGTCTAAACCTGAAGTATGTTTAAATGTGAGGTGAATGGGGACTTTGGAAGTGTCACACATAGATGGTGTTGTTTTAACACCTCCTTTTTTAAACTTTATGGACTCCTTAAAGGTATAGTTCCCCAAAAAATTTAAATTCTCATAATTTATTGACCTTCATGCCATTCAGAGAATGACTTACTATCTTCTGCTGAACACAATCAAATTTAGAGGAATATCTCAGCTCTGTAGGTCCATACAATGCAAGTGGATGGTGCAAAAAACGTTAAGCTCCAAAAAAAACTAAGTCAGCATAAAATACTCCAGTGGAAATCCATATCTTTTTCAGTGATATGATAAGTGTGCGTGAGAACCAGATCAATATTTAAGTCAGTTTTTACCATAAATTCTCCTCCCTGCCCAGTAGGTGGTAATATGCATGAAGAAAAGTGAAAGTGGAGAGTTATAGTAAAAAAGGACTTGAATATTGATCCGTTTCTCACCCACACATATTATATTGCTTTAGAAGATATGGATTAAACCACTGGAGTCCTATAGATTACTTTTATGCTGCGTTTAAATGCATTTTGGAGTTTCAAAATGTTGGCACCCATTCACTTGCATTGTATGGACCTACAGAGCTGAGATATTCTTCTAAAAATCTTAGTTTGTGTTCAGCATAAGAAAGTAAGTCATACACATCTGGGATTGTATGAGGGCGAGTAAATGAGAGAATTTTCATTTTTGGGTGTGCTATCCCTTTAAGGCCTTTGCACAACAAACACAAACTTTCGCAAAGATTTCTCAAAATGTGTCTCGAGTGTCTCAAATGTTTTATTTCTCGTTGGGCAAATCAAAATGAAACTCGTCAACGCTGCTGCACCTTGTAGAGAAATCTGTTTTCTTTTTTCCGTTCTGCTTGCCAGCAAACCCGTTTGTATGTAAACTTGTCGTTCTCCTCATCTGTGATGGGCCTTGGGCAGATTAGCTGAAAGGTGCTTTGTGCAACCTTCTGTACTGGGGTAAAATTGCTTGCCAATTAGCGTGGCGCTATTGTAAAGTCGTGAATGTGTAACGCGATCATCATTCGCATCGCTATATGTGAAAAACCCATTCATCAGCAATTCGCCTAATAATCGTGTCGCCTTTGGTGTGCAAAGTCCTTAAAAGCTTTGTTCAGACAGACACATCTGTTTCGTTGTTTGTATTCTGAACAGTAAAAAAAACACATAGAAATATTTTTTTTTACTAATCCAATCCAAACCACAAGATTTGTCTGAGCGTCTGAGTGGTCAGATCAGATGACATGTATCTTTGTCATTAGCTGTGTCTGAATACACTCATTTTCACATCACGTTTTCCTCATTTAGAAGCATACTATGCCGTCTCTACTTATGATGTTCCATTTCGGTAAGGATACTGCCTCAGAAGGCTGCTAGCTACCTATGTAGAGTGTAGACATCGTGGCGACTGACTAGTGTTTGTAAAAAAAAGTCTCTTGCAGTCACCTTCCAGTACATGAAGCTCACTGGATCCACCACAGTGGGCTGAACAATTTCCCGTCCAGGAAAAATCCCCCACGTCACAGCGTTGGGCTGCATGTCATGAGCGTTCGTAATATTCCTGCCCTACAAACAAGATTTCAAAATGTCAATTGTAAAAACTGTATATTATATAATACAGTCTGGTCCTTTCAAGGGTTTAACTGGTGTTTTACCTGCACATTGACAATATGGTAGTTCACACGAGGTTCATATTTCTTTAACACTTGCAGAAGCGCAGTAACATTCTCATTTGATGTGAAAAACTCCAGGTATGCCTGTTGATATCAAAAGGTAAAACATATGCTGAATAAAGGGGGAAAAATATGAGTAAACCAATTCCAAAAGCATTTGAGATTCCTCATTTTCCAAAAAAAAAGGCAAAAAAAGGAACTTTTTTGCTAAGTATATAGGTTCTATTAACTAAGTTCTATTAACATTCTATTATAAAAGTTCTAAAAACACTATTTTAAAGATCATTTTGTAAAAATCCAAATAACTTTACAGATCTTTATTGTAAAGGGTTTAAACAAAGTTTTCCATGCTTGTTCAATGAACCATAAACAATGAATGAAAACTGTGACTTTAAGGCAATTAAAGTCACAGTTATAAAAACTTAGGACACTAAAGAGACCTTTCTTCTGACTCTGAAAAACACCAAAAAAAAGATGCCCACGGTCCCTGCTCATCTGCGTGAACGTGCCTTAGGCATGCTGCATGGAGGCATGAGGACTGCAGATGTGGCTAGGGCAATAAATTGCAATGTCTGTACTGTGTGAGATGCCTAAGACAGTGCTACAGGGAGAAAGGAAGGACAGCTGATCTTCCTCACGGCAGACCACGTGTAACAACACCTGCTCAGGATTGGTACATCCAAATATCACACTTGCTGGACAGGTACAGAATGGAAACAACAACTGCCCGAGTTATACCAGTAATGCACAATTCCTCAATCTTAGGCTGAGAGAGCTTGTAGGCCTGTTGTAAGGCAGGTCCTTACCAGACATAACCGGCAACAATGTCGCCTATGGGCACAAACCCACCTGCTGGACCAGACAGGACTGTCAAAAAGTGCTCTTCACTGATGAGTTTTGTCTCACCAGGGGTGATGGTCGGACCTGCGTTTACCGTCGAAGGAATGAGAGTTACACCGAGGCCTGGAGCGGGACCGATTTGGAGGGTCCGTCATGGTCAGGGGCGGTGTGACACAGCATCATCGGACTGAGCTTGTTGTCATTGTAGGCAGTCTCAACACTGTGTGATACAGGGAAGACTTCATGTGGTACCCTTCCTGCAGGCTCATCCTGACATGTCCCTCCAGCATGACAATACTACCAGCCATGGCTAGGGCCATTCCCCTCAAAGAATGTCTGGGAACTTGCAAGTGCCTTGGTGGAAGTAACGTCTCCCAAGATCTGGCAAATCTGGGGCAGTCCATGAGGAGGAGATGCACTGTAGTACTTAATGCAGATGGTGGCCACGCCAGATACTGACTGTTACTTTTGATTTTGACCCCCCCAACCCACCTCACCTCCCTTTGTTCAGGGACACATTATTCAATTTCTGTGAAACTTGTTCAGTTTATGTATTAGTTGTTGAATCTTTTTATGTTCATACAAATATTTACACATGTTAAGTTTGTTGAAAATAAAAGCAGTTGAAATTGAGAGGAGGTTTATTTTTTTGCTGAGTTATATATATATATACAGTGAGGAAAATAAGTATTTGAACACCCTGCTATTTTGCAAGTTCTCCCACTTAGAAATCATGGAGGGGTCTGAAATTGTCATCATAGGTGCATGTCCACTGTGAGAGACATAATCTAAAAAAAAAAAAATCCAGAAATCACAATATATGATTTTTCAACTATTTATTTGTATGATACAGCTGCAAATAAGTATTTGAACACCTGAGAAAATCAATGTTAATATTTGGTACAGTAGCCTTTGTTTGCAATTACAGAGGTCAAACATTTCCTGTAGTTTTTCACCAGGTTTGCACACACTGCAGGAGGGATTTTGGCTCACTCCTCCACACAGATCTTCTCTAGATCAGTCAGGTTTCTGGGCTATCGCTGAGAAACACGGAGTTTGAGCTCCCTCCAAAGATTCTCTAGGTCTGGAGACTGGCTAGGCCATGCCAGAACCTTGATATGCTTCTTACAGAGCCACTCCTTGGTTATCCTGGCTGTGTGCTTCGGGTCATTGTCATGTTGGAAGACCCAGCCTCGACCCATCTTCAATGCTCTAACTGAGGGAAGGAGGTTGTTCCCCAAAATCTCGCAATACATGGCCCCGGTCATCCTCTCCTTAATACAGTGCAGTCGCCCTGTCCCATGTGCAGAAAAACACCCCCAAAGCATGATGCTACCACCCCCATGCTTCACAGTAGGGATGGTGTTCTTGGGATGGTACTCATCATTCTTCTTCCTCCAAACACGGTTAGTGGAATTATGACCAAAAAGTAATATTTTGGTCTCATCTGACCACATGACTTTCTCCCATGACTCCTCTGGATCATCCAAATGGTCATTGGCAAACTTAAGACGGGCCTTGACATGTGCTGGTTTAAGCAGGGGAACCTTCCGTGCCATGCATGATTTCAAACCATGACGTCTTAGTGTATTACCAACAGTAACCTTGGAAACGGTGGTCCCAGCTCTTTTCAGGTCATTGACCAGCTCCTCCCGTGTAGTTCTGGGCTGATTTCTCACCTTTCTTAGGATCATTGAGACCCCACGAGGTGAGATCTTGAATGGAGCCCCAGTCCGAGGGAGATTGACAGTCATGTTTAGCTTCTTCCATTTTCTAACGATTGCTCCAACAGTGGACCTTTTTTCACCTAGCTGCTTGGCAATTTCCCCGTAGCCCTTTCCAGCCTTGTGGAGGTGTACAATTTTGTCTCTAGTGTCTTCGGACAGCTCTTTGGTCTTGGCCATGTTAGTAGTTGGATTCTTACTGATTGTATGGGGTGGACAGGTGTCTTTATGCAGCTAACGACCTCAAATAGGTGCATCTAATTTAGGATAATAAATGGAGTGGAGGTGGACATTTTAAAGGCAGACTAACAGGTCTTTGAGGGTCAGAATTCTAGCTGATAGACAGGTGTTCAAATACTTATTTGCAGCTGTCTCATACAAATAAATAGTTAAAAAATCATATATTGTGATTTCTGGATTTTTTTTTTAGATTATGTCTCTCACAGTGGACATGCACCTACGATGACAATTTCAGACCCTCCATGATTTCCAAGTGGGAGAACTTGCAAAATAGCAGGGTGTTCAAATACTTATTTTCCTCACTGTATATATATATATATATATATATATATATATATATATATCATACATACATACACACACACACACAGTACTGTGCAAATGTTTTAGGCATTGGTGAAAAATTTTGAAGAGTGATGATGTCTTCAAAACTAATGGCATAAAAAGTTTTCATTTATCAATTAATGTCTTACAAAGTCCAGTAAACAAAAAAAAAACTAAATCAATATTTGGTGAGACCAAACGTGAGAAAGTCATACTGGTTTGAAACAACATAAAGGTGAGTAAATAATGACCAAATTTATATTTCTTGGTGAACTATTCCTTTAACAGTGTTGAATAGTGTTTTGCTGACCTTCTGAAAGACATATCCTCCTGCAGGGCCCCAGCCCACGATGGGGTCGGAGGAGGCTTTGCCGTTAATGTTGGGCTGAGAGTTAATGGTGAGTACACCTCTGCGGTTCACCTTCTCCAGCTCATCCTTTAACAGATTGGTCTCTGGAGCCAAAGGATCATCGTTCCATGGCAGACACATCACCTACAGGAAGCACATAGATATGATACATACATTCAACATATACACACAGTATATTTAACGTGCACCACGTTCTAAGGGTATTTAGGACAAATATGCAACAAAACCATTAAAAGGATAGTTCACCCAAAAATTAAAATTCTCTAATCATTAACTCACCCCCATGCCATCCTAGATATATATAATTTTTTTCTTCTGCTGAAAACAAATTAAGATTTTTAGAAGAATATCTCAGCTCTGTAGGTCCGTATAATTCAGGTGTATGGAGACCAAAAATGTTAAGCTCCAAAAAGCACAAAGGCAGCATAAAAGTAATCCATACAACTCCAGTTGTTAAATCCATGTTTTCTGAAGTGATATGATAGGTGTGTGTGAGAAACAGATCAATATTTACTGTTTTTAAGTCAAAAATTAAGTCCTTTTTTTACTATAAATCTCAACTTTCTTCTTTTGTTTTTTGCCGATTCACATTCTTCATGCATATTGCCACCTACTGGTTGGGGCTTGTCAAAGGTGGAGATTTATAGTAAAAAAGACTTAAATATTGAACTGTTTCTCACCCAGACCAATCATATTGCTTCTGAAGGATTAAACCACTGGAGTCATATTACTTTCATGGTGCCTTTATATGCTTTTTAAAGCTCAACAAGTTTTAGCCATTTTATGGACCTACAGAGCTGAGATATTCTTCTAAATATCTTCAGTTGTGTTCTGCAGAAGAAGAAAGTCATACACATCTGGGAAGGCAGGAGGGTGAGTAAATGAAGGGAGAATTTTCATTTTTGGGTGAACTAACCCTTTAAGGAATTGAAATTGTTAAAGGAATAGTTCACCCAGACACTCTGACAAAAAAACACCATAAAAGCAGAGAAAAAGTTATTTCTATTGTGCAATAATGTTGTTTTTTTATTTCATTTTTGAAGCTTGACAGACCAAAGTTAGTATTCCCTTTTATAAAATGTAAAAAAAAAAACATCAGGGTGAGTAAATAATGACAGAATTTTCCTTTAGGGCAAACAATCCTTTAAGTGGAATTGGTATCAGACCCAGAATCATTAAATACCTTACGATTTCCATTCCTACTGATGTTGGCTGGACATTACTCTACCTTGTGTCCATTGCAGTTGGGTTGGCCTGTAATGTAGTTAGTAAAGACTTCATAAACACTCTCCTCACTGGTTTGTTCCTCCCCCCACATCTGCAGCAGGGCTTCTTTAGGAGACTTACTCTTCAGGTAGAACAGGTAATAGTCTGTCAGCTCGCCAAACGCAGGTGAAGAGGAGTTACCCCTGATAGAGAGGCAGACACTTTAATTCACAAATCTTGAAGTACCCATACAAACAGAGTTGAAGTGTGACAGACAGTGGGAAATGTGTATTATTATAGTTTTTTTGTAAACTGCCTTTTCAAAAGACTACAAGCATAAAATAGCTGTGATTAATACAGAAGAGCTCAGAACTCAGAACTGTACCATCTTCCGTTGGGGAAATCGTCCCAGTCCTGTGTTCTGTAGATGTAGCTCTTAGGCCGTGAAGCCCAAAAGATCGGCCTGACATCTTCTACCTTGCGCTTCGGATGAGCACTGATGGCCCAGGGCAGAGGTCGCCTAAAGAACATTTCGGAACAGTGTAAATGTGAATCTATATGATATGTGAAATGTCACAGAATGGGTAATTTTTCAACCTGAAACAAAAGAATAAGAAATATCATAATGGAGAAACAAAAAGAAAGATGACATTTGTAAGTGACTCACCGTGGATCTTCTGCCCATAAACCCAGCTGTCTGAGCACCTCCATGGTGGCCACCTCTCTGTTGAGTGTGTAAAAGTGGAGTCCCGGCACCTCTCCGCTGTTCAGCAGAACCTTGCACATGTCCACCGCCTGCTGGATGCCGTAGTTCCTGATGGCGGCATCATTATCTTTAATAGCCTCAACGACCTGCGTGATCTCCTCCGGCACTTCCAATTTGGACAGTTTGACCAGCTGGCGCAAAGAGTGATAGCCCTGAGCAGAGAATGTAAGATATGTACTGCAGTTTCATATTAATGACAGCATTTAAGTGCAAAAAGAGGAACTTTGCACATGAAAAAGGTTTGGCGTGATAAAAAAAAAAACTATTGTTGTGGGTGCTTAACAGGGCGTTGCTATGCTAACTTGCGATTGTATTCTGGGTGGTTGTTTAGTGGTTGCTTACCTGCCGAATTGGAATGAGCCCCTCCTGAACTCTATATGATATTCTGGTTTTTAGATATGACTCGGCTATGTCCAGTCTATCTAAGTCTTTTACATTTTTTCACCCATTTTATTGACCACCAGATGAAAATTTTTAATTCTGTTTGCTTAAAAAAGTAATAGCACACATCTTATAATTTATGTAATGTCTCGCTGAATTAATTATTAATAGCTGACTGCGAACAGCACGTTTCTATTGGCAACCGAAAACCATGTCAGTAGTCACAAGTTCACAAAATGAATAGGAAAAATAATTCAGGAACCTAGACGCTGAATAAGTGGATGGGGCACTGTTGCACTCTATTCAACATAATATGGGCGTCGCCAATTCAATTCAAAATCCCATGGATGTGGCCAGTTCAGTTCAAATTAAATATTTTGTGGCCATGGAACACAAATTCAAATTCCAATTTAATATATTGATGCAGTGACCAATTCAAATTCCAATTCAATATAATATGGGCGTAACCCATTCAAATAAAATTCCAATTCAACATCCTGTGGCCGTGGTCAATTCATTTAAATTCAAATTCCAATTTAATATATTATGGGTGTGGTCAATTTTATTCAAATTCCATTTCAAAATACTGTACCTGGGCATGGTCAATTCAATTCAAAATCCAATACTATTAAAATTCCAATTCAACATCCCGTGGCCATGGCCAATTTAATTCAAATTCCAATTCAATTTATTGTGGATGTGGCCAATTCAATTCCAATTCAATCAAATATGTGCATGGTCAATTCAGTTCAAATTCCAATACAATTCAAAATCTCGTGGGCATGGCCAATTCAATCTATATTGCAATTCAATAACCTCTGGGCATGGCCAATTCAATCTAAATTGCAATTCAATAACCTCTGGGCCTGGCCAATTCAATTCAAATTGCAATTCAACATCCCATGAGTGTGGCTAATTGCATTCAAATTGCAACTCAACATCACATGGCCATGGCCAATTCAATTCAAATTCCAGTTCAACATCCTGTGGCTGTGGCCAATTCAATTTAAACGTCAATTCAATATCCTGTGGTGGGTGTGTACATGTGTCTTTGTACCTGGATGGGGAAGATGCCTGGCAGAATGGGGCAGGTGATGCCATTGGCCCGACAGTCTTTGACGAACTTAAGGAAGGTCTCTGCTCTAAAGAAGAGCTGAGTGACTATAAAGTGTGCACCTGCATCAACCTTCTCCTTCAGGTGCCTGAGGTCTTCTTCATAGCTCTCTGCTTCAGGATGGCCTGTGGGGTAACCTGTCATTACAGACGTGGAAAGTTTGAGTCACATTTACATTTAGTCATTTGGCAGACACTTTTATCCAAAGCGACTTACAAAAGAGGAATAATACAATCATGCAGAAATCATAATGAACAAACACGTTTACTGAAGAAAAGCCTGTGCAAAATCTGTCGCCACAATGCAAAGGTGTTACGTGTGGTTGTCAAGGTGTTGCTATGCTGTTGTAAAGTGTTCTGAGTGGGTTTTAGTGCCATGCAGTTATTAGGAAGTTCTGTGAGGTTGCTAGGTGATTGCTTACTAGCCAAAGGAGTCCAACCCCAAGTCTCTATTCTGCGACTGTATTTAGGAGAAGTGAATGCCATCATTTCTCAATGTGGCAGGGCGGAGGGCAGGGCCGGGTTGTGATTATACACACCCGGTCCCTTATCAGGCTAATTAAGCCTCTGAGAGGGATAAAGGCAGATGATAGACGGTGGTGCGGGAGAGAGAGATCGTGACGGACATGTCCGTTAATGATCTCTCTCTCCTGCACGATCCTCTGCAGTCGACCTTTATCCCTCTTGGAGGCTTGATTAGCCTAATATGGGACCGGGTGTGTATGATCACGACCCGGCCCCGCCCTCCGCCCTGCCACTCTCACACGCTTTGATATTTCAGTAAATCAAAGGAAATGCCACATTAATGTGGAAACCTATTTGTTCCCATACTTCCTAATTCATTTTAACGGTTTATTATGTGTTTCGTGCAAAAAGCAACAACCTTCCTTTGTCTTTTCTTCGGTGTGAGTTCTGTATTAATCACAGCTATTTTATGCTTGTAGTCTTTTGAAAAGGCAGTTTACAAAAAAACTATAATAATATACATTTCCCACTGTCTGTCTATAATTAATTTGCTGACAAATAAAAGTTCCCCATCTACCAATCACTTTGCCCAATTTAAGAGACTGGATTTATAGAAAATGACATCATCCATAGCAACAAGGTCAACTCTGCCTTACTTTTACCTTAGGATTTCCATAGAAAACTTGCTCTTAGCACATTTGTGAATAGGTTTTAAGCAGAAACTCTCCGCTAGGAACATATCGGAGAACTCCTAGTGGTAAGGTAAAAATCTTTGTGAATATGGGCCCTTGTCTCTAGATATGGCTTGGGTCCTTCAATGTAAGTCTATGGGATTTTTTCATCGGTTTAATCATCCACCAGTCAAAAATTAGAAGCCTGATTACTTAGAAAAGTAATAAAATACCTCTCCTCAACAGGCCACATGATTTGTCATTTATGTCTATAGCACAACCGGTGGGGGACAAGTTTGGGTTAGGGTTTGTTCAAATTGTGAGCAATATTATTAGTGATGCATGCCTCAGCAAACACAACGTTTTCTCAGTGTAATTCTCACCTGCAACACAGATATCAAAGTAGTCATCAAATTCACAGCGAATGTGTTTGACCAGATCTGTGGCATAGTTGAAACCTCCGTCTTCTTCCACCCAGTCTTCACCAACAGGATCTGCAACGAAAGCACAATTTCTTTTTGAACCTCCTTTTGCTTCTCTGTCTCTGTCTTTTAACTTTTTATGCCATATGTAATGTAATATGCTCGACTTGGCCTTCCATTTCCAGTTTGACAAATAAACCAGAAGTAATATCCAGCTATGATTTTTAACATCTCTTTTACACATTATTTGATTGGACTGCCAAAAGTAAATCCTTTATTAAATATTTAACATCGTTGGGGCCTGGGTAGCTCAGTGGTAAAATATGCTGGCTACCACCCCTGGAGTTCGCTAGTTCAAATCCCAGGGTGTGCTGAGTGACTCCAGCCGGGTCTCCTAAGCAACCAAATTGGCCCGGTTGCTATGGAGGTTAGAGTCACACAGGGTAACCTCCTCGTTATCGCTATAATGTGGTTCACTCTCGGTGGGGTGCGTAGATGCCATGGTGGATGGCGTGAAGCCTCCACACATGCTATGTCTCTGTGGTAACACACTCAACAATCCATGTGATAAGATGCACGGGTTGACGGTCTCAGACGCGGAGGCAGCTGAGATGCGAACATTGGGAATTGGGCATTCCAAATTGGGAGAAAAAAAATAAAATTAAGGTCGTGTGATGACAACATAGAATAATACTAAAAACATGGGATGTTTTAAAAAAAAATGTATAAGATCTTTTTGAAAAAAGAGCGCTAAACTGTATAACATTGTCCCATGCAATAGATTTACTTCATAGATTACTGTCGCTTTTATCACTCCACGCTCTCCTTTTCTCATATAATCAACTAATTTCAACTAAAATCAATATTTAATGTCCATGTATTTATTTGAAAACTAGCAGTGTAATAAACTGTATAATGTACAGATACAATGTATATGGTTTCACATACTATTTAAAAAAATTAAATGTATCCTGCACAGTATGCTGTGAGCAGTGTGCTAGTTTTCCACTCTGAACATAACCATGTTGTCTTTTTTTGTTAAACCTTGAAGTGTTTTTTTTTCTCCTGAAAACATCACGTCGTACCTCCCCTCAGAGCCATGATGTTCTTTAAGCCGAGCCGTTTGGCTTTGTTTAAATGTGTTGTGATCTTCTCTTTTGTTTGATTGCAACATGTCAAATGCAGGATGCTCTCCAGGCCGCAGTAATTGACTGCTGTGCTCGCTATCATCATGGAAGATGTTTCTTTGTCTGAGCCAGGATCTCCAGCGGGGTGCCAGGTGATGTCAATGAAGAGAGGACCGCCAGAACCCATGCGGTCAAATCTAACACACAAGAACAAGATATTGAACAAGATTATTGTAACATATAATTGTGTGAATCTCACAAATATGTATACAGTTAAAGGTTATTATAGTTTAGAATTTTTGTTTATTTTGGTGTTTGCTAAATTTGGCCTTTCAATTTTGTTTAAACCTCAAGTTCTGTTTTTGGTCATTTTTCAACAATTAGATTTTTTATTTTTTGATAAAAATCATATCATTCTTTGGAGAGGTATAACTTGTGATAATATCTGGAAATTAAGTTACAGAACTGAGATAAGATGAACACTGAGGCCACCTATAGGCTATACTTGTCACTGCTAAGAAATTGTCATGTTTTCTCCCCAACAGATGGCAGCAGATGCCCCTATTTCATGACACACAGCAGCCTTTTCATTAATATTCAGGTTTGCTTTTTACTGTGAAGTGAAGGTAACAAAAAATGTGCTTATTTTACATATAAGTTCAATTGTGTGATTTAAGCTCATAGAGGTAGCACTCCCCTAGATTCATAAGCCAAAATTATAACTTCCACAAGCCAATGCGAGAGGCGTTGTTTAGAAATGGGATAAAGTGCTGATTACTCTTCCAAAAAGCACTGGTCCTATCCAAGAAAACCCACAGGGCACAGACCGGACACAGAGCATTCATTTACATTTACATTTATGCATTTGGCAGACGCTTTTATCCAAAGCGACTTACAGAGCACTTATTACAGGGACAATCCCCCCGGAGCAACCTGGAGTTAAGTGCCTTGCTCAAGGACACAATGGTGGTGACGGTGGGGTTTGAACCAGCGACCTTCTGATTAACAGCCCTGTGCCTTAGCCACTACGCCACCACCACTCCTTCATTCAGCCTCTGATCCTCCGAAGATGAAAAAGGAGGAGGGTGAAAAGCGGAAAGCTCCATTACCTCACATGAGAATGCTGGGAAGCATTTTGGCATAAAGGCCGGGTTAGGCTTAAGGAAAACCTTATCTCCACTAAGAGAGAATTTAGTGCACAAGGAATGAACAGAGAGTGCATGCAGGTCACTGACACGTTTAGCTGACAGACAATTTTATTAGACAGCAATTTTAGGGAAATGCTTCCCAGGGGCTCAAAAGGCGGCTGACATATAGCCTACAGCACCATAGAGAGGTCCCACTCAGGAACAGTTATCCTAGTAACTGGGAGAGAACGGCAGGCACCCTTCATAAATCTACAAATGTGGGGGTGCTGCCCTGCCGTTGAGCCTTCAAACTAAAAATGACAAGCAGAAATAGCCACCAGGTAGACCTTAATAGTGGAAAAAGACCTGCCTTTATCCATAAGGTCTTGTAAAAAACACAAAATATCAGAGACTGAACACTGATATGATGTGGAACCACGCCCATCACACCACCCTTCAAACACTTGCCACTTACAGTCATATAGGGATATTGTGGAGGAGGCCCTAGCGTTCTGTAACTACCCATGGGGGGAGCCCCATCAAGCTTAAATTTGTCCTCTCACGGGCCAAGCCCAAAGAGCCACCCTGTCCGGGTGGGGGTGATATATCTCCCGTTCGCCTGAGACAACAGGTCTGTGTGTTGAGGGAGGGGCCATGGTTGGGCATGCAGAAGAGGAATTATCTCTGCCAACCATGGTGCTTTGGGCCACCTGGGTGCTATCAAAATGAGGGACAGGCCCTGCTCTCTCACCTTGGCCAGGGTAGGTATTAACAGGCACAGGGGAGGAAATGCGTAGAGCAGCACTTTGGGCCACGGGTGGGCTAGTGCATCCACGCCGAGGGGTGCATCCTCGTCTTTAGTGAGAAGAACATAGGACAATGGGAGTTTTTGCACGAGACGAAGAGATCTGGAGAGGTTGCCTGTCCGAATCTTTCGCACAACATGCCCACTATCTGGGGGTGGAGGCGCCAGTCTCCGTAGAGCGGTTCCCCCTCGACAGAAGGTCCGCGCCCCTGTTCAAAATGCCTGGAACATTGGTTACGCATAACGACAGGAAGTGCCTCCTGCTCCACACTAAAAGCCTGTGAGCTAGGGCATGAATCTTGGGCGAGTGCATGCCGCCCTGGCGATTGATATGTGCCACTGCTGTGGTATTGTCACAGCGAATGAGCACATGATGCCCCTGCAAGCGGAGCAGAAAATGATTCAGAGCTTTCATACAGTCATGAGCTCCAAATAATTTATGTGGGCTGAACGAAGTTCGCTCGGCCACGAACCATTCACTGTCCTGCCCTCCTGAGAGGCTCCCCACCCTGTTAAGGACGCATCTGTCGTTACCACTTTTCGCAACATAACAGCCCCGAGAGGGGTTCCATGTGCGTACTTGTCTGCGCTCCTCCAGTGGTGCAAGGCTGCTGTGCACGAGTGCGTCACTGTAACAGAGCGACAGAGGTCGCGTAATGGGCTGAAGTGGAGGGATAAAACCCACTTCATGAATGCCCTCATTCCCAAAGGCATAGAAAGGCCCAAAAGTCAAAACCTGAATAGCTGATGCCATAAGACCCTGTAATCTGTGACATGTTCAATATGGCACTTTCGTCCCCTCCTTGAATTGCGATAGACAATTCATTAGAGAGTGAACGCATGCTTGTGAAAGGCGCGCACGCATGGAGATTGAATTCAGCTCCAGACCCAGGAATATAACACTCTCGTTCACATTCACTCTGAACCCAAGAGATGTGATGTGCGTGAGCACACGGCAAGTGTCTTGCACCACTTTCTCCTTGGAATTGGCTATGATTAACTAATCGTCTATGTATGCTAGGATCCTTAGACCCGTTATTCTCAGCGGCGCTAAGCCCGCCTCCACACATAACCAGAACACCCTTGTACTCAGCGAGAGGCCTGTGAATTCGTAGCATATGCCCTGATAGGCAAAACGAAGACATTTCCTGTGCGGGGGGGTAGATGCTGATGTGGAAAAAAGCATCTTTCAGATCGACTGATGTGAACCAGTTGTTCTGATGTATTGAGTGCACGAGTGTGGCGTGTGTTAACATTCTGAAATTGTATTCCCTCAAATGTTTGTTTAACACTCTGAGATCCATAATAGGACAGAGAGAGCCGTCCTTCTTTGGAACTAGGAAATAACAGGAGTTTTTTGCATTGATCTAGGGGTACTACGTGAATCGCCCCTTCGTGAGGAGGGAGGAGATTTCTTCTTTCAGAATGTGAGAAGCGCTCTTCTCTGTGTGAGAAAAGATAACGCCACCGAAAGGCGGAGGTTTCCTGGCAAACTGGAGTCTGTACCCATTCATTATGGTTCAAATCACCCACTCAGGAGCCGACACAGCCTGCCAAGCTGTTGTGTGACTCGCAAGTGATCCCACATGAACCGGGAAAGCGCTTATCGGAGATGTTCTCTCGGAGATGTTCACACTCTGTAATGGACTCATTTGATTTTTTGTGTTTTTGTGAAACACCGAAGTCTTTATTGAATGAGTGGAAGAGATGTAATAGTGACAGTGTGGTGACACTGCTCTCATACTTTTTCCCCACTGTAAACACTTCCAGCACAGGGAGGTTCCCCGACATAGAGCTGCACAGGGGAACACACATTGTTCTGAACTGAACACACAGGCTGACCCCACCGAGTGAAAACCTCCTTTTTTTTGTGAACTAGGAGGGTAGGATAAGAGTCCGGTGGGCTGGTGGCCCGAGAACATGGACTTAAAGCCCCCTGAGGCCGTGAATCAGGCCGGCCGTTTTACCGGGGTGCTGGAAAGGACGCCCTGAGGTAGGAGGGTTGGCAAATGGCAAAATGGCAAGTGTAGCAGTGAGACCCAGTGATGCAAATCACTCGCAGATCAAATGCAAGAAACAGAATCTCAAAGTCTTCCTTCATGAGAAATAAGGGCTTGTGAGTTAATCAGAGAGCCTTAAAATAATGTATGAAAGTGAAGAATTTAAGGCAGAACTATTTGACTATTGCATAATATAATATAATACAATATAATATAATAGCTATACAGGTTGGCTGGGTTACAAAAGAAAACAAAACATTGAAAAAGTCCAATGGATCAAAGGTAAATCGGACAAATAAGAGAGATATTTTAGATATTTATACATATTTTGATAATTCATATATAATTTTAATTATTTTAAATTTGATACTTTTATATTTGACTGTCATTCGTGTGTTATTGAAGCCGAAAAGGAAATCATACCCTTGTTATATTTTATGAACAAAGCTAAATTTGTATAAATGACTTTGTGTGCATGAAGCACACAGTGAGTTTGTATGGTAATTAATCATCATAGTCGTGAAACACCTAAAACAGGCAATTAATCATCATAATCACAATTATTTGTTTGATAATTCATTGTCAGCCAAATGTTATAACCATGATTTTCATTATTAGGTTCCACCTTGTGAATTGTTTTGTTAAAAAGTGTATGAAATTTCAAACAGTGACGACATCTTGTATTGTTATCAAAAATGCAATTTCATGTGAAATTGTGAAATTTTTAAAAAGCTAAAATGTGATTAAAATCATAAAGCAAAATCAAAAATAAAAATTGCAATATACTATATTGTGTGAATAGATATGAAGAGGCCCCCTCTCTCAGTTTGCTTAATATATTTTTTGTTACATTTTGCTTACACGTGGTCAAAAGTCTGGTGAGTAAAAACAAAAATGTACTAGCCATTGACGATTTTTATCTCCAACATGATCGTAGAGGGTTGTTAACTACATTAAATGTACACTGCATTTATACACAACTCCACACACAATTTATCATCATCAGTGTACAAGAGCAAACAGATAATATTACTGCCAAAGTTAGAATCATGATGATTAACGTAAATTAACGTTAGCGTTACTAGGTTAATTATTATAACTTTACAGTGCTTATGGCTTCACTAGCTAGCTATCGTTAGCTGTCTGAGGTAACATTAAAAAAATAAGAAACTGAACTGACATCCCTAGTGTGTACCCTGCTTTTCAGAATCATTAGAGCATGAAATTGTTAAAGCTACATTAGGTAGTATTTATTCATTAACAATTTTTTTTTATATATATATAAACCTGTTGTCTAAGTTAAATGAGGCCCTGTGAGAGATTTATTAGCACCACAGACTCTAGCTCTGTGTGAAAATTGTGGGTCGGGTAAGTGGGGAAGAATGGGGGGCACTGTTTCTTACAATTCAATTTATTTCAAAGTTGCCTACTGCAGCTTTAAGAGCACAAAACTGTTTACAAGATTACAAAACTGTTTACAAGAGCACAAAACTAGCCTCATAATTTTGCTCTCAAAGTGCACCAGATGGAAGTATTTAACTTTAAAATATACAAAATTATCTTAAGGGGGAGCATGCCCCCCAACCCCCCTAGAGGGTCGGAGGTCCACCCTCCATAGTATCACAAAATCCTGTGGGAAACACACGTATTGGAAGAAAAGGAGTTACATGAAAACTCTTCCAGTCAGTTTTGACCGAGAAGCAGTCTTCCCCATGATTGTGTAGCCTACAGATCTAGACTGAGAGACCATTTAAAGGCCTTTGCAGGTGTTTTGAGTTAATTAGCTGATTAGAGTGTGGCACCCGGTGTCTTCAATATTGAACCTTTTCACAATATTCAAATTTTCTGAGATATTGATTTTGGGGTTTTTCATTAGTTGTCAGTTATAATCATCAAAATTAAAAGGAATGAACACTTGAAATATATCAGTCTGTGTGGAATGAATGTATACATTATCCAAGTTTCACTTTTTGAATGGAATTACTGAAATAAATCAACTTTTTGATGATATTCTAATTATATGACCAGCACCTGTAAGTTTAAGTCTTTTGAACTAATAATGCTTAATGTGACACTGTCAGATACAATAAAAAAATCTCTGCCGTCTTTTGTGCTTGCTACAGTATATAGATCACCCAGGTTGTATTCTGATTTCTTCTGTGAATTTGCACATTTTCTATCAGATCTAGTAGTTAGTGTAGATAGAGCTTTAATTGTTGGTTACTTAAACATTCACATAGATAATGAAAATGACTGGGATTAGCATTTATCAATATTCTAAACTCTCTTGGTGTCAGACAAAATGTAACAGGACCAACTCATCACCATAATCATATGCTAGATTTAATTCTGTCGTATGGAGTTGATGTTGATACTATAGAAATTCTGTGGCAGAGCGATGACATCTCAGATCATTACCTCGTCTTATGTATGCTGCGATCAGCTAATGTTATTCAATCTACACCACACTATCATTCAGGTAGAACTATTCTTTAAACCACTAAAGATAGCTTCACTAATAATCTTCCAGATTTATCTCATCTACTCAGTAAGCCAAAAAGTCTAGAAGGACTTGAAGTAGAGTCAGAAAATATAAATACAGTGTTCTCTAGCATACTTGATAGTGTCGCACCCCCTTCGATTAAAGAAAATGAAAGAAAAAAGCCCCACACCATGGTACAATGATCACACTCATGCCCAAGAGAACAGCATGGAAAATGGAGCGCAAGTGGAAGAATACAAAATTAGAGGTATTTCACAGTGCATGGAAGGATAGTGGCTGTAGCTACAGACAGGCACTAAAAGCTGCCAGGTAAGCATATTTTATCAAACTCATAAAAAATATCCACTACAATCCTTGGTGTTTATTCAATATTGTGGCTAAATTGGTTAGGAATAAAGCCTCGACTGAACCAGATATTCTGTCACAGCACAATAGTAATGACTTCATGAATTTCTTTACTGATAAAATTTAAATAATAAGAAATAAAATTGGAATTATGCAATTGTCTGTCACAGTAACAAAGAAAACAGAATCTCAGAATTTTCCTTACCAGCAACTTCAATCCTTCACTGTCATAGGTCATGAATAGCTAACAAAACTAATCGAAACATCAAAAGCTACAACATGCATGTTAGATTTAATACCAACTAAACTCTTAAAAGAGATATTCCCTGTAATCTCAGAACCTCTTGTTAATATTATTAACTCTTCGCTATCCTTAGGACATGTCCTAAGAAACTTTAAAATGGCAGTTATCATGCCACTTTGGTTTGGCTAAATATAGACTGATTTGAAATCTCCTGTTTATGTCAAAAATACTAGAAAAGGTAGTGTCCTCTCAACTATGTTCATTTCTACAGAGAAATAGTATATATTAACAATTTCAGTCAGGATTTAGGCCTCATCACAGTACAGAGACTGCACTTATCAGAGTTACAAATAACTTGCTCTTATCATCTGATCATGGCTGCATTTCTCTTCTAGTGCTTTTAGAACTTAGTGCTTCCTTCAACACCATAGATCACAACATTCATAGGCTTAAGAATTATGTTGGCATTTGTGGACTTGCATTAGCATGGATTAGATCCTATTTAGCAGACCGCTACCACTACCATCTGTGTAAACGAGTAATTGTCAAATCAAACAAAAGTAAAGTACAGAGTGCCACAATGATCAGTTTTCTCCTTATATATCCTCTCAAAATAAGCAGCTAAAATATATTTTGACTCTCGATGGATGTTCTGTTACATCATCTTCAACAGCGAAGAAATTATATTTTGTATTTGATACCAATCTGTCCTTTGAAAATCAAATTACCAATGTTTGTAGAACAGCATTCTTCCACCTGAGAAATATTGCTAAGTTACGACACATGCTCTCTGTTGCTGATGCCGAAAAACTTATTCATGCGTTCATGACCTCGAGACTAGATTATTGTCATGCCTTACTGGAAAGTTGTCCAGCAAGTTCAATAAATAAACTTCAATTGGTTCAAAATGCAGCAGCCAGAGTGCTGACTAGAACCAAGAAATATGATCATATTAGGCCTATTTTATCATCGTTACATTGGCTACCAGATACATTTTGTATTCATTCAAAAATTTTGTTGACTACGTATAAAGCTTTGAATGGTCTAGATCTGCAGTACTTAA
Source organism: Xyrauchen texanus (assembly GCF_025860055.1). Taxonomy (NCBI): domain Eukaryota; kingdom Metazoa; phylum Chordata; class Actinopteri; order Cypriniformes; family Catostomidae; genus Xyrauchen; species Xyrauchen texanus. Next base: position 6,682,995 of record NC_068312.1, read on the forward strand.
GTGAACTTCTACCACGCTATATTCCATCACGTCCATTACGATCGCAAAATTCTGGCCTGTTAATAGTTCCTAGAATATCAAAATGCACACAAGGAGGTAGATAATTTTACTGTTTGGCTCCTAAACTATGGAATAATCTCCCAAACACTGTTAGGGATGCAGACACACTCACTCAGTTTAAGTCTAGCCTAAACACCCATCTATTTAGACAAGCATACACCTAATTTATCCATCAGCTCACAATTAGGCTCCTTTAGTTTGGTAAGCCAGAACCAGAAACATTTATCATGCTCTATAAATCTGCAAAAAATTTAATGGCATCTACGCTAATATTATTCTATTAGCTTTCCTGTCTCAACCTTGGGATTCATATTCATATAGACTTTCAATGATTTGCCAACAAAAGCATTCATCTGCCAACTAACAAAGGACAATGCATCTAAGTGAATTTCTGCAGTTAATCCAGGATGAACTTCAAAGACATTAGTCATTAATCTTACAATTCATACAACATCTTTGCTTAAACACTGGCCCTTAACACTTACTTAGTTTACTTGTTTTAAACCATGACCTGCACTGCATATAAATAACTAATATTGGCATTATATTCATGTTGTTTAGCCATAGGGGAACTGGCCCCTACAGTGAGCCTGATTTCTCCCAGTGTTATTTTCTCCATTAATCAACATCTTATGGAGTTTTGTGTTCCTTGCCACAGTCACTTCGGCTTGCTCACAGGGGTTCTAAATACAATTATTATTTAATTACTTATTTTTAAACAATTCACAATCGTATTTAATCAAACTACACAATGATCACTCAAGACTTTATAGATATTACAGATTTAATTTTCTGTTAATGCATGATTTTCTGTAAAGCTGCTTTGAAATGATGTGGGTTGGTAAAAGCGCTATACAAATAAAAATAAATTGACTTGACTAAAAATCTAAGCCCATTTTTAGGACCATTAAGATTATATTGTATATATCTATGGTAGGAATGGATAAATATTGATGTCTTTGTTTTGATTGTGGGGTGAAATATGACCTGCACATGTTCTTGATGGGTTTTATGAGATTCACTCATTCTAAAAGGAAACCAGACATATTTTTGCTTGCCAACCTAGAGATGAGATTGACGGCTCCAGAGGCTGTGCGAGGGGGGAAGAACTCAAGTGAGAACCAGCGGTCCCCAGACTCGATCCGCCGTTTCATCTTGTCCCGCAGGCGGTCAGAACGGTCACCATCCAGTACCGGGGTGGAGCACCTGGAGCTCTCCTTAGAGCTCTCTCCACTGTTACTGGCCCCGCTTGAGTCACTCTTTAATGACTGCCATCCGATGTCTGCTCTTTGGTTCACCATGTTTTCTGTGTCTGGGGTTAAACAACACCACAACAAAACATTAGACAACCTGATCACATGGAGCATGGCAATCTCAATTTTCTTTTAATGTCTCCTTTGAAAAAGCACATGATTAAATTTGGTGCATCACAATCGGTTACAAGAAACAAGATGGCATCATTGGCAGTGAACCAGTGTTACATGGCTTGATGCGGCATATTTATATATATTGTATCTGAACATGAATGAGATTTCAGAGCTGCAGTTATAAGAGATTTCTATCTGTGAATTACTTGTCTTTTCTTCACATAAAAGCTATGTATGGCTTTCATAATCACACAATTCATATAGACTAATTTCATGGTACTCCCTGTCACCATTCATTCTCATTTTATGGAAAAGAGCAGTGTCAACTACTGTTAAACATCTCCTTTTGCATTCCATGAAAGATAGAACGTAATTTGGGTTTGGAACAACATGATATCTCCAGGTAAGATGTCAAAGACATGGGGGTGGGCTGTTGAGCTAGCAAGCAGTCAAGAAACTACCTAGCCACACCCTAACAACCATCCAGAGTTTCATGGAAAATGGCTGAGAGGGATATTTTCAGATCAAAATGTAATAGAGACATGGGGGGTTGTCTAGAGTCACTCGAGCTATCAAGCGGCCTTTAAGAATGACCCTGGCAACAGTCCAGCCACACCCTAGCATCCATTCAGAGCACCCCAAGCAACTGTATAGAAACACCCGTATCTCTGCAGCAGGACATCATGGAGACATTAGGGTGGGTTCTAGTTGACTCGGGGTAACAAACAGACTTTAGCATTCACCCTGGCAACTGCTTTGCTACCATCCAGAGCAACCATGCAAACATATAGCAACACCCATAGCTCTGAATTAGAACTTCATTGTAGAAATATGGGGGGCAGTCAGTTCAAGTTATGAGTCAGGAAATAAGTCAGATAAGAGAAGTCGAGGGCATTGTAATGTGGGATACAGTAATCTACACAGTGTTCTCTAGTGTACACATTACATAATAAAAGTCCTTAAAGACTGTTTTAGGCAATTTCAAACAAACATCTGATTTTAAGATATAAAAATGTTTTTGAATGCCCGGTATTATTTTTCTGCTGTCTACATTTTGATGCCTTTGAATTGAAACGTACAATATTTATATTTTATCTGTATGATGTTGGTTAGAAGTTAATATGACAATGACAAATGTTACATTGTGAGGTCTGTGCAATTGTAACAACAATTATTAAAGTTGCAATATGTAATATATTTACTGTACTAAAGCATAAAATTATAATAATATGTTATAAAAGATTTAGGAAACATGCTAAGTTGAAATACTGGCTTCTCCGAAAACAATGCCACAGCCAGTATATTCTACTTTGAAAACTCTGTTCCGGGCCTGCATTTCTGATTGTGTTTTGGCCTGTGATCCCGCCCACTGCCCATTAGTATTTAGACACCCCTGGTTGCCAAGTTACACTTGAAACAAATTAGCGGCAATCTATGGAAGCCAGCAATACTTCTAGCTAACATTGACAGAGTTATACAAAAATCCACACAAGCTGGTTTAAAATTTGAAAACAATATTAACGTTCAAACATATAAATTAGCTGATCGATTTACAGTGCAAGGCTCGTCGCTTGCCATTGTCAATTTGCTAATTCCTGTTGCATGTCCTCAACCTGGCAACCCGCGTGAGCTTCGAGTCTGTTGTGGAGGGGGCGGAGGAGACAACTCCAATATTTTAAACGCTTGGTGTGAATGTTATATATTGCTCCTTTAAATAAAAAGTACATGACTTCTTAATCTTTAAAATAATTGAACTAAATTCAAATAATCACAATTTACGTTCCACTAAGACTTTTGCATTTATTATTCCAGGCAGCTAAAAGAATAAGTAGCATATACAGGTGAAAACTATTCAGTGATATTAATAAGTAGTAATAAAGCAAATAGGTCTATTATAAGTACTTTGGTGTGTGCACTTATTTGAAATTGAATGGGTAAATATAATTGTGTAGTGTTACAAAAGCATCCAAGCAATGTATCAATTGTTACACACTTCTTATACAATATTATTATGTCTTTCTCGTTTGCTTTATGTGTACAACGGTAATGGTATAGTTAGCCCCCTACTATTGACACGCATGTTACTTAACCAACAGATGGCAGGTAGAAATGTTTCAATCTATGAGATATTAAGGAAAGTGTAAATTTAGCAATAACCCCAGTCTCCCCTATATTATAAAAGTGAATTATTGGTTATTGATAATGATGGTACAGCCTATTATTTGAATGTATTGAGTGTTATGACTATGAGTCGTTTACAGTTCTCCTTTGACAAATGTAATGCAGACACGTGTATGCAAGAATAGGCTGTAAAGACATGCGTTGTAAACCAAGCAATAACGGAGAATATAGTTGCATGATTACCCGTTTTAGAAATGAATATAATTTGATATTTTCCATATCGTTTGAGAAAGATGGTCTAAACGGGAGCATGTGGCTCCGCACGACAACACTGGTCCTTTTAATAAACCACTAGTACCGAAAATGAAACAATCACATGTGTACAATGCCAAGATTCTCTGTAGAAATGTATAGACGTCATCCCTTTATTACCTTAAAACTTTCCCGATCCTCTTGGCGTTACTGAGAAAACAATGCTACTGTCCCAGGGCGTCGCTGTACCAGCAGAGACCCACAGAAGAGCGTCTCGCTGCTGCGAGCGTGGAGAGTAGTCATAGAGCACGCCCCTTCTTCTTTTAAGACACGCCCACCCGTTTAAAACATCCCCTATTTGATGTAAGGTTTCTTGATGCAAACGCCACATGTACTCATTAATATTAAATAAGCTATATGCTCAGGATAAAGGCACACGTCCACAATCTATCTATCTATCTATCTATCTATCTATCTATCTATCTATCTATCTATCTATCTATCTATCTATCTATCTATCTGTCTGTCTGTCTGTCTGTCTGTCTGTCTGTCTGTCTGTCTGTCTGTCTGTCTGTCTGTCTGTCATTCTATTCTATTCTTGAAATGTTCTTTTTTGTTTATAGAAACATACCTTTAACCTGTAAACATACAGTTTAAAGCAATTAGAAAGACGTTTGTCTATTGTTATTTTTTTATTTTTTTTCTATTTGTTTTATTGTAGCTATTCCTTAATAAACTTATCATTTACACATACACATGGTAACAAATTGAACCGCTTCAATTTGCTGTGTCTTCACACAGCTTAAATGTTCACACGGTAACTTTTTGTTTGTGTCATCTTGGAGTTACAGGGACACCTAGTGGTTTGGAAGCAGAATCATTCAAATAGTTTTCGTTTACAGATGGCATTGTAGAAATTAACTATACTCATCAGCCATGATTAATTTAATCCAAGAGTGAACATGTCCAATAACAAGATGGTTACTGAGATTAAGCAAGTGGTATTTACCTGGTCACGTGATTCTAAAATGGCAGCCCCAATAGGGTGCTCCATGCCCCATGTGAGGGCATGGGGCACTCTTGGAGTGGTGGTGGTGTTGTAGTGGTAAAGTTGCTGGTTTGATCCCCACAGCCACCACCATTGTGTCCTTGAGCAGGGCACTTAACTCCAGGTTGTTCCAGGGGGATTGTCCCTGTAATAAGGGCTCTGTAAGTCGCTTTGGATAAAAGTGTCTGCCAAATGCATAAATGTAAATGTAGAATAAAACAGCTTTTATAAGGTTACTGATATGACTAAAGTATTCATCTTATGCGAGTGGTCATGATTTTATACATACGCTTCAAAATTATAATTTCTTTAAGAGTAAAACATTTTTAAGGGGAAAAAAAAATTACTGAGAACACTTTTACAGTAAAACCAGTAAACAGCAGTATGCATTACACATGTGCAGCTATTGTGCGCTTGAATCCAGTATGTTTGCGTGATATCTGCGCAGCTGGTGAGCGCTTGAAGGCGTAAGATGTGGTCTGTGTTGGTCATGTGATGCGCCCGTACGTCTCTCTCGAAGGTTACCTACTAGGTAGGACGCGTCCTTTGAAGGCTGCAGTATATCGAGTGTCCTCGTTTAAACAAGCCTCGCTTAAACGAGACGGCTTTCGTAGGACAAACGGAAACGTAACGTAACATGGTTGCTATGACAGCACGCCACTCTTTAACAAGCGCGAGCGCTTTGAGTGAGACGGGAACAAAGTCTCTTTGGAAGAGAATATATGAGGTATATTTAATAATGATGTAAAAAGAAAGTAAATCGATTTTACAGGTGTACGTTTAGTCTAATACTTTGACTAAATTTTAATTGAATATTAATATAAGTATACATATTATATACTCTGCATCCATCTACTTGAGGTACTTCAACTTTGGAAGTAACATTTCTTGGCGTTTGAACATCATATTTACCGTAGACATAATAAATACATAGACGTCCTATTGGCCGCTGGAGCGTACGTCAACGGGCCGCCATATTGCGGAGGGCAACATTGCCATTTCTCTCATAACGGGAGTTGAGGAAAAATGCCTGCCTCATGTGCTGCTTGGGGCTGTACAAATCGCCGCACTATTGAAAACAGGTCTCGGGGAATTACTTTTCACAAGTAAGACTGAACATTGGTTTTTGGTTGTATTTGGTCGTTATATAATAAGTAATAGTAACGTTAGTTGGCCACCGGAGTTAGTCAGACTAAAATAGCTTGCTTGCGAGCTGTGAAAGTTGAGACATGAGTTGACATGTTCTCTTACGAGAGGTTCTCTCATATTGCGTAAGCTAGCTTACGCTACGGGAAAGATTCATCTTTTCTGAGATATTGAAGCCAAAAAATTATCCTTAATTTTGTATCATTTGTCAACGCAGTGCAGCAACTGCAGACCTTGAGCGGGCTAGCTAGCGAGCTCATTGGTTGCTCTGCGGCAACTGCTGCAGCCTATAGACGAACTTGCGTGAACTCGCGCCCAATGAGAGGCGCCCGGCGCTCACTGTCCCAAAGCCCGCCAGAATGGGCGTGGCTAGGGTGCATATAAGCGCAGTTTGTAGGCTGGAACCCTGATTTTCATCTCTTCAGCGAAGCTCTTCGCATCTCTGAAACTGTAAGAAGCCGCGTCGCCGTTCGAGGGACATCAAGCAAGCTTGTACAGCGCTCGAAGAAGCTGGCCGCCGCCACCTTCAGCCATCCTGCGAGCTACGCCATCCGGCGACGTATCCTTTTTAAAGCAAACTAGTTCCTCAGTGAACTTCACAAAAGAGCACGAGCATCTTTTAAAGATGCCTCGCACCTGCGGTTCATGCCGCACCCCTCTCAGCGCCGGAGACCGCCACATCATCTGTGCTCTCTGCCTGGGACTGGGGCATGCAGAGCTCGCCGCTGACGGCGGATGCGACCTCTGCGAGGAGCTTCCGATGTCAACCCTGCGGGCTCGACTCGAGCGCTCAGGACCGAGCCGCCGCGCGCCTTCTGTTTCGCCGCGCCGAAGAAGCGCCGCTCCCAAAGGCTGCCGGAACCGGGTTTAGAAGCGACTGTCTCGCCGGAGCCTCTCCCTCGAGCATCGCGTTCACCCTCCCGCCCCGGGACGCGCAGTTGCCGCCCGGCGGCCGCACTGCTGCCACCTCGGAGAGCGAGGTGGAGGACAAGGGCTGCTGTTCCATCATGGCTCGGACAGCAGGAGTGGTCACAAGCCTCCTCATCGGCCCAGGAATCCAGCAGGACCGCGCCCGAGTCGAAGGGGAACTGATACGCCTCCTCACACAGGCCGTCGACCGCCTCGGGCTCGAGTGGTCACCGCCCCTGAGCAGGCTCCCAACAGACTCGGCGGCTGCTTTCTTCAAAGCCGTCACCGCGCGGCGCGCCGGGCCGCTCCTTCCTGCCGGAACTCCACGCCGAGCTCTCTAAATCGTGGAGCAGCGCTCTCTCGGCCAGGATTCGATCCCACGTCTCCACCTCTCTCGCTTCAGTGGACGGCGCAGCCAGAAGGGCTACTCTTCCATCCCGCGGTCGAGGATTCGGTAGCAGCACACCTTTGCCCGCCCTCCGCGAGATGGCGGTCTAAGCCAGTGCTCCCGTCTAAGGCCTGCAGAACTACTTCCGCCTGTGTTGGCGCGCCTGTTCCGCCGCCGGCCAAGCCGCATCTGCTCTGCATTCCATGGCCGTCTTGCAGATCCTCCAAGCGGACCTTCTTCGGGAATGGGATGAGAAAGGCAGGCACCCAGAGGCTATTACAGATCTAAGGAGCGCGACGGACCTCGCCCTTCGCGCCACCAAAGCTGCAGCTCAAGCCCTAGGGAAGTGCATGGCCTCGCTGACTGTAACCGAGAGACACCTGTGGCTAACGCTAGCCAACATGGGAGAAGCTGAGCGCTCCACGTTCCTCAACGCGCCGCTCTCTCCGTCCGGTCTCTTCGGTTCCGCGGTAAGTGGCATTGTTGACCGTTTTTCGGAAGTCCAGAAAGCCACCCAAGCCATGAATCTCTTCCTGCCTCGCCGCGCTAGCTCCTCTGCAGGCCGCCACGTAACCAGCCTCCTGCACGAGCATCTTCACAGCGCCCAGCTCAACAAAGCCAGACTTCCCAGCGTCGACAGGGCGGCTGCCCCAGATCGCGCTCAGACAGCCGCCGCAGACCGCCGCCCCCCCGCGGGCCTCGGCCTAAGATTGCGCTGAAACCTGAACAACCGAAGTCCTCCTAGCTTTGTTGAAAAAACGACGGCTCAGTCCCGCCACGGCCGGACCACCGTCAAAGCTTCGCCCCCTGTCAGTCCCCTTCTCTCAGGCTACTACAGTGGTGAATTCAGCAGCCAACAAGCCGTTGTTACTACCCGCTTGCCTGCACTCAAACGCCGTTTTCACGGCGGCACAAAAAGATCTTGTAAAGAGCAAACATGTCTTATGTGTAGAAAATGTGCCCACAATCCAGTGTTCACCCCTACACACAAGCATTACACTTCCCGTGTCCCTATCAGAGAGCAAACATGTCTTATGTGTAGAAAATGTGCCCACAATCCAGTGTTCACCCCTACACACAAGCATTACACTTCCCGTGTTCCTATCAGAGCACACTCACATAAAGCGGGCACAGCCCGCTCGAGTGTTAGAGTCAATAAACGCGCCCACGAGCCCGTGCGCGCGTCCCCTCTCTGCCCGCTCTGTCACACGGCCAGCAAACACCTCTCTATGTGTAAGTCCCGTGCCCGTGACTATGCTCGCGCATCACTTAACAGATGTGACTTTCCCCATTCATCTCAATCGGGAAGTCACTCACAGAACAGCATGTCCCTGCTGTCTGCGAGCAGTTATGCATAAGCACAATAAGCGCGCTCACACAGTCTGTTCAGCCTGCTGTGTACGGCAATCAGGGCGACTCGGCCATTCACCCTCTAGCGTTACGCTTCAAAGCGTGGGAAGCTATCCCAGGGATATGCAACTGGGTGTTAAGCACAATAAAACAGGGCTATTTGCTACAGTTCGATCGCCGCCCTCCCCGCTTCAGGGCGCAGCTCGAAACTACTGTGAACACGGAAGCAGCCTGCATGCTTCGTTCAGAAATAGCAAACCTTCTGTGCAAAAGGGCCATAGAGAGAGTGCCGCCTTCACTGAGCGAGTCGGGGTTTTACAGCCGTTATTTTCTTGTCCCCAAGAAAGACGGCGGCCTCAGACCAATATTAGATCTCAGGGTTTTGAACAAGGTGCTTGCAAAAGGCCGTTCAAAATGCTTACAATCAGGAAACTCCTCGCGCATGATGCGCCAGGGGACTGGTTTATTTCTCTCGATCTGAAAGATGCCTATTTTCAGATTCAGATAAATCCCGTCACAGGCCATTCTTGAGATTCGCCTTCGACAGTCAGGTTTATCAATACACCGTCCTTCCGTTCGGCCTGTCCATAGCACCCCGTACTTTCACGAAGTGCATGGATACGGCGCTCGCACCCCTGCGGAGTCAGGGCTTGCAAATTCTGAACTATTTGGACGATTGGCTGATTTTTGCACAGTCACATACGGAGCTTCTGTCTCACAGGACAGTTCTCCTCAGTCATCTGAACAGTCTGGGTCTTGCAGTCAATTGGACCAAGAGCTCTCTACAGCCCAGTCAGGCAATTTCCTTCCTTGGAATAGAACTAGACTCTGTGGCAATGACGGCTCACTTATCTACACGGCGCGCGCTTTTCAGATAAACAGCCTCACGCCTCTGAAAAAATTTCAGAGAGTGTTAGGTTACATGGCCTCAGCCGCAGCAGTACTTCAGCTGGGTTTACTGTGCATGCGCCCGCTTCAGCATTGGCTAAACACCAGCGCGTCTCGCCGGGCGTGGGCCACGGGCTGCCAGCCGATCAGAGTGACTCAGACCTGTATATCAGCTCTGCAGCCTTGGACGGTGGCCGAATGGTATCAGCGGGGAGTGACGATGGGAGCTGTATCTCGCCGAAAAGTCATCTCGACAGACGCGTCCAACACGGGTTGGGGCGCGGTCTGCGAGGGCTCGCCGGTTTTCGGTCTATGGTCAGTTCAGGAAAAGCTCCTTCACATAAATTGTCTGGAAATGATAGCGGTCGAGTACGCGCTCGTGCGCTTCCTCCCGGTCATTCAGGGTCACCACATCCTGGTCCGTTCGGACAACAGATCTGTGGTATCCCAAGAACCTCTTCCATCTGACAAAACGCATACTAAGTTGGTCCCAGGGCCACCTGCGCTCGCTGAGGGCGACGCATGTGCCAGGCCACCTGAACGACGGCCCAGACAGACTGTCCAGAGACAATGTTCCCCCAGGGGAATGGTCCCTGCACGCTCAAACAGTCCAGAAATTATGGCAAATATTCGGCAGAGCAGAGATAGACCTCTTCGCGTCAGAAGAGAACTCTCACTGCCCAGTATTTTTCTCGAGCGAGGACGGCTGGCCCAGGACTGGCCCAACCGCCCGCTTTACGCCTTCCCTCCCGTCTCGCTATTGCCACAGGTAATGCAGAGGATCAGGGAAACGCGTCACTCGGTGCTCCTCATAGCCCGGCTGGGAGAATCAGACATGGTTCCCGGAGCTTACGCAGCTGTCACTGACAGCCCCGTGGCCCATCCCAGTGAGAGCAGATCTCCTCTCTCAAGCTTGCGGCACGATCTGGCATCCCCACCCAGAGCGCTGGGCACTGCACGCGTGGGTGATCAACGACTACCCGTCGCTTTGCCAGAAGGAGTAATGAACACTATCATACACGCTAGAGCCCCTTCCACGAGAAGACTCTATGCGTCCAAATGGTCGGTGTTTTCAAAATGGTGCACCGACAGAGACCTGTACCCACGGACATGTGGGGTGTCGTCACTGCTCGTGTTTTTACAAGAGCTGTTGGATAAGGGCAGATCCCCATCCACGCTCAAAGTGTACGTGGCGGCCGTCGCGGCGTTCGCCGAAACCCTGCACGGCCAGTCACAGGGAAAAAACAAGCTGGTCATCCGCTTCCTCAGGGGAGCTAGAAGGATGAACCCCCCGCGCCCCCCATCGGTTCCTATCCGGGATCTTTCTGTAGTTCTCGAAGCTATGAAAGCCCCCCCCCTTTCGAACCGCTTGAATCCGTGGATTTGAAATACCTTTCACTCAAAACCGTTTTTCTGACTGCCCTGTCATCAGTTAAACGTGTGGGAGACCTTCACGCGCTGTCTGTCAGCGCTGCGTGTATGGAGTTTGGACCAAGTGACTCCAAGGTCATTTTTAAGCCTAGACACGGCTATGTCCCCAAGGTGATTGGTACTCCTTTCAGAGCACAGATTATTTCCCTATCGGCTCTGCCAGCATCCGATAGCGAACGCGACACAAATCTCCTTTGCCCAGTCAGAGCACTGAGATTGTATACTGCGCGCTCCGCCTCTTTCAGACGCGCTGAGCAGCTTTTTGTTTCGTTCAGAGGGCGCACCAAGGGTCTCGCCACCTCGAAACAGACACTGTCTAGATGGATAGTGGACGCTATTGCTGCCGCGTACGCGTTGAAAGACCTGTCATGCCCGTTAGGCATTAGGGCTCACTCCACCAGAGGCATGGCCTCCTCGTGGGCATGGTCCAGCGGGATTTCCATTCAGGACATATGTGTGGCAGCGGGCTGGGCTTCCCCCTCCACCTTTGTCAGATTTTACAATCTGGAAGTGCCCGCTCTGCAGGCAAAACTACTAGCGGTTTAATACGCTACAGCTCCCCTGGTGAGCTGCACTAATGGGACACATTCCACACAGAGCGGCGGTGCCGGTCTGTTTTTCCCTTCCCACTATGTGCTTATGTATCACACACACTCTGACCCGCACTCTTGCCGGCCAAATATTATTTCCCCACTCACAAGGGCTCCCCCGGGTCCCCCCACCCCCCTGGGGCTCATGCAGTGGATGCTTGGCGCGCGGCGTTGACAATGGGTTCCCATAGCGTAAGCTAGCTTACATATCTGAGAGAACCTCTCGTAAGAGAACGTCTCGGTTACCTCACGTAACCTCGGTTCTCTCTAGATGAGGGAACAGTATTGCATAGCTGGTCGCGCTTCAGCGCCACGGCGATTTTCAGCTTCATTCAATGAAAACCAGGGTTCCAGCCTACAAACTGCGCTTATATGCACCCTAGCCACGCCCATTCTGGCGGGCTTTGGGACAGTGAGCTGGCGCCTCTCATTGGGCGCGAGTTCACGCAAGTTCGTCTATAGGCTGCAGCAGTTGCGCGAGAGCAACCAATGAGCTCGCTAGCTAGCCCGCTCAAGGTCTGCAGTTGCTGCACTGCGTTGACAAATTATACAAAATTAAGGATAATTTTTTGGCTTCAATATCTCAGAAAAGATGAATCTTTCCCGTAGCGTAAGCTAGCTTACGCAATACTCGTTCCCTCATCTAGAGAGAACCGAGGTTACGTAGGTAACCGAGACGATTTATAGTATAGTTTTATCTTATATTTTATATTATAAAGTAAATTTCCTGAAAATCTAAATATTTTCTTAAAACCGACTTTTATGACAAGTACTCGTTACACCATGTACGAACACTGAAATCGGTTGATAAATGTAAACGTTATTTTTGTTTTTATCCAGAAAAACCGCAACTCACCCGTTTACTTGCATTTGATTACAGCGCAGTCTTGCCCTCCGCAAAATGGCGGACGCGTTGATGTATCGCAGCAACGTTCCAAAGCGGCCAATAGGGCGTCTATGTATTTATTATGTCTATGATATTTACGGGCAAATTGGCGTATTTTTTTTTTTTTCATTTCCGTTCAAGCAAAGAATTGTGGGTTATGAGTGTCCACGAAGGAGACAGCTCATGCATCCTCTGAATTCCCGTGAAAGAAGGTCACATTTTAAGTTTCCTACTCACTTTTCTGAAACGAGATGCGGCTGACAAATGCGACCTCCGGAGTACGCTGCCTTCCTAATGAGACAGCCTGTGTGTGTTGTTTAAGATGGCGTGTAGAGGATGCTTGTGTTGTAAATTATGCTGCAATGAAGGCGAAACTAGAACAACAGAAGAGCTGGTTTGCCTTCATTTATTTGTAGGTCTGTTATCTAACACAGCCCATATATTTAATATTTGAGCATGCTTTTTGATGCTGCAAATGATACTTCTCATGTTGTTCACCCAAACTCACTGCAAACAACACTATGTCAATCATGTGTACATTAGCGTAGAGTCTAGCAATGAAAGACCTTGCTGAAGTAAACAGTGTATCTGCTTTATCATTGAATGTGAGGTTAACTGTGGCTGTGTCTCAAACACTAATGTGTTCCCTACCTAGCCAGCATTTTGGGTATCATGAGCATGGCAACACTGGTTATGCCCCCAAATACTGTCGTCGTCGTCTTCTATTGTTTTATGGAGGTTGGAAATCCAACTTTGTGCATTCTGGATTGGAGTGTGGAGCGCTAAATGGTTGGAAAGTTGGGGAAATACATACACACACACAAAAAACTATCTTCTATTATTTTGATCAATCTTGTATCTTTTAAGAAATTAAATAATTCTTGATTGCTTTGGGACATATCCTAACAAAACCTGAAGTGACACATTTACTCCCAGAGATCTTAAAGCTTGAGTTAGATGCAAGATTTCTCTTTCATGTGCATCACATTTTATAATTATATGTTCTACTGATTCTTCTAGACCACATTTATCACATTTACCATTCTCATGTTTCCCTATTCTGTACAAACACTTAATTAAGGCACACTGTCCAATACACATTCTAGAAATTAAAACATCCTCTTTCCTGTTTCTAAATGTTTCTTCTTTCTAGACCAACTTTTACTTGAATGTGATGCAAGTGTCTACCTTTAATTCCACTGTCCCACTCTTTCTGCCATATCTTTCTTATTTCACTCGATATAAATCCTTTAACTTCTGTTTTACTTAATTACACTTTTATGTCAATTTGTGAATGTTTCAAAGCCTGCTTAGCCAGATGGTCTGCCTTCTCGTTTCCTTTTACACCCACATGTGATGGTACACACAAAAAGTTTACTATAAATCCAGACTGTCTTCTAAATAGACTCTGCATCACTTCATATAGGACTATCAAATCTTGTCTTGCTACTGATATTCCACTTGACAAACTATTGATAGCTGTAAGCGAGTCTTTACATATCACTGACTTTATAGGTTGTACTTCTAGCCATTGAAGTGCTAGGAATATTGCTATTAATTCTGTAGTAAATACAGAAATATAATCAGAGATTACTTTTGAAATTGTAACTTTAAAAAGAGGTATGTAAGATGCTGCTGCTGTAAATCCAGAATCTGGATCCTTTGATCCATCTGTATAAATTTGCTCTGCGTTATAATATGTTTGATCAATATATTGTTGTACTGTTACACATTCTAACATATTTCTTTCCTTGTTATGCTTATCTTCATACAACTGAATGAGCACTAGAGGCATAGGGAAAAGCCAAGGAGGTATTGCTGACATAGCCACAGATTGATTTGTGCCTTCTTATTGGCTGTCCATCCAAAGCTTGTTGATTTTTTTATACTCATATTCCAAGCAATCATTCAAGACGTTCTTAACTGGATGACTATCCGAGTGACCTTTTTATATTAGTCCAGTATCTCATCTTTAACTTGAGCCTTCTAATTTCCAGAGGCAGTTCGTCCATCTCTACTTGTACTGCTGTTACTGGAGATGATCTTATTGCTCCACTACATATTCTCATTGCGTGTGATGGCAATGCCTCAACCTTTAAAAGTAGTGTTTTAGATGCAGAACTATACTCCATACTTCCATAATCAATAGCAGCTCTTATTAGTGCACAATATATACTTTTAAGAGACTGACGGCATGACCCCATTCAATTCCTGCCAAACACATCATTACATTTATTGCTTTTTTGCATTTGTCCATCATTTTCTGAATATGTACTTTAAAATTTAATTTTGAATCCATCCATATACCCAGGAATCTAACTACTGATGTTTGCTCCAATTGTTGTCCATACACATTAATATTTATTGTTGGGTTAATTTTACTTTTTGCAAAAAAGATCACCTGAGATTTTGACACTGAAAAACGAAAACCCCATTCAAAAGCCCAATTCTCTACCTTTCTTGCAGCAGTTTAAATACACCTCTCCACATGCCCAACATTGTGTCCTCTTTTCAACAGCGCCCTGTTATCTGCATATAATGCAATAGACAACATCTGTCCTCTCTCCTCTAGACCAGCACGGACTACACCACCCAGCCCCTGGCTGTCTGACGTTCTTCGTGAACATCGGACTGATCTCAGGGCAGCTGAGAGGAGATGGCGGAAATCTAAAGATCCAGCTGATCTAGGTAAATATCAGCTTCTGCTTGCAACTTTTTCAAATAACGTTAAAACTGTAAAAACTTCATATTACCAGACCAAGATCAACAGCACCACAGACACTCGTAGCTTGTTTAGAACATTTAACACACTTCTCTGCCCTCCCCCTCCACCACCTGACACATCACTGACAGCAGATATATTCGCCACATTTTTTACTGATAAGGTTACAGCCATCAGCAATACATTCACAGCACCACACCCTGTCAAACACCTGGCTCCTGTATGCAACCCTTCTTTCCCTATGTTCTCTCCTTTAACTGACACTGAGGTCTCTAAACTCCTCCTCTCCAACCACCCCACAACCTATTCCCTTGACCCCATTCCATCACACCTTCTCCAGGCCATCTCTCCGTCTATCCTACCGGCACTTACACACATAATTAACACATCCCTTCTTTCAGGCACTTTTCCCACTACATTTAAACAGGCTCGAGTAACCCCACTGCTGAAAAAACCTGCACTTAACCCCACACAGATAGAACACTACAGACCAGTCCAGTCTCTCTCATCCCATTCATGGCAAAAACACTTGAAAGGGCAGTTTTCAATCAGATCTCCGCCTATCTCTCACAGAACAAGCTGCTGGATGACAATCAGTCAGGCTTCAAAAGTGGACACTCCACTGAGACTGCCCTGCTGTCTGTCATCGAGTCGCTGAGACAGGCGAAAGCTGAATCCAGATCATCCGTTCTGATTCTGCTGGACCTTTCTGCTGACTTTGACACAGTCAACCATCAGATCCTTCTCTCCACCCCCTCTAAACTGGGTATCACTGGAACTGTGCTTGACTGGTTCAACTCTTATCTCTCAGAAAGGTCCTTTGAGGTAGCATGGAGAGGGGAAGTATCCAAGCCACACCAGTTACTTACTGGGGTACCTCAGGGATCAGTGCTTGGGCCACTTCTCTTCTCCATATACACAACATCACTGGGACCCATCATCCAGTCACATGGTTTCTCTTACCACTGCTACGCTGATGACACGCAACTCTACTTGTCTTTCCAGCCCAATGACACCACAGTGACCGCTCGAATCGCTGCCTGTCTGGCAGACATCTCAGCCTGGATGAAGGAACACCACCTTCAACTCAACCCTGCCAAGACCGAACTCCTTGTCTTTCCAGCCAACCCGGCTGTTGAACACAACATCACCGTGCAGCTGTGTTCCATTCTCTACTTGATAGACCTTAGAAAAAGCAGAACCCACTCTTACTTGTATTGTTCTTTTAAACAAGAAATTCATAATCCAGTAATACAGTCTTGTACTTCCATTCTATCCAGTTTTATTAAAAGTCCCTCTTTCCATATCATATTATATGATTTTACAACATCAAAGCATACTCCTACTAACACTTCCTGGTTTACTTGAGCCTTTCTTATTTCAGCTTCCAGCCATAAAACAGAATCCATTGTGTTTCTCCCTTTTCTGAAACTACTTTGGAATGCAGAGAAAAGGTTTTTCTTTTCAATAACATATATCAATCTGTTAATGACCATATGTCCATTAGTTTGCATAAATGTGTTAATGCTATGGGCTTGTAGTTAGTGTGCTGCGAATTATCCTTCCTTGGCTTTTCTATTGGAACTATGATCCCAAGCTTCCAGTCAGCTGGTAATTTCCCTTATTCCCGCACCTTATTAAAAAGACTCAAAATAATATTTAGTGATGTTTCTGTAATATATAAATAATATTTAGTGATGATAGGTGTTTTACCATCTCATAACGGATGTCATCTCTACCTGGAGAAGTTTCCTTTACCCCAGCAAGCACTTTCTTCAGTTCAAATAGGGTAATCTCTAAATCTAATGTAATGGTCCTTTTTCTTCCAAAATTTTAAGGTTCTTACTCAAGCTCAGATCCCTATATCTCCTAAAATTCTTCTGTTATTTTTGAATTACTATGCATTTTAGCAAATGTTTCTGCTAACACCTCTGCTTTTTCACTGTCTGATATTACTGATCTATTGTTATATACTAAGACAGAAATGTTTCCCTCCCATCTTTCTTATCATACACCATACTCCATTCATTTCAATTTCTTCTCCTATTTTATTACAAAATTCCCTGAATTTCTTTTCTTAGATGTCTGTATTACTCTTCTCACTATAGCATGTGCTCTTTTATAATTCATAAAATCATTATAATTGAATGATCTTCTTACTCTCTTCAGTGTTTTATTTCTTTTTATAATTGCCTCATTGCATTCCTCATTCCACCAAGGGGCAGCTTTTCTCCTGCTTCCTGTCCTCTTCTTACCAATTACTTATTCAATTGTACTCCGAAGAACTTAATTAAAAACTTCTACATCCTCTATAGAATTACTAATTTCTGCCATTTTGTTTTGATAATTCCTTATATTTATCCGAGTCGGCTGTTTTAAATTTCCACCTTGGCAATCCACCACTGTTTGAGCTATGTCCACACCGATTTTACTACTGATAGGAATGACCACTACCTATTGTACTTTGATTTAAAACTTTCCAAACACATTTTCCTGCAAAATTTTCAGAAACAAGTGTCAAGTCTAACATTGAATATTTTCCCTGTGCCAAATCAATTCTTGTATAGCTTCCATCATTAATGCATACTAACCCTCTCCATTCTAGCATGTCTTCTATTATCTGTCCGTTATGATCTGTTATTGTACTAATAATGGACTGTGTGCATTAAAGTCACTACACCACACTACTTTATAATTTCCATTCCCTCCTATATTTTCTAACTTATCCTTACTTAACCTGTCACATGGATTGTAAAAATTAATTATTCTAATACTCTTTGATCCTTCCCAAATTTCCACAACCACTACCTCTTATTCCCCATTTACCTCAACTATTCTACACCCAATACCTTGTTTAATAAATGTTGCTACCCCACCACCATTTACTTCATGTCTATCTCTTCTAATTGTATTGTATCCAAATTAATTGTAGTTTTAGCCACGTTTCTTGCACACAAATAATGTTAGGATCATTTTCTTGGTTTGTTAGGAATTTCTTGAATTCTTGTCCATTGGCAATAAAACTTCTTGCATCCATTGCAAGATTGTAATCACCATTATGAACCACCACAGGCTGTCTGACTATTTACTGTCTGACTGTTTGCTGTTTGCATCTTAAGCCTTTCGTTTATCATATCTACATTTAACATCCTCTTATTCCAAGTACGTTTCAGCAGCTATGATAATGATTTTAATTCTTTCGGTCCTACTTTCAGACACTTTATCTACAATCACTTCTTTCTCTTTACTTTGTTCTTGCAACGTAACTTTATGTTGTAGTATTGTTGCCTTTGTTTCTATTTCTTTGGTTGTCCATTTTACCTTCTTGAGAGCTTCAGCATATGATATTCCTTCTTCCACTTTGACATTTTGAACATTTCCTCACTAAACAACCTCCATATCCCGCACTATGATCGCCTCCACAATTACTGCACTTAGGGTTTGTACCTTGCTCACATTTGCCATATTCATGCTCACCTCCGGAGTTCTCCATGGCTGTGGCCCTATGGCCACCTCCCAGGCCTTCTGACCCAGTACCCGTCCTGTGGCCACCTCCCAGTCTCCCTGACCCAGTCCCCGTCCTGTGGCCGCCTCCCAGGCCCCCTGACATAGTCCCCGTCCTGTGGCCGCCTCCCCGACCTCCAGACCCAGTCCCCACCTTGAGGTCATCCCCTTGGTTTCCAGACCGTCCGCCTGACTTTCTCTGGTCTCCCTGGTCCCCGGCTCCATCCTGGCCCTGCCTCCCGGTCTTTGCCCTATCCCCCTCATCCCCTTGCCCCCTGTGCCTCCTTGGACTGCCTGTTTGCCCCTTGTGGCCCCCTTGGACTGCCTGTTTGCCCCTTGTGTGTTTCGTGTTAATCATCTAATGATCTCTGCCTCCGATTACGTTGTGTCTGGGCTCGTTTTAAATATAATTGCCTCCTCGTTTTTAATGATGATATATCACATTCCTTCAGAAAAAGTAAAAATCTAGTAAAATGTACTAGTAAAAACTACATCACAATCTCTGGGCCTAATAATGTTATAATAGTTTTAAATTAATACTGTGTGTAATTGCATAAATTTCCAGATGCACATATATTCGGGGACCTTTGCTTTGATTGTAGCAGCTGCCTTCCTTGGAGGTGTGGTCAGAATGACCATCAGCCTGACGATCATCCTAATCGAATCTACCAATGAGATCACATATGGACTTCCCGTCATGATTACGCTGATGGTCGGAAAACAGACATCCATGTAATAACCAATAATATATGAATTATGAATAATGATTAACCACTCCTTAGCAACCAGCCCCATTGACATCCATTCAAAAAGGCTGAGAGGGATATCTTCAGATCAAAATGTCCTAGAGACATGAGAATTGGCTTGTTTAACTTTGGTGAGCAATCAGTCTTCAAGTATCATCATGGAAACTACTTAGCCATGAGCTAGCAACCATTTAGAGCACTCTAGCAAACCAAACCCCATTAACTTCCATTCCAAATTGCTCTCAGGATCAGAATGTCGTAGAGACTTCATTGTTGGCTTGTATGACTCAGGACAGAAAGCGGCCTTCTAAGTATAACCCTGGCAACTGCCTAGCAACCACATGGGGTTACCTTAGCAACCAAATAACAAATCACATATCTCTGCACCAGAAAATCGTAGAGACTCCCAGATTGACTTATTTCACTCAGGATAGCAAGGAACCTTGATAAGTATCACCCTGGTAACTGCCTATCAACCACATGGGGTACCCTAGCAACCATGGAACAACACATATCTGTGCACCAGAACATCCTACTGTCATGGGGTGGACTCTTTCAACTTGGGGAAGTTAGTGGGACATCGTGGTGAGAAATTATGCCACGGCAATCACCACTCACATTATCTTCAGGGAATGTACCTATCTAGTTATTATTATTATTAAATTGGCTTGGGAAAGTTCTACTATTTAAACGTATTATTATTAGTGGTAGGTTGTGGGGAGAGACATCAATTTGAAATATTACTATTATTATTATATTGTCATCTTAAGGAACCATCATTTCAATCAAATAGCTGATATTAATTCAGAATGTTAAATTTAAGATGTAAATTACAATAAAAACCTAGGCTAAAGTTGAAAGAAATGCCTCTTGTGTGGAATTCATTTTGAAATGGGTGATAGTGACAGCAGAGTCACAGCTAGAATTTAATGAGATGGAACAACAGATAAAACATTTAACTAATCTGATTGCTCACCTTAAAGCTTGACACAACAAGCAGTATTATGAGTTTGTTAAAGATAAAGTGTTGTCTTCTTCAGCTATAAAGGGACAAGCTTCAGAATTCCATTAATTTGAGTTAAGAACATGAAAAAATTCAAACATCTTAGCAATTTAATGTGAGCCTGACAATAGTCTGTTTAGAATTCAGTTAATGTGAGTTAATTATGAGCTTTTTGTTTCAGTGTTTTGTTTATAACTGAGACCAGTTGTTCTGAAACATAGAAGACATGTGACATATAAAGTAAAGTTATTAAATAAATATATTTCGAAGCTGTCTAATCAAGTATCAGTGAATTGAAGCAAGGTAGCATAAAAAAACAGAACTGCCAAACATTCGATATCGTATCAGCAGATGTTGTTCTAAATAATCAGATATCGGTTCTGACATATAGATTTTGTTTTGGTGCATCCCTTGTAAAAAGTCAAGTCAATTTATTTGTACAGCGCCTTTCACAACACACTTCGTTTCAAAGCAGCTTTACAGAAGATCAGGCATTAACAGACGATAAAACTAATGTCTATAATGTCGATGAATCATCATTGTGTAATTAGATACAATACGATTGTTAATTGTGTTTAAAAATAAGTCATTAAATAATAATTGTATTAATATCCCCAGTGAGCAAGCTGAAGGCGAATGTGGCAAGGAACACAAAACTCCATAAGACGTTGATTAATGGAGAAAAATAACCTTGGGAGAAACCAGACTAACTGTGGGGGCCATTTCCCCTCTGGCTAACATCATGAATATAATGTAAATATTACTTATAGTTAAAGTAATGGTTTAAAATTATTAAACTAAATAAGTGTTAAGGGTCAGTGTTTAAACGTCGATTCTGTTTGAACTGTAAGATTAAAGACCGATGTCTTTGAAGTCCAGCCTGGATTAACTGCAGAAGTTAACATAGATGCGTTTGTCCTTGTAAATTGGCTGATGAAGGCTTTTGTTGGCAGTTGATAGTCTATGCATTCCATTTCAAGATTGTAGTCCAATAATAGATCGAGGTGGTGCAGGCAGAGATCAGGGATGTGAAACGCAGTTCAACCTGGCCGGTAATTTCGGTGAGGTTCGGTGTGGTCCATCCTAAATCCAAGGTTCAGACAATGGCATGTGAAGTATCCCATGTCTTATGGTTGGAGTTGGCATCAGTTCATCTTCTGAAGTCTGAAGTGATGTTTGGCTGACACCGGCTGCATTTAGTCATCATCATTCAGCGACACGTAGCAGTGGAGTCCAACACGAAGCAGGAATGGTGCTGGATCCAGTCAGTTCTGGTGACCTCAGGATAGGAGTCCCGAGGTTTAGACAGGGAAACCAATAAAAACATATAAGCATAGATGCCATTCAATTTATGCAGAGTTATATTTCATGATCAATGGCCCTAAAACCTATCCCTGTGGCACTCCATATTTTACTTTTGTTTGGTTTGATTTGACATTTGTTTGGCTATTTACATAGACAAAGTGGTAGCGGTCTGCTAAATATGACCTAAACCATACTAATGCAACTCCACAAATGCCAACATAATACTCTAGCCTATTCAAGAGAATGTCATGATCTATCATGTTGAATGCAGCACTAAGATCTAAAAGCACTAGAAGAGAAATGCAGCCGCGATCAGATGAAAAGAGCAAGTTATTTGTAACTCTGATAAGTGCAGTCTCTGTACTGTGATGAGGTCTAAATCCTGACTGAAATTCTTCGTATATACTATTTCTCTGTAGAACTGAACATATTTGGGAGGATACTACCTTTTCTAGTATTTTTGACATAAATGGGAGATTTGAAATCGGTCTATAGTTAGCCAGTTTTCCAAGATCAAGTTGTGGCTTCTTAATAAGTGGTTTGATAACTGCCATTTTAAAGTTTCTTGGGACATTTCCTAAGCATAGCGAGGAGTTAATAATATTAAGAAGAGGTTCTGAAATTACAGGAGATACCTCTTTTAAGAGCTTAGTTGATATAGGATCTAACAAACATGTTGTGTGGCTTTTGATGTTTCGATACGTTTTGTTAGCTCTTCTTGACCTATGACAGAGAAGGATTGAAGTTGCACATGAGGAAAATTATTAGACACTGTTTTCTGAGGTGCTATGACAGATGATTGCATAATTCCAATTTTATCTGTAAAGAACTTCCATTGTAAGTGCCCCAGTAACCCAGACTGTAACCCAGGAAGGACGAAATATAATTTTTATGGTAATCAATATAATGCCACAAATGCTGTCAAAGGAGCTTAACATGTATTGAACCTGGAACATTCCTTTAAGAAAACTGAATGTCTAGATCAAAAGTGCTTTGAAATTGCAATATTCACAATGTTAGTTTATATCTTATTTTACATCAGGACCAATAAAATATTTCTATGAATTTGTATATAATAGTATCCATATATATTATACAAATTCAATATATATGCATGGCCCTAATCCACAAACAGCATTACAGAGACTGTAGATAAGGATATTTTACATAAAGTATACATGACTGCAACTGTCAGTTGTGTAGGTAACATAAATTCATACACGTCATACTCAGCTCTGTATGTCCATACAATGAAAGTGAATGGGAGCCAGAGCTTTGAAGTTCCAAAAAGCATATTAAGGCAGCATAAAAGTTCTCCATATGACCCCAGTGGTTAATTCCATATCTTTAGAACTGATATGATAGGTGTGGGTGAGAATTGGATCAATATTTAAGTCCTTTTTTACAATTAATGTCCACCTATGAACAGCTCCATACAGTAGGTGGTGATTTGCATGAAGAATATGAATCGGCAATAAACAAAAGATGAAGAAAGTGAAAGTGGAGATTTATATTAAAAAAGGACTTGAATGTTGATCTGTTTCTTTCCCACACCTATTATATCACATCTGAAGATATGGATTGCGGCCTACTTTTTATCACCCTGGCAACTGCCTAGCAACCACATGGGGTTACCTTAGCAACCAAGTAACAAATCACATATTTCTGCACCAGTAAATTGTAGAGACTCCCAGATTGATTATTTCACTCAGGATAGCAATGAACCTTGATAAGTATCAGTTGGATGGGTTGCTTTTATGCTGCCTTTATGTGATTTTTGGAGCTTCAAAGTTCTGGCCACCATTCACTTGAATTTCGAGAACCAACAAAGCTGAGATATTCTTCTAAATACCTTAATTTGTGATCTGTAAAATAAAGAAAGTCATACACATCTGGGATGGCATTGGGAGTGATTAATGAGAGAATTTTAATTTTTGGGTGAACTATTAATTAAAATCTTCTGGCATTCGGTTAATCAGTTGATGATTAATGAAAAAATAATAATGAAGTTCATTATATGCATCCTTAGATGATTTGTAAACACTACTGAACTCCGTAATGAGGATTGGACATTTGTTGGCTTCATTTTCTTTTCCTCCTATCCGATTCATTAAAAATATATATGATTTTAGTTTTATAAATAAATGAATGCATAGGCACAATTAAGAATTAACATTTGTCTGCTAAAAAAACTTTCAAGTTTCAATTTTAATCTTAAGCCAGTTGAATGATAGTGTTTTTAAGTGTTGTGCCAGTTTGCAGCTTGTGCCCTCTGTTTTTTTGTTTTTTGTTGTTTTTTTTGTCCTGAAGTTCTCATTTTCTGACTTATTATAAAGACTCTTCTTTCTGTCTTCCCCTTGTTTTTCTTTGACTGACAGCTAGTGACATCATGGGTCCCAATCTGACATATGTGTATCCTCACACACCCATTCTGCTCTGGTGAGCATCCTGAGGTCCACTATCACGCCTTCCCTGTCCTCACCGAGAGATAACGAGAGGGAGTTCATGAAGGGAAATATCCTCATAAGCAATAATATCAAATTCAAGGTATACCAGGGTTGAACTATATTTATGTAACCACAAGGTGGTGCAAAAGTCCACTGTTTTTATTTGCCTTGCTTGTGTTCAGTAACACAAATTTGAATTAATGCTGTTACTCAAAGCAAGCTTCACTTTTACTATTGCTCACACGAAGGGTTTGGGAGTTGCTCAAATCCCTAAAAATAAGCATTCTTTTTTTGGTGTGCACCTTATCCCGCACTATTTGTTCTTGATACCACAAATCATGTGGCTTGTTGTGGACAGGTGTGCTTTGACTTTAAGCAAACACTATTTGTTAAAATTTTTCCCTGGCTGATGATAAAACTGGTGAAAAAATCCCATAAACTTGAACTGAAGGAGGGTTCTTTGAGCCATATCTAAAAACCAGAATGGGATCTATTGACTTGTACCAGTAAGCATGTATCTTGCAACCATGTAGCAACATGCTAAAGTCCTCTCTAAACACCTTAGTAACTACTCGCATCTTCAGAAAATGTAAAGATCTAGTTTGTATTTTGTAAACTTATTCTCAAAAAAGGATTTTTGCTGCATGCTCAGTTTTCTTAATTAAAATGAACTGAAACAACACAATTCTAGAATGATTTCTCACAATTTGATTTCATTGCATTCTATCCATTTGAGTTGGGACTACATGAATACCTTTTTCTGGTGTTGATGCTGTGTTGATGAATCTGGGCAGGGGATTTCCATTTCCCAGCATGCTTTGCATGGGACTGGATAGGGAGAACAAGTGTTAAAGTGTGTTTTAGTATGCATTTTTTAGCTAGATAAGAATATTAGGAGATTTGTTAATGTTTAATATTCTGTAATAGTGGTATTTAAAAAGAGAGTCTGTTCTGCTGGAGTTTGGAGTGGTTGGTGAAGAATGCCGCTTGTATTTAGGTTGAGGATGGGGTTCACTTTCAAGTGGTACTCAGTGACGTGCGGTGATGTCTTAAAGAGGCTAGGCACTGAGTTATGAAAGCCAGATTACCTGATTGTTTAAGATAATACGTAATAACAGTGAACGTTACGCACAAGCGCAGCATATCAAGAAATGTACAAATCAGGATGTATATAGTGTGTACTCTCTCTCTCTCTCTCTCTCTCTCTCTCTCTCTCTCTCACACACACACACACACACACACACACACCCACACACACACGCGTAAACAGTGAACGTTACGCACAAGCGCGGCATATCAAGAAATGTACAAATCAGGATGTATATCGTGTACACTCTCTCTCTCTCTCTCTCTCTCTCTCTCTCTCTCACGCACACACACACACACACACAAGCGCACAGCCACATAGCCAATCTTTTCTTACATACCAATCAGTTTGAAATGATCGGATAATTTTTTGGGCCCTTTTGCTGTACTAGTCCATCTAAGGCTGGCGTAGACCTCCCTCTTGCAATTAACTCCTATTTGGAATTAAAATCGAGCTTGGAAAAATTTCTTAATTCCGTGATTACGGCTGGTGCTGTCATTTTGAATTTTGCGGGGATTAGGCATGTACGCTAGCTGTGGTGTAATGACGTTAGCTACGCAAATGTCCAGGAATATCTTGATTTTAATTGGTCCATGTCTGATACGTAACGGAGATGATTACTGGCATAACATATTTACGTCAAAAGGCACAGCAGATTTGTGCTTTTTGCCGTACGTGTTAAAGAATACAGGATCGAAGTGCGCATGCGCAACATGGGTTTTCCGCTTGTCGTCTGCAATGAATGGACCGTAAAAGCACTGCTTATTCTACCATATGTTTTTAGTTGATTATGCGTAACTGCTACATTTGTCATCATAACGTCTAAACAATTGGAATAACACACATATTGCATATATAAATCACAAGAATAAAAAGTAAAAATATAAATACAAGTTTATTATTTAATAAACATTTTATTTTTGAATTTTGGCAGGGTAGGCAGTGCCTAGTTTGCCTACCCAGACCGCACGTCAGTGGTGGTACTTGATTTGAGTGCAGCTTAGCTTTTTAAGCAGTTGCTATTAAATTGATAGTGCAGCAGTTTCACTGTCCTTACACTTGCTCACCTGGTATATACTAATGATTACTAAAATAAATGGGGGATGGGGTTTAATAAAATAATTTTGTATAAAATAAAAGGGCTTTTATAAAATTATAAGCATCACATTTCTGTGTTTAAACCCTCCAAATATTGTCCCCATTCACTTCCATTGTAAGTGTCTCATTATAAGTTATTTTTGTGGTAATCATCATTATGCCACAAATGCTGTTGATTAAGCTTAACTTGTATTCAACCCGGAATATTCCTTTAACCTGTTGATACACACCTCCTTTTTGAGCACAAACCATGAAAATAACATACCTAAATGGTTGTTTTTACTGGAGTATGGACACAGTTGTACTTTGGGCTTTATTTCCCAAGTTTCAGAATTAATATATGTTGTTATTTTTTAAAGTTAGAGAAGCTGAAGTTTATAGTAATGGAAATATTTTGTGCTGAACATGTTTTTATAATCCAAAAATAAACCATAATAAAAGTGCCAAGACAACCCAGAAATACAATGTTCTCAAATCCACAAGTCGAAAGAAGTTATGTTTCATATTTGAAGATGATCTAACAAAAAATTAGGTTCCTGTAAGCTTTTTTCTCTGTAAAATCGCTGGAAGTGTACAGAGTAAAATAAAGGCTCAGCCTCTCAAGACAACACTAAATCTGAGTGCCGCACTGCTCGGCATTTATCAATAAAACAACGCCGCATTTTTAATTGTAAATGTTTTAAATTAAATTTAAGTTAATTGTATATGAGACTCTAATATATAAGATTATATACAGTTTTACAACATGAATGCTGCTCAGATTGCATCGTTTGTTGAAGAACGATGACGAAGGGTAATTCTTTCAGGCGAGATCTCGTGTAAACAATGGAGAATATATCAATATTTCTCAGATTTATCACTTTTATGGACAAAAAGTGCTATTAGATGTTTTTCAATGAACACTTGTCATTGACAATTGACCCAAGTGTGTTGAACTGGATTCATCTGGCGATCGCGTTTTCATAACAAAGGTATGAAGTCCCGTTTTGATATTGCATGTTTTCATTTGTACTCCTGCACAAATAACTAAATTACTGTTTCTGGAGCATTGCTATCGTAAAACAGAGATCGGATATCAATGTTGAACCCTTAGACCTTTGAAAAGATGTAGGCCTATAATTTGTTAACATTAATTACATTTATAGATAGTAAATTATATATTAAATGTAAGCAGAGTGACGTCACCCCCATGCGGGGCAATTGTGTATCAACAGGTTAATGATTAAATTACAGTCTGAATCAAAATCATTGTTAAAAAAAAAAAATCTCCATCCAGGTATAACAAATGCCTAGAAAGGTCAATAGATTGAAAATATCAAAATTTAAATCAGAATCTTAATAAATGTTTCTAGTCTTATTGTGAACAAGTTCTCATTGCTAGTTATCCAAAGAGAGAAAAGTGTTTGTTCCTTTAGAATTCACCATTCAAATTTCAAAGGATAAAATCAAGTCCCATCCTATTTTAATTCACACTGATTATTCTGTTTCACTCTAAAGGACATCAAATAGTGGAAGTATTGTGAATGCTTCTTACAAAATTTCAACATAGAAGGCATTTTCACTGTCATTTCATTGTCATTCCACAACATAATTGTTTTTTTGTTTTGAGGATGTTTTTTTTTTAAAATGTCTAAACCAGCAAAATGATAATGTATGCGGTGAAAACAAGTGTGTTGACACGTTCGGGGGAGCAGAGGAGGAGGAGGAGTCAGTCGATGAAATCATACCCGTCCAGTGAGCTGCGTAACATGGAGCCGGCTGAGGAAGGTCAGGACATCCTTCAACAGATGCTGGAGAGGAGGTCAGCTGAGTGACCTTTTACCTCCTATCTCCCTGTCCCTTTGAAAAATATGAATCTTGTTATGACAACAGTGAGCCTAATATTGGCATATACTAACACTCACAGCATTTCTGTACTCCAAACCCATCCCCAGGCCCCTCTCATGCCTGTGCCCGGAACAAAAGGTCCATTTGTCCCCCCTTATCAGTGGCCCTGAGCTCAACAATGCTCTTCATGGACACTTTTGTTGACTTGTCTAACAAGTACAGTAACTTTCGAAAAAATTGTTTGCTGTGGTGGAAATGATGGCACATTTGTGCGTTGTAATTTAAAAGAAAAATGTATAGAAATAATTTTAACAAAATAAATATTCAAATGGTTTGTTTATTTGACTCTTTGTTTAGATGATCATAGTTTTAAACATGTAATTATTTGTATTTTTATAATGGATTTTGTTCACCCTGGTGCAAATAAAAGTATATGCTATTTACTTCACAGTATAATAGTGTCAGATATTATTTGCAATCCAGCCTTGGTGCAGATAGTGTCAGATACTATTTGCACCCATATTTAAATATTAACATAAAGTATGGGCATCGCTGCAGTGTGTTTATTTAGAGTCCCACAGACACACTACATTAACCCCTAAACCTAACCTTACCTTGGAAAAAAATACACTTGGTTTATTACAGTAACCATGGTTTCATCATGGTATTTTTTGTAAATTTACAGTAACAACCAAATTAAACATGGTTACTTTATTACCATTATATTACTGTACTAACACCATAGTTAGTTGCATGAAAACTATGGTTTCTACCGAAAAAAAGATAATTGGTTACTACAATATTGCTATAGTAATACAGTGATGCAATTTGCACACAAGCGTTGATGAGCCATGGGAACGAGTTTGATCGACAGACCCGCCTCCGAAACAAACCCTTCTCTGCACTCTTCGTCATTCACTGTGACCAAATCACTGCGATGAAATCAACATTTATTTTCATTTTGATCTGTTATTTTAAGTAGTATTAAAGGAAATATTAAGAGTGGAAACAGGAAATCGGATGGAGAAACGAGTGGGAAAAAATGGGGATTCGAACCGCAGTTGCTACAACAACAATCACACATTGTCTTTACGGCCCACGCCACTGCAGCATCATCTACAGTATTGACTAGTTTGTCGTATATTCCTGTGGTTTCACCAGACTATTGGGGTGCAAATAGCTTCACTGTGTGGCAGATGCTATTTACACCAGGGTGCAAATAGACACTCCGAAAAAATAAATGCCTGGGACATGAAAGTGCACAACGTTGAAGAACCACCCTTAAAAAACCTCAGTGTACCAAAATAATAATGCATTGTGAATGCTGATTTATGCCATTTAAAATAAAATTGTCATACGTACAATGGATTTGATCTTAATAATTAATATTGTTAATTACCAATGCATCCAGACTGTTTACTTTTGAGTTTTGTGTAATTCTCATTATTCTCAAAGGTGATTTTCATGATACTTTAATTTCTGCAATACAATATTTTTACAACTTTTTTTTAACTCAGCACAAACACTACTTGTTTCATTTTGTTTATGCAACATATCATTTATTTATTTCTTGTGATTATGGGGTTAAATACGACCCAGACATGTTCTTGGCTGATTTTGTGAGATTCCCCCTATTACTTGCAATTGATTGCATTAAACTGCATCAACTGTTAACATCAAATACTAGGAATATTGGTACCACATACTGTATGTGCATTTTTTAAGTTTAGTTTGATTTAAAAATAAAAAAATAAAGAATGTATTGTTAGATTGTATTTGTTTGGTCTGTTGTGACCAGCCTAAATGTGTCTGTCTCTCTCTCTCTCTCTCTACTGTAGAGTGCCTTACAGCCACGACTCTCTCATTCAGAGATGACTGAAGACTACTCCCGATTCCCTGACATCCATGATCTTGACTTGGCTCTTCTCAACCCACACATGATTGGGGTAATCATGTCTGACCTATCAAACTCTGCAGAAGAGTGACTGGATGCTCAGTGCAGTTCATAACCTAGTGCTGGAGATGTCTGTTAGACATGGGTGACTCTTCAACTAGGGGCAAAATATGTGCCCAGTGATGTGCTCTCATCACTTCTCATTTCTATCAGAACCCAATATAAACCTTTCTGGAAAAACTCAATTGATCTATATGACCCCTTTTACACCTGGTATTAATTCATCCAAATGCCTCTTCTGTGACCACTTGTGTTCTGATTTCAAGGGCAGGGTCTCTGATATAGTGATCAATGTATGCTGTCATGAATAAGTTTGTTACTGCATGATGATGAAGCGAAAAAAAAAGCGTGATACAAATTTTGCATTGTTTCTCCCTATTATACCTGGATTTTATCTAAGCACAGTTGTGGCATTTTGAGCAGAATTATTTATCATTTTAGTGGAGTACCTGTATTAACTAAGTTTCAGATCTGTGTCACTGCATGTTGATATCAGGTGTGCTTAAAAAGTTCTGTCTTGTGCATGTGTAAAACTTTATGCACTTTTCATATTGGCATCTGTATTGGGGGCATTGATTTTTTGTTACAAAAAATATTACAACATGTACACACAAAATATCAAATGAATTAATAATAAGGATAATTTCTTAGAAAAAAGTGCAAAGTAGAATTTCCCAGACTTTAACAACTTTTCATTAAGCTATAATATAGGTGAAGTTAAAGGGATAGTTCACCCCAAAATGAAACTTCATGCCATCACAATTGTGTATGACTTTATTTCTTTTACAGAACACAACCACATATTTATAGAAGAATATCTCAACTCATACAATGCAAGTGAATGGTGACCAAAACTTTGATGGTCCAAAAAGCGGCATAAAAGTCATCCATACTACTCCAGAGGTTAAGTCCATGTCTTGAAAAGTGATATGATAGTTGTGGGTGAGAAATAGATAAATAATTAAGTCCTTTTTTCCTATAAATCTCTACTTTCACTTCCACGTTCTTCTTCTTTTGTTTTTTTGGCGATATACATTCTAGATGCATATCGCCACCTATTGGTCAGGGCTGGTCAATGATGGAGATTTATAGTAAAAAAGGACTTAAATATTAATCTGTTTCTCACCCACACCTATCATGTCATTTCTGAAGTTATGGATTTAACCAATGGAGTTGAAATATTCCTCTAAAAATCTTAATTTGTGTTCTGCTGAAGAAATGAAGTCATGCACATTTGGGATGGCATGAGGGTGAGTAAATGATGAGAGAATTTTCATGTTTGGGCGAACTACCCTTTAAAATCTGGATAAGGGGCAATCACAAAATTTTGAAATTCTGGCAAATTAGTTTTTACACCGTTAAGTAATTAAACACAATAAAAAGTTAAAGCTATTATACTGTAATGTATCTTTTAAAACAGCGCTTCTCTACCTTAGACCCCCTACAGTTGAAGAAAATGTTCAAAAATTTCCCCTAATTGAAAAATCACCCATATATTTACTGTGTGTATGTGTGTTATTGGTGTGTGTTTGTGCTTGAGAATGGCTCTTAATTGGTGTTAATTGGCTAACAGGAAGTGCTGAAGTGCTCTTGATGTGAAGTGAGTGCTACAGTGAATGTTTGTTCAGTGCTCTCTTTCAGACATAATTAGACTCATTACACTTAGCAGAAACTTGTTTCTTTCACAGGATGTGACTCCTTACATGAAGCCCTGTCCGTATATTGTCTCTCCATATACATCCGTATCCCAAGTTTTCAATCTTTTCAGGACAATAGGGCTCAGACACTTGCAGTCAATACAGTGAGAGAGGTGTTGCAAAGAGTAAACTTATTATTATGTTTATATATTATAAACATGTTGTTACGAACGGCAATCTGCATTATATCTCTTTCTTTCACGGAACACATAATGAGATATTTGGAAGAATGTTCACACTGCTCCTGACTGGGGGCTGTCAAGTGTCACAAAGCAACATAAAAGTATGATTTGTGCACTATATTCCAAGTCTTCTGAAGCAATACAACAGCTTTGTGTGAGGAACAGGCCAAAATTGAAGTCATTATTCACTGATAATCTTAAGCTTAAATTTCAGCTTTTGTATGACTTCAGAAGACTTGGAATATAGTGCACAAATCATACTTTTATGATACTATTATGTTACGCTGATAAGAACACAATACTAATGGCAGACAATTATCACCCCACTCCCCTCAAAAAAAGTTTACCAATTAGTCAATTGCATAGACTAAAACAGATCTGTGATACTAATGATGAATTTAATGTGCAGGCTAAACAACTCTGTAAAGGGGTTAAGATGGGCAAGGAGGAGGCGAGAACCGGCTTCACAATATAAATCATAGTTTTATGATAAACTTAAACAAAAACACACAAACATGAACACATACAGGGCAGCTGCCCATAGTTTTCTCTCTCTCTCAAACTGCCGATCAGGTTGATTGGGGTCCTCGCTGCATTCCTTCCTGCTTTGCCTCAGGCAGGGGAGCCCCTGGCATGTCGTAAATCTACCCACCCCGTTCCCCGCATCCGGGCACTCGCGGTATTCCTTCCCCCGGCGGATGGCATAGGCGCTTCCCTGTGTGAACCCTACGACGTTTCGGCACAAATGTAAAGGGATTGTGGGAAAGGAGGAGGCGAGAACCTGCTTGATAATATAAATAATAGTTTAATGGTAAACTTAAACAAAAACACACAAACATAAACACATACAGGGTAGCTGCCCATAGTTCTCTCTCTCTCTCCCGAACTGCCGTCTCCGGTCGCCTTTATCCCTTGCTCGCCTCATCAGGCTGATTGGGGTCCAGGCATGTGTCATTCCAGCATAGCCTGCCCTCCTTCGTGCTATAAACTCATTGAATGTTTTAAATCTTGAGGATATCCAGACACTTGGTTAAATAATAGTGGTGCTTAGACTACTAAACAACCAACACTAATTCTCTCTACTATTATTATACATTTGAAGACAAGAAAACATTCTACGAAATGTCAGGAATTGTGAAAAACTGAATTTGAATGTATATGGCTAAGGTGTATGAAATCTTCTGACTTCCACTTTATGAAAAGATCTCATAATTTATCAAACATTTAGGTTAAATCAGATGTTTTTAATAAGTATAAACCTTCTGTGAACTGGGTTGATTGGAGCAATGGAGGAATCAGGAGACAAGGAAGCAGGTTCAAGTCAGTCCTTTTATTATTCCCTTTTTTTGGTCACACAGAATCGATGGTCACCGTCGATAACAACTTAATATTATTTTGTAAAGATATATATGAGCACTCTTGCAACACACTCTCTCGCTGTCGTGCTTTCTGGTCACTCTCTCTCCCTCTCTCGACACTTGCCGTTCCTTAAATGTCTCTCTCCGTATCACTATAATAAGACACAGGTGTTAGAGGTAATTACAAACCAGATGACAAGCCTTACCGCTCTCTCTCTCTCTCGCAGACCAACACACGACCACACCCTCCATGCCACACCTTCTTTCATACAAGGCTTGTATTCCTGCAGAAGTTGTGCTGCATGCCAGAACTTAAAAAAATGCAAAGAGTTCACAAACAAAATAGTATACTATATGAACATGTATAACCTGCACAACTAGAAATGTCATTAATATGTTAAGATGTCCATGCCAGAAGATATATATTGGTAAATGTTCACGTCAGTTTAAACTAAGAATTAACAAACATAATTCGAACATTAGACGATAAGATTTAACTTCCCCAGTAGCTAGAAATTTCATTGAAATGGGTCATAATATAAAACATTTAGAATGCACATGATAGAGTTTGTTCAAGTATACCGAAGAGGAGGATATTTAAATTTAGAGTTGTTAAAACTTGAAACCTTCTAGATCTATAAGATGAAGGCATTAGCCCCTAATAATTTAGATGAAGAATTAGATCTATCATGTTTCCTCTAAAATTATTATACTAAGTAGTATTTTGGGGGGTTTGTGAATTGAATGTCATTAAATGTAGCACAAGAAATAGTTAATTCAAAATATTTGATCATAGATATCTTCTGATATGTAAATTAATTAGTTTTTTCTAAAAGTTAAGATCTATATTGATTTATGACAGTTTATACCTGATGCTTCAATGTAGAGAGCTTACTTTTATTGATGATTCTTACATTTATTGACGATTCTCACCTTCATTGAATGTCTTGATTAAATGTTAGAGAATACTTTATGCTTCTATATAAAATCGAATACCGGTATGTCTATACAGATATCTTGTTGGGAATGGTATATATGTATTTAATTCACTCATACCTTATTTAATGTTATTGAATGTATTTTGTAACAAAACAAAAGTGGCATTTCTAATCATGTGACATCATGTCATGTGGTTGCAACAGGGTTTAAAATGGGAAAGGAGGATGCGGGAACCGGCTGAATGGTCAAAATAATATTTCCTGAAACAAAAAGACACACAAGCAGCTGCATGTGGCTCTCTCTCTCTCGAACTGCCGCATCCCGCTGCACCTATCTCTCTTCTCGGCTGATTAGCCCGATTGGGGGCCGGGCGTGCGTAGACAGCCCGGCTCGCCTGGCTCGCCCTCCTGCTCATCACAGTGGTCTATATAAGAAAATGGGTTGATAGATATTGTCGAACACGCTGAGGAAGGCCTAGTAGCCAAAACGTCTGTTTGTTACCCCATGTGAATTAAAAAGTAGCAACTGAAAGCTTGTTTGCGGATCATAATTTTAATGTGTTGAGCAGTGTAATGTATAAATAAAGATATGGGTCAGGAGCTTCAGTTAATGTTCACATCAACCATCAGAATGGGGAAAAAATTTGATCTCAGTGACCATGGCATGATTGCTGGTGCCAGATGGGCTGGTTTGAGTATTTCTGTAACTGCTGATCACACACAACAGTCTCTTAGAGTGTAAAGGGAATGGTGCAAAAAGCATCCAGCGAGCAGAAGTTCTGTGGGCGAAAATGGCTTGTTAATGACAGTCAACAGAGAATGGCCAGACTGGTTCAAGCTGACAGAAAAGGTTTGGTAACTCAGATAACACCTCTGCACTCAATTGTAGTGAGCAGGATAACATCTCAGAATGCACAACATGTCGAAACTTGAGGTAGAATGGCTACAACAGCAAAAGTCTGTCAGCTTCTGTCAGCCAAGAACAGAAATCTGAGGCTGCAGTGGGCCTACCATTTGTGTACCTCAACAGAAATCCAGATTTCTCCGAACAGGCGATGTTTTTCCAATCATCTACTGTCCAGCTCTGCAGCCTCGGTTTCCTGTTCTTAACAGTAATGGTACCCAGAGGGGTCTTCTGCTGCTGTAGCCCATCCGCCTCAGTGTTTGACGTGTTGTATGTTCAGACATGCTTTTCTGCATAGAACTGTTGTAATGTGTGGTTATTTGGGTTACCGTAACCTTCCTGTCAGCTTGGACCAGTCTGGCCATTCTCCTCTGACCTCTGACATTAACAAGCCGTTTTCACCCTCAGAACTTCCGCTCGCTGTATGTTTTTTGTTTTTTGCAGTTCTCTTTACACTCTAGAGACTGCATGAAAATCCCAGGAGATCAGCAGTTACAGTAATAATCAAACCAGCCCGTCTGGCACCAACAATCATGCCACCATCTAAATCACTGAGATCAAATTTTTTTTCTCATTCTGATGGTTGATGTGAACACTAACTGAAGCCAAGCACTAAGTGAACCCATATCTGCATGATTTTATACATTACACTGCGGCAACATGATTGACTGATTAGATAATCGCATGAATAAGGAGATGTACAGGTGTACCTAATAAAGTTGCCGGTGTGTGTATACACACGCACACACACACAATATATATAAAGACATATATGATGGACACAAGAAAATGTATCTGAGAAGTAATGAGCTTTCTGTTGAAGTGTGTTATGACTAAAGAGTCGCTGCACCTGGTGTTCAGTCAGTCAAATTCACTGAAGAGTTCAGAGCTGGATTTCATAAATGTCTTCACGGCCGGGTGCCTGGAGTTTAACACGCTCTGACACATGCATGCAAATCTCCTAATATAAGCTGATGTGTCGGACATGGGCCATTTCAGTCAAGATCTGATTGTCACTAAGGAAACAAGCCTCATAAATCGCTAATCATTGTACTCCTTAAAACTAGAGTAAATTATTTTCAAGGTTGTTGTTAATATGTCATCAGTTCAGGTCACCAGACAATTCTCATGGTCCAGGATGAAATATTTCTGTGAATGTATACATACTCACCTGCATACATAATATTTCACAGAGTCGAGATGACCATTTTTTATTGGCAGTGCCTCAACTGACATTAAACAACCTGACATGAAGCGATTGCCTGAGGTTAGTTACTGTTATGTTATGACAGCCAACAATAGCACAAGTTGAGCCTGAAATAAATGTTTACTCCAAAAAATTAATTTAAATGGTTGTTATCTGTCTGGATCACTCGTTTTGGTAGTTTTTGCATTACGTCTCAAAACCAGAAACAGAAAACAGGCAATTAGAATCATCATGGTGCCGCCTAGTGGTTGCTCAGGAAAACAGTGGATAGGAAATAGTAGGGCTGGGCAAACAAATTCTATAGATATTTATCGTAAAAAATAAATCCTCAATATCAATGATTACATTTTAAGTAATTTTCAATATTAAGCCTATGTTATACATCTAGATGATAGAATCAGGTACGTGACGCAAAACAACAACAGCAGTTTGGCAAAGTTATACACACACAACTAGCTAACTGAATCACTGTCAGAAATCTGCCAGTTAGGAAGTATTCGCTGGCTAGCGGATACATAGACCTGCTGTCTTAGAAACCAGTAGTGAGGCTAGGTAGCTTCTATCTAGCAGCTAGCTATCTGGCTATCGACTCAACACAATAACAACTCCGACATCAACACCATTGCTAATTATTAAAGTACTATTTAGATAAAAGTTTATCTCATGATCCATAATGCTGTCACGTGCAAGGAAGTATTTCTTCTTTTTGTGATGTTTTTGTTGCAGTTAGTAATCCATTTTATGGAGCATTACCGCCACCTACTGAGCTGGAGTGTGGAGCATCACAGAAAGTATTTTAGTATTTTAGAGTCAAACGTCCGCTGAAGGCGATGATCGAAATCGATCAATATGAAAAAAATATCATGATTAGATTTTTGGCCTTATCGCCTACCCCTGAAATAGTGATTGAGAAAACAAGTGAGCATTTTCAGACACAGTTGCCATGAGGAAGAGCAATTTCGAAAGTTAACCACAGTCGCCCTAGACATCGCTACATTATGTGCGCTAATCCTAGGCTATTGTGTGGAAACAAGATAGAAATCCTCTTTTAATGTCCCTTAAAACATATTTTACCAGTTTGAATCAGAACTGAGTCCTTCCTCTAAATTCACTCCCCAGACACGTATAGGGTTATAAGTACACTCAAAAATATTTTGGTTATGTTATGCTGACGCCTAGAGGCAGCATTACACAAAACCAAAAACTCGCAGTTGCCAATGCCATTGTAGAAATGTGCTATTTGCTGTCAGCCATGATCAATTTAAAAGTATACAGTTAAAGAATCCAATTACAGGGAACTGTCGAGATAAAGCTAGTAATAGTGCGAAACATTTGAGTCTCTGGTGTCTGCCATAACAAATCCAGTGTTCATTTTAACATTAAACCTTTAAAACAATTGTCACCTCAAGAAGCGTTATGACACAAGTTTGACATCAGCTATGTCAAATGCCATTGGCTCTTGCATGTCTTGTTACCGATGGCGACAAGCTTTTGACCACAATTTTATAGAGAAAGGGAATGCGATTTTCATGGGAAAGATTGATATAATAGTATAATGTAACTAATATTGTGGTTAAACGTGCATTAATATCAGAAGACAGTGAAGCCTCCATTGAGACTGCCCTGGGCTTACCTGCCTCATTGGTAAGTAGATGCTGAAGGCTGCTTTTGTATTCTATATTGTGACTCACTGGGCTTTTGAACAGACGTCAGTATTTTATAACGCCTTGGTAGTGAGAATGGATTGCTATCCATAATTCTGAAGAGATAGATCCGACAATCTGAGAATTTTATTAAACAACTCCCTTCACCAATTGCAGTTAAGGCTGCAGTTCTGAAGTCAAAATTCTGATGATCTGTTAGCCAATTGGCTTGCGTGGTTTAAGCGGACACTTCCTTTGGCGTAATCATGTAGCTAATGAACTTGTGAACTCTCTTTGTCCAACATTAAAATTGCTGAAAAGAAAAAAGTTTTTTTTTTCTAAAACCCTCCTCCTCCCCTGCTCCAATTGTCTAGATCTGTTACATGGGATTGTATGTGTCTATTTGTGCAGTAGCATGTACACATGCTTACACAGTATGTCTGTGTATGTTCAGTAGTATGTCTCCATACTAGCTCTGCAGCAGCTTCATAGCAGATCTAATACACCAAGACAAAATCTTATCAGCATGATGTACTCACATTGACATGCTAAATCAGGGGTGCCCACACGTTTTTGCATGATGATCTACTTTTAAATGGCCAACTTAATAAGATCTACCAACTAAAAAAATCACAGTTTCATTTTTTTAAATGCTTATTGGGACTACTTCATGTATCATGGAATTAATCTTGTAATTAATTAAAAAAAAATATATGTAATAATGTTCAATGTTGATATCACTATCAATGTTTTAACACTAAACCCAAAACACCTACAGCACAATATAAAAAATAGCCAGGGTATTTACCTTATTCTGATGATTTGCACTGAATTGAATCAGTCAGTTTTGTATAATCCGGGCATTAGCTGCTGGTAGCTAGTCTCAAACACTGCTAGCTTCGCAATTTCGCGCTCTGTTCTCAGAAGCCCTTGGATTTGACAACTAGCCTGAACCTAGTTGTCATGGCAACTGAATAAACAAAATCTTGCCTGGTCAAAATTTACTCGTCAAGTGCAAGTCAGACAGAAACTAAAAGAAGGAAAGACATTTTATATATATATATATATATATATATATATATATATATATATATATATATATATATATATATATAAAATTAAAATTAACGGAAGCACATTTACATTTTGTGCGATCTACCAGCATTGCCTTTGTGATCGACTGGTAGATCGCGATCGACGTATTGGGCACCCCTGTGCTAAATCTTTCCAAGAGTTGCCCTGACTGAAATAGATTTGCATATATCGGAATATTTTGGAATAAAATTGAAATATAGCCTGTTTCCAGAATTATAATCAACAAGTTTCATATTTTCTAATCGTTTTGTCTTTGTGTCAGATTTTCAAATATTTTTCTTCAACTTTTGTAAGGTTGTGATTCACCTCAGTGCTAGTTGGTAACTCTTTAATGATGGATTTTATGAAATCTCTCAATCTCTCCCCCATACTCCATCACACATTCACTTGGTGAACAATCCTGTCCTCCAAATAGCTACTAAATTAAGATGTGTCATAAGTGGTGCAACATGTTAGTTTATAAGGAATTATAAAAAAGTGGAACATTATCTGCCTCTGAGGGTCATTTTGCATATGGTCATATATCATATCTGTCATTTTACCTCTCAGTTCAATGGATTAACCCGCTGACTAACACCAATCCTCACCTTCACCTCTGACAAGAGTGTTCACCGGAACAGCGTTTTGAGCTCCTACGGATGGCTCTAGTGTAATTATGAGGATATGAGGTTATCAGTCAGTCTCTTGGCACTTTTCTCACCTGGACTAATGCTAGGCTAGACCAGCGAAATCAGTCTTTGACAGTCTATTAGAATTTGATGAGATTTGAGTGCTTCACTCCAGAGTGTAAATCCAAGGTTTCTAATGAGAGCCGTTGACAGTGGCCGTGGTCAGAAACTGAGGCATTATTCATGTAATCAGAAGAGTCCTGCTGAGCTTGTGTAATAGGATTAAGGTTGACATGGTAGTAGTTTTTTAAAGCTTAGGCCAGGTGTTGAAATGCTCAGGAGTAATAACCACCTGCAGCTGTTCCATCCATTATAGAATAGCAATGATGTGTCCTCTAACGACTCTGATAATGGCCATTAGAAAAGATTGTGTGGGTGGTAAATGAGTCACTACGTAGATGCCCAAAGAATAAGAGAAGGGTGACTTGGTGTTTCTACGTTAGTGAACTTTTGAAGACATTTTTTTATTTGTAATAATAAAAAACACAACAAAACTGATTTAAAAGAAAGATTTTATTAACTTTAAATTTTTCAGTTCTGATTAATAGGCCTTCAATATACTTGCACCTAGCGGTACTGTTCTTTCAACAAAAAAGCTTAAGTATTTCAAATCTAGACCTTAATCATTTTTAATGTAATGTGTTACAATGTATTGTTTTTTAAAATAGCACAATCTTTTCACAACTGCTTAAGTCTCATCAAAAGAACAAGCTACACACCAGACAAGGATCTCACAAAAGCTTGTAAATTCATGCAGAATAAATAAAACATGAATAGTACACATTATATGTCACATACGTATATGGATAGTTCATGCCTATGGATTGGTTTTAGAAACGTATGGACTTTACATTCAAATTACACAATGGAAAGTGTGTCTTTGATACTGTAACTGGTCACCATTTCTTTACAGTTTTATACAACTTGTAATCACCTTTTTACCTTCACTAGTTCATTTTAAATGGTTTTGTGGTCTGACAAATACATTTTTAAATGTACAGATATTCCATATAGTTTTTCAATTAACATGATGTCATAAAAGCTGCATGCATAATACATATTACAGAATCAGCAATGCACTTTAAAACCTTTTTAGATGGAATATAGTATGTCACACCACAGGTCATGTCAATTCTTCCAAAAGATATCTAATGTCAACAACCCATAATAATAGTTTCATTCATATCTTAAATATCTTCATTAGCACTCAAATTACAACTACTAGTACAATATAAATACATCAATAAACCAATCTAAAAGCAAGCCATAAAGTAATATAAAGCATATTTCACAAGTTGCAAAAAATTGATGAGAATATTGATGGGAAATTGTTTGTGTAATTTCCACATCTTACATTAATAAAAAAATAACAATAATTGCATATGCTCAAGATTGAAATGCATAATTGTATTTTAACATGCCACTGTAATTATTTTGCAAAATAATTTAGATATCACAGATACATATATATTTTATGCTCTTAGTATTTTTAATGTCACTATTCACTCTGCTGCTAACCTTTTTTAGAGTTGCACCCGAGGGTGCTGGAAGACCCTATACGGTCCAGTCTCCCCCCAAAACAGCCAGAGAGACTTTTACTCCGGGTGGACATGAGAAGATCTATGAGACGATTTCTCTGTGTATCAAATCCATCTGCAGGGTTTGTGTCCTCTGCTGGAGGGGCCTCTTCCTCTCGGTCTCTGTCCCAGGACGTGGAAGCAGGGCTCTGCTCCGGTACGGAGTTGCTGTCTTCATAATCGACGGCTCTCTCAGAAGTCTCCTCTGCGGCCAAGGCCTCCTCAAACTGCTGCAGCAGGCTCTGGAGAGGAGATGCATTGTAAACCGAATTGTTTATTACCTATAACATATATTGATCCAATGGTCCATAACTGATCAACAATATATTTTTGTGCCCTTATTATTCTTTGCGAGCTAAAAATAATCAACATGATTAAGTTCCCCTGTTTAGCCCTTTAGAAAAGAGCTGCACAAACAGACCCAATATTATAAAATGTAAAACTAAGTTATGAATTGGTCGTGATTTATTTAATTGCATATATCTACACACTCTCACCACTAAATCGTAAGGATTCATACAACTTCTAAATTTGGCTAATTCGTATAATATCGTACGACTGCATGTATGAATTCGTATGACTTTGCCGCTGGACATCGACTTTGCCGCTGGACATCTATTACGTGACAATTACTTGCTTCTGTCACACTCAACAGCTTCCCATCATGTCTACACACTCTGATAGGTTAGGTTTAGACAATGGGTTTGGTAAGGGCATAATATTCATTAATCATTAATCAAAACATAAAGAGTGACATACCACATATTAAAACATTCTGGAATTCATGTTCATTTTTCCCACTGTACCTTTAGTTTGGTAATGTTGCTGGCCGACCCGTGTCTACTCAACACATGCGCCTGTACATCCATCTGTTGCAGGACAAGTAGTCCTGTGAGAATTAGTCCTCTGATCATCTCTGGTTTCCTCTGGATGCTGGTTCTTACCCTCTGAACTGGCCGCCTGCCTGACTTGC
This sequence comes from Xyrauchen texanus, assembly GCF_025860055.1. Taxonomy (NCBI): domain Eukaryota; kingdom Metazoa; phylum Chordata; class Actinopteri; order Cypriniformes; family Catostomidae; genus Xyrauchen; species Xyrauchen texanus. The sequence goes on from NC_068312.1 coordinate 6,725,366, forward strand.
TCTTATATAGGGACAGTTGACTGTCAACGACTCATCCATTGTAAACTGTGTGAAGTGCATTCCAACACCTCATCTCTGATAAGACTTGTGGAGCAGATTTCCTTTTAAGTGGCTGTTTGCTGCAGTGTGAGGTGCCATTCTGGAGAACTCCTGATATGCTTCTGGTTCCTCGGACACAAACAGAGTGACCTCAGTTTTGAGGGTGCCACGCAGACGTGGCATGCATTACCAGGAATGCATCCGCTATGTGCACGAGTGTCTCCCATTGTTCCAGCATCACCTAAGAACTGATACAAACTACAATTAAGTATACCATAAGGGGTTAAAGCAGTGAATGATCTATATATAGGCCACTGCTGTTGCTTGAAAAGATGACCTATTGGCTTGATGGAACAAGAGGGAATTAAAGAGTACTTCTGAGACTACCCTAGTGTTAGAAATGAGTAGATCAGTGGTTCTAAAAGTTTTTAGAGCAAGTTTCCTTCATTAACTAAGTACCATCTTGTCACCACAATACACATTTTTCCAGTACTGAACAAATTGACATGTCTTTGAGTGCAAGTTTAAATAAATATTTCAGGTTCAATACAAGTTAAGCTCAATCCACTGCATTTGTGGCATAATGTTGATTAGCAAAAAAAGTTTTCGGTCATTCCTCATTTTCTTTAAACAAAAGCAAAAATTGAGGTTACAGTGAGATGAGGGGAAACGCTGCATTAATCCTAATTTAGTTCTTTACCTAAAATCAGATATGATGTGCAGAATTCTGGACAAGCAGCCAACATGATTACCAGTGTTGTAGTACTCGAGATTGGTCTTGGTCTTGAGACCACTTTTTTGACCAAAACCCTCTAAAAATAAGACGCTTAAATGTAATTTGACTCTCGATGGATGTTCTGTTACATCATCTTCAATAGCGAAGAAATTGTATTTTGAATTTGATACCAATCTGTCCTTTGAAAATCAAATTACCAATGTTTGTAGAAAAGTATTCTTCCACCTGAGAAATATTGCTAAGTTACAGTTTAAGTCTAGACTTAAGACTCATCTATTTAGCCAGGCATACACACAATTTATCCATCAGCTTACAATTAGGCTGCTTTAGGTTGGTCTGCCGAAACCAGAAACATTGATCATGATTTATAACGCTGCAATAAATTGAATGGCATCTATGCTTATGTTATTGTATTTGTTTCCCTGTCTCATCCTTGGGACTTCTATCCTGAGGTCACTAGAACCGGCTGGATCCAGCACCATTCATGCTTCGTGTGGACTCCACTGCTACGTGTCACTGTGTGATGATGACTAAATGCAGCCGGTGCCAGCCAAACATCACTTCAGTCTATTATGATGGACTTCAGAGGATGAACTGATGCCAACTCCAACTATAAGACAGGGGATACTTCATATGCCATTGTCTGAATCTTGGATTTAGGATGGACCACTGATATTACCGGCCACGTTGAACTGCGATTCACCTCACTTCACCTCAGTCTATTGATGGACTACACTCTTGAAATTGAATACATCGACTATCAATTGCCAGCAAAAGCCTTCATCAGCCAACTAACAAAGGACAATTGCATCTATGTGATCTTCTGCAGTTAATACAGGATGGACTTCAAAGACATTAGTCATTAATCTTACAGTTCATACAAAATCTATGTTTAAACACTGGCCCTTAACACTTTTTTTTTTTAATTTTAAACTATGACTTGCACTATACAGAAGTAATATTACCATTATATTCATGATGTTAGCCAGAGGGGAACTGGCCCCCACAGTGAGTCTGGTTTCTCCCAAGGTTATTTTTCTCCATTAATCAAGGTCTCGGTCTCCTCTCGGATTCGACTGCATTTTTACTTGGACTTGTCTCGGTCTCATACAAACTGGTCAAGACCACAACTGCAGGGATATCACTAAATTGCTTGTGCGTTGTCTGATTTATTTGTTAACATCATTACTGTGATTGGATGTAAAACTTCCTGCTTCAAATGCAAACAATAACTTGACTCATTTATAATTTAAAATTTCTGTGACAGTTAACGGCTGTCGCCACTCTCCGCCCCCTTGACATGCAATCCAAGAAAGTGAATGCAAGAGACAGGAGAAACTGTGACTGTCTGAGAGATGTCAGACAAATCTTCTGTTATACAATTTGACTACCTAAACCAGTATTTCCCAACCACTGTGCCTACTAGTGTGCCATGAAAGATTGTCAGGTGTGCCATGGAAAATTATTAAATCCCTCAAAATAAATAAATACAGTTAGAGATGGTAGAAGTTCAGATATGAACCAATTCAGTATATTTTCCATTACAAAGTATTTTATGCAACCAGTTTAAATATTTTGTCAATCATAACATTATTGTGCTAGAACCGCTGAATGGAGGCCGGGCGGCTGATGTCGGGTCCTAGTGCCAGCCGTATCCAATCAGTGCGTCAGTGCGTCTTAAGTGTGTTTTTTCTCTCTGTCGACTTTGTTTCTGGAAAATACAGAAAATAAATGTATAAAAAGGAAATTGTTGCTGTGCCATTGCAAGAAATAATTTGCAATAACAAATTGGAAAAGACACAAATTTGTTGGTTTTTCATTATCCAGTTAGCACTCTTGGCATCTGTGACCTCATTATACAGCGTACCTATGTTACTTGTGTTTTTTGCATAGCCGAATTTCAAACATTAGGGGTTCACGCTACCAAGACAGACAGAAATCATGGACAAGTTCTTGAAAAAGAAAACTATCGACGAAGATTATGTGGGACAGTGGTGTGCCATGGGATTTTTTAATTGTAAGAAGTGTGCCGGGGCAGAAAAAAGGTTGGGAAACACTGACCTAAACCACAAAGAATTAATCTGCAAAAAAACGTCCAAAAGAAAACACACAGCAGTATGTAAATTCTGCAATGTAATGCAAGACAGCTGTGACTATGTCAAACTTTTATCAGCACTTAGAAAGGAAGCATAAAGAAAGGTACGCTAGCTAGCTAACGTTAGCAATCTGCCTCTTGCTGCATTCCATTCAACTTGGAAAGAGAATATATTGTTTAAGAAAAGACAGAGAAAAGTGAAGACATAAGTGTTGAATAATTGTTTGATATATTCTGTACTTAATGTAAGTGCAGTGTAGTTCTATCGGGAAGACTAGCAGCTGTACATCATCGCACCATTAGCTGGGTAATTCCTAGCCAATCACATGTAAGCCATTGCTTTATAAGTCTGCTCACAATCTATCACATTGCTGTTTCAGTGTGCTAGCGCGGCAACCTCCACCACCCCACCACCACCAGTTGAGTCCCGTCCTGCATGGGGGTTGGCTCCTCGCCCCTGCCTCCTATCTCCGGCAGGATATGACGGTTCCGAGCACTACAACTTCAGACCGCCAGACAAGACATTACTTTTCTGTTTTATATTCATCAGATAAATGTCATCTTGAATTTCACTGAAGTCTGCGAGTCTTTCTGATAGATAGAGGTTTCTGGGGGAAGAGTCATCTAGAAAATACGATGTGATGCTTGCACAAAAATATTATTGTTTTAGGTGGATGGTAAAACTTGGAAAAGGAGTGTTGAATAAAGATGGTTAAGTTGATTTCTTTGTATTTGTTTACTCATAGAAAACAAAAGACAATTCACACATGGTGGCTGCCCAACATGACCTCCATGTAATTATGCCCCTGTTTGGGACCCCTTTGTGGAAATCAAGCTCACATGTCCCCATACACCCAACAACACTTATCGCTTTGGCCACTGGGGGCAGTATTTTTTGTTAGCACAGACCAATTTTAGCTAAAGAAAAGTCAACCACCTGTTTCTGATTTTACTGTGAGATGTTCATACAGCAGATGTTCATACCCAAGTGCACAACTGTAGTTTTGGTTGTGATTCGCAAAGCACAGACCAATTTTAGCAAACAAAAGGTTTGACCTGTTGATGTCAATTTTCCACTGAGATCGATCTGGTTTTTGAACGTATGAAAAGAAAGTTTCAGTGTCACACTGTAAATTGTTGAAAGAAGTTTTAAGGTCAGAGGCATAAAACATTTGCAGTTTCAGTCCCAAATGGTGTTGATAGTCATTGAGAGTTAGTAGAGTTCAACCACTAGGTTTAATAGGCTTATAGCAATATGTTTAGTGACTCTTGTCACCAAACACCTTATTACAATGCAATGTGTTAAATTTATGGTAAAATACCAGCAGCTGTGATTTCCAGAAATTCACAGTACAAATTACTATGACCATGTTTCAGGCATTCAGGGGTGTCATTTTGGTGCCTGTACATTTTACAGTTCACTTCTGTTTATATTTATACATGATATGAACTTAATATACCAACCTACTGGAACTACAAAATAAAATGTAATGTTAAACACTTTAGAAACAATAGAAGGCCACATAATGTTCACAATAAATTTCACATTAAGCTACATACAATATATAATAGAACACCCTAACTTACATAACTGATATAAAAAGGGCTATATAGTCAATTTGAGTTTTCAAAGTCATGTAAAATGAAGAAATGTAACTGGAGGTACTATATAAATTGCATAAATTATGATTTTTGAAGGATTTAACAATTTTGACTTTTTCACCGCAATATTTTGCAACTTCACAAATATCCAAAATATCGGCCAACAGAATTTGTAAACATGTCATTATTATGATTTTATATCATATTACTACATGCTATTTACAAACGCATTGGTTAGCACCTTTCAAAATATATTTTCTTAGTTACATTTCTGACATTTGCTTATGCAGTATACTAAAAGGTAATAGCCATGTTTCAAAATAGATATAAATGCCTGATTTTAGATTTTACTTCTTACATCATATGACTGGTAATTATTGTACCTTGGCATTGTTTGTGCCATTTTTATACTAAAAGTGCAAACAACATGTTAATTTGCATACACAAAGTCAATATGTATATACAGGCCTACTAGCATACAATGTGTGTGTTTGTGTGTGTGTGCATGCCTGCGTGCGTGTACATTAGTGTGTGCTTATATGTACACACACACACACTAATGTATATATATATATAGTCCTACGAATGTCTAGATATAGAGCAATATAATATAAGTGCGCATGGCTAAATATAAAAATATGTTCATGTATATAATATATATGTGTATAGATATGTATATAATACATATTTTAATGTAGCATGCTTTCTTTTTGATTAAAGGAAAGGACAAATATTTGCCTGTTTACCTGTAGTGCCCCAGTGTCGCTGTCCATGGTGCTGAAACATTAATGTAGTATTGATAATGCTATCGAGTGGAGGAATAATTTTAAACTTGTACTGGACCTTCCCAAGCACTGCACATGTTGGATGTCTCCCTTATTTGACCTGAATTAACTCATCAGTTGATTATGAAGTATTCATTTCAATGACTTGAACTGGATGTATCAAATAAGTGAGACAACCTATGTGCTATGCAGGAGGCTTCAATAAGTGTTTGAAAAACCCTGGTGTAGAGAAACTAAGGCTCTTGTCCTAAAATGATTTCTAAGTGTCAAGAATGTAGACCTGTTTACTGTAGTCACTCAATGTTATTACATTTAGGCCTATATATGAACTCTTTTGATTAAAGTTTAGACATTAAAGGAGCAAAAAAATAAAATAAATTCAAAACAATTGCACGTGTAAACATTTATTATTATTTAAGCAGGAATTTACATCTGGTTTGATTTACAATTCATTAAATTAAAGATGTATATAAACATATATTTCGACTATTTAACAATTTAATAAATAGACATATCTCAATAAATATGCATAGTTAAAGAAAATGTTGGAGTCTGTCCCAGAGAATGACGTAGAAGTCTCATTAAGACATCACTTCGTTTTAGGACCTGAAAAAAGAAAGAAACGCATGTGTAAATCGGTGAATTATAAAATGTAACACATCTCATTGACTCCCCTTGGCTCATAAGCAAACGCATTTATAAAAGTAGCAATAGGCCTAGTTTAATTTGTGTCAAATACAATAAATACATAAATGAATAAAAACTTTGCCTATTCCCATAATATTAATGGTTGTTTGTTGACAAATAATAATAATAAAAAATTTAAAAAGAATTCAAATAAAAAATAAACTTACTTGACCGAATAGTATTACATCCCAGTGACGACATGGACCCGATCCTGTCCAGTCTACGTCCGAAACACCCGGAGTATCTCTTGGAGTCCTGTCGGACTGTCTTCAAGTCCCGAGCAGACAGATACTCTCTCATGTCACTTTTGATTTGAGGATGAACGAGGGTTTCTTCGAGATTGTCCACCTCTTCTTCCACCTGTGACAGTCTTCGGTCTTGAGATGAAGCAGGAATGGACTCTTCAAGTCGCTGTAGAAGAAGCTGAAAGGGCCGCAAATGGGTCATTATTGTGGCCTACAGTCGTGCATTTTTTAGAGACATTGTCCCCATGAAGTCTTGATTTTAGACTTACCTTTAAGACATCCATGTCATCTGTGGTTAAGGCTGTGTTTTGGAGAGGGAATGCGCCCATGAGCTGAACAGTTAAGAGTAAGCAGAGGCCAGCTAGAGGAATGTTAAACGATTTCATGTTTCCTGTTCTCGGTTCGATGCTTCTCAATGTCGTATTTCTTGCGGTTGTCTTGCGGTACTCTCTCAGTGGAGACTCGAGCTCTTTTATACCTAAAAGTTTGACACGCCAGTTATGTGGGGAATGACTGCTGCATTCCAACACCTCTTTCTGATAAAGCTCGCTGTCGGAAATGATTCCTTTTAAAGCTTATAGACGAAGACCAAATGGGCCATATAGCCTGTGACAGTAACTCCTCTATCATTTGACTTCCCTGAAATTATTAATATCAAGATTTGCACTGTTGAGTGTGTAACTTACATTACTAAGTCATGAGGGAACGCTTTACAGATGAATAGTTCACATAGGCCTATTCAAATATGATAATATATGGCAATGCGTGTATCAAAGTCAAATGACGAATCTGACAAATCGAACGTAAACTTTTACTAATGATCTGTTATTATTAAGCTATGCAATGTAAAAATAAACGTGTTATGTTATTATTGATATTTTAAGGAGAATTAACAACTTGAATCTGTTCATTTAAGTTGATTTAACAAGTGAATGATTTAGTATGTATGTAGGCCTATCCTACTCGTTGGAAATATTATAAATACTTACAATAAACTTTATTCAAGTGCAAGCCCTTGTCCAGCTTGTTTATTAGGGAAAATGAAGTAGACAGTAGCTTCTTCCTGAAACATTACTGGGATTTGGTTGTAGCTATGCAGTATGTAGCATTTCTTCACTTTTACTTTTGATAGAGGTTAGAGACATCTTAAGTTTTCACAAAGGTCTGATGTTATATTGTGTTTGTATCACAATTAAAAGTGCAAAGAAAAGTAACTTTTTAAAAAGTGTCCCACATTGCCCATATTCACCATATCAGCCATACTATATATTCAGGATTTATAATTTTATATTCAGACATACAACTATATTTTCAGGATTTAGAACTATATATTCAGGATTTACATTTATATATTTCCTGTTCATATATATATATATATATATGTTATGTGTGTGTGTGTGTGTGTGTGTGTGTGTGTGTGTGTGTGTGTGTGTGTGTGTGTGTGTGTGTATGTGTGTGTGTATATGGTAATGACGAACTTGTTGCATGCTAGGCATTCATTTAATGATCATGTGTTTAAACCCTGCTTAAAAATAGCAGTTATATAGGTTTCCACTACAAATACCATTATGAGGGTAGTGTGTTTTGGGTTTGTATAGTTTTTAATTACAGATAAATAAAATGTTATAATATAAGCCGACACATAACCAGACCCATGTTGTTCCAGTTTTAGTTCCCATTATAACCATTAGAAATTCTGTGAGGGTTTTAATGTTTTTAGTTTTTTCAGCAGGGAAGTTGAAGAATAATAATTTGATCACAAATATTAGAATTTATGTATGGGATACGTGGGATATTTGGATTGTTAAAATTGATTAAAGCAAAATTTAAATACAAAAAGTCTAAGTTTCTTTCTTGTCTTGCAATAACAACCATTCTCAATTGTATATTGTATCTAACACCAATGTACACTAAGATGTTTATTCAAGAACTGTGAAGGCGGATTTGATCATTAACAGAAAATGAAACGGATAATTTACTTACGTGCTTGTGCAATAGATAGATAGATAGATAGATAGATAGATAGATAGATAGATAGATAGATAGATAGATAGATAGATAGATAGATAGATAGATAGATAGATAGATAGATAGATAGATAGATAGATAGATAGGCAGACAGAGAGAAAGAAAGAAAGAAAGAAAGAAAGAAAGAAAGAAAGAAAGAAAGAAAGAAAGAAAGAAAGAAAGAAAGAAAGAAAGAACTTGTTCTGTACTCTTGAAGGTTCTCAGTGTATCTGGTCAGTGCCTGGCTGATCAGCTTAACAACTTTTAAGTGCCCTTTTCAGTCGAGAAGTTTCATTTCATTTAATGCAAAATATAACTCTGGCGGTGTACCCTTAGAAGTATATTTCTCTTAGATCTTGATTATCAGACTATTCTACACTTCAAAAAATGCTTTACCAAAAATGTTACTTTATGTGTTATGTACTTCTCTGTTTAGTTCAAATATATTATATAATGTGTAAGGATAAACAAGAATAGTCTGCATGACGTAATATTTAAGAGTCAGAAACACTAGGGCTTTATTATTATTTATTTTTATTTGCTCGTTGTTGTTGTTGTTGTTGTTGTTGTTTCTTTGCTTGACTATCTTACCCATATTCAAAATATCTGATCTTACCAAGAGCTATTTATGAAGTCTGTGATGATCCAAGTGGTCACACAAGTGTGGACTAATTTGTCTGCACAGATCCCTCGATAAGGTTTCATTCATTGAGTCAAGATCGATGAAATTCAATCATAATAATAAACCAAATGAATGCAATTAAACTGATTAGACAGGTGCAGGGGACCACACTCACAATAATTTCATTTTAAGGCATAATCATAAACAGTTAAACATGTTAAATATTCATAATACAATTTTCTCACTTTAATTTTTGACCAAGTTGATACACAAATTATGCAAAAATATATATATATATATATATATATTTTGCAGCAATACACATTCTCTATAACACAAGTTGATTAAGAGACGACATAAATAAATACAGTGCACCAGTACAAAGCAGCAGTCATGGTATTGTCAATAAACTATATACAGTTCTAAATCTCGAATAAATAATGACAACAACAGATATAACAAGAACACAAATCTGCGGTAAACTTACAGTTAACACTTCTTTTTTAGGACAAATAGGTGCTTGACCAAATATTTCAAGGAAATCATAGTACCCTATTCCAGTAACATCCCAACCTGCAAAAAGTGGTATGACATTAAGTAATAAGATTTGACGTAATTTATTTCAGAAATGCGTTTACACTTTTTTCCTGTGTTCATCTCCGAGAATACCTGCTGCTTAACACCCGAGCCCGCTAAAAGACCCGATTCTCTCGAGTCTGACCCCAAAGCAGCTTCGCAGCCCGCCTTTCTTGAACCGACTCCACGAGCGCTTGGGTGTAGATAGTATGTCTCCTAGGAGACGCTCAAACGCGCTATCTTTTCCCGCCAGCGCTGAGTTTCGAGCGTCTGACTCCCAGAGATGCTCCGCTGGTTCGCCCAACTCGTTCTTCCCGGCTTTTGCATCTTTTTGCCCCACCGCCGACTCTTCTGATTCCACAAACGCTGTCATCAGTTCTTCATCTAACAACTGCTTAAGATTCTGGTGTAAACAAATATGTTTTTATGTAGATTATAGTGAAAGTGTCTACTAAACTATTTAGGGCGAGATTACAAGTTTAAGGTCTCACCTGTAAACTGGAAATTGGTTTGGCCCCGACCAAGTTTAAAAGTAGAAGTGAAGACACGCAGAAAATGTTGGTGATCATTATGTTTGTATTGCTGCAGGACAGCACTCGTCAGCGGTAGTTGTACGCGTCTCCGTTAACCCTCAGCCGTGTCCAGGTGCGCTCTTTTATTTAGCTGATTTCGTCACGGACACCCAAGAAAACGACACACCAAACCATACGGGGAGGGCTCTTTGTTTTCATCAAGATTCCCACCTCTTTGACATTGTACCTCTAATTCAATAATTAGATACTGCACATGATGATGGATCAGGAAACTGTTGCAGTGCATAGTGATAAAGAGGTGTAATGTACTAGTTATTGTTTCTATTTAGTGATTTGGGAGAAAATAAAATAAAAAATGTCTTATTCCTCAGGTCCTCGTTGTACCCTACACTATGGCCTAACATTGATTCCACTCCAACCTATAAGCTCTACCGAAACAAATCTAGAACCTCTTTTTTTAATTATTATTATTATTATTATTATTTGTTTGTTTAAAGGAATATTCTGGGTTCAATACAAGATGAGCTCAATCGACAGTACTGGTTACATAATGTTGACAACCACAAAAAAAAATCAAAAATAAAATTAGACGCGTTTTAAAAAAGCAAAATAAAATAAAATAGAGATTACAGCAAGACACTTGCAATGGAAGTTAATGGGGCCACATTTTGGAGGGTTTAAAGGCAGAAAAGTTTAGAATTTTATAAAAGCACTTACATTCATTCTTCTGTTAAAACGGGTATTATTTGAGCTGTAAAGTTGTTTAAATTGCCTTTTTACAGTCATTTTAGGGTTTGCCGCATTACCTCATCATGGCAAAAAAGATTTAAACTAGATATAAGTTTAGTAAGTGATTTTATCACATTGAAAGACAATTAGGCCTACACATATATTGTATACATCTTGTGACTATACTTTTGGAATGTTTACAGATTGGCCCCATTCACTTTCATTGTACGTGCCTTATCCCTGCTCAGTCAATCTCCACTTTAACTTTCAAATTCTTGTGTTTTTGGTGATTCACATTCTTCATGCAAATCGCCCCTACTGGGCAGGGAGAAGAATTTATAGCAACAAAGGTCTCAAATATTGATCTGTTTCTCACCCACACCTATTAGATCACTTCTAAAGACATTGTTTTAACCATATGGTCATATACTTCTTATGTGATTTATGTGATTTCTGAAATGTCAACATTTTGGCACCCATTCACTTGCATTGTCTGGACCTACAGAGATGAATTATTCTTCTAAAAAACTAAATTTTTACGGGTCAAGAAATGGTGTAATCCGAACTGTGTGGAAAATTATGACTTCTCAACGAACATTGAAGATAAAGGGATCTGCCAATATCCCTTCGTCAAATCCAGTGTCGAATAAAAGCGAGCTGCGCCAAACCGATTGAGCAGTTCATAAATCTGAGGCAGTGGGTACGCATCAAATTTAGACACCGCATTGACTTTTCTATAATCCACACAGAACCAGACCGAGCCATCACACTTAGGAACCAGAATCTCCAGCCTGGCCCAGTCACTGTGGGATTCTTCTAGTATCCCCATATCTAGCGTGGCCTTTAATTCTTCCCATACTACTTATTTTTTGTGCTCGGGTGATCGGTAGGGACGACTGAGTACCACTACCAATGGGGTTGTTTCGATATGGTGCTCCATGAGATTGGTATGACTGGGGAGAGACGAGAACATGTCAGAGAACTCTCCTTGCAACCTGGCAACCTCCGTGACTTGGGATAGTGAGAGGTGGTCTCCACAAGTAATTGGGTAACTCGATCAGTGGCTTTTAAGTTCACCTCCGCCCCAAGCTCCTCCCTCTCTGGAACCACCTCTATCCATGGTTTTAGGAGGTTGAGGTGGTAAATCTGATATGCGCTGTTTCCCCAACTCGCCATGGCCATAGGTGGGCCCATGGTCGTGGATGAAGACCCCTCCTGGTGTATGAAGCTTCATAGCACCTGCCGGTCCTCCGCTTGAGCCTGGAAGAATGCCTGGAACTGCTGCTCCTGTTCCAAACACAGCTCAAGCAGAACCTGATGTTGGGCTTGGTGGATGCCAGCATGGGTCTTGATTACTTAGGCCAGCGACGAGGACTAATTTCTTCCTCCTAAATCCCGGGTTTTGGCACCACTGTGACAGATCTGTAGCTCTCTTGTGAAGTAGGAAGCAGGGGTCAGGTGAATAGTCCATGTAATCCTTTATTACAAACACTTTGTCAGCATACACACACACACACACACACACACAGTTTTCTTTTCAGCATAACACCTGAACACACACACAAAACTGCAGGTTGGACTGCCCTTATATCCCTCTCCAGCTCTCACTGCAACACAAAACAGCAGTTAGAGATAATTTACCACAGGTGTCAATCCTTTCCGCTCTTCTTCTCCAGGCCTCACTCTCCACAGATGTTGCTCGGCCACGCCTCCATTTCCACATGATGATTGCAAGCATTTTTGCTTTAGCTTTTTGGCAATTTTGTAGGTGGGTAAACAAATGATAATAAATCAACACTGTTTGTATACTTTGGGCATTTGAAAACAGTGTAATCTGATTCACAACTAAATTACTCTTTTCAACCAGTTCTTTTTTAGTGAATCAGGAACAGTTCTGATTCCCAAACACATGACTCTATTATGAGCCGGCTCTTTTTAGTGAATCAAAAAGACTTATGAATCGGTTGATGACGCAATTCACTCACTCCAAGTAAAGCAAAAATTGCTACTACCGGTATATACTTTAGGCTCATGTGAGTTACTTACTGGTCGTTCTTATTACAACATGTACTTAAATACAAATTTGTTGTAATAAATTAATAATATGAAAAATTATTCTGGCAATTAAATATTTAATAAATAATAAAACAATAAAATTATTTACAAATGCAGTTCACTTTAAACATGCATGCAGTTTTTTTTTATTAATCTCATATGTCTGTAAATTCTACTTGTAAAATGCAACAACAAAAAAAGTAGGGCAGTAAAAAATCTAACTGGCTGGTAAATTTTTTCATCTACCAGCCATCATGTAGTCTTATTTTGTATTACAACATACATCAACAACAAAGATGAAATATGAGACTGTGTTTTCTGTGTTCAAAACCTGCAGTACAGACATAGCAGGGCATTAATGCACCTCAATCCTTCATACTGTGACATACCGAATAACATTATCTACTCAGATACCTTGTTTTTGAAGGCATCATACAGTAGATGTATTCCTTGCTGCCAATTCTGTGCACACTGTATTGCGGTTGGTGGTCATAATTAAAATGCTGTCTGATGGAGCAGTTGAAGAATGATATATATATATATACACTACCGTTTAAAAGTTTAGGGTCACTAACTCATTCTTTCTTTATTTTTTTCACATTTTAGAATAATAGTTAAGTCATCAAAACTATGGAATAACAAATGGAACTATGGGAATTATGTTGTGACTAAAAAAATCTAAATAAATTAAAACTGTGTTATATTTTAGCATCTTCAATGTGGTCACACTTTGCCTAGTATTTGCAGATATGTACTCTTGACATTTTCCCAACCAACTTCTTGAGGTATCACCCTGGGATACTTTTTAAACAGTTTTGAATAGTTCACATCTATATGCTGGGCCCTTAGTGGCTTCTTGTCTTAATGACTTGGTCCATGTCATCAATTTCAAAAACTTTTTTGTATTTATACAATTTTAGCTTTGTAATTAAATAAATTAATATGTTGGCACAATTATATTTTTGTCTACAAAACTAATTTCAAACATTTAATGGTAGTGTATATATTTCAACATTTAATTCCATTTATATTGAGAAATAAGCATTGTAGACATTCAATGTTCACTTGGTTATGTATGAACATAGTTCTACATTTGTTCTACATCATTAGATGTTATATTATAGTGCCTTGTATGCTGGCTAGAAACTTCTGTTTTTTCAGAGTTGCCTTCATACATAAGCACTGTCTGTTTAGTCATTAACTGTGCAGCTAGGCAGCTCTTAGATTGACAGCCATTCTTTCTCCTTCTCTCCTTGAGGCCATTTTGAGGGGTGGTAGAAGGATGGGTTGTAATGGTAAAGGATCTAGCCTTCTAATGCAAAATATTTGATGTTTGAATCAATAAGGATCCAAGAAAAACAGAAAAATACTACAAGAGATTGTTTGAAAAGTGAACAATATTTTTTAAAGCTACAAACATTGGAAAGAACTATACAGTACATTAGGTCTCCAGCTTATTTCTTGCATGAGGATGGCTGGTTGTGTGACCACAGTTATTTGTTTAAAAGTTTAGAAACACCATTTCATTTTTATGTTTGTTAAAGAAACTGACCATTTTATTCACTGAGCATGCTTTAAATTGATTTAAATGCTGAAAATGAAAAACTGCATCCCATGCTTTCAGCAGCACATCCCAAAGATGCCTAAAAGTAGTTGGTGAATAGGCTTAGTGCAATGCAGTGGTACATTTGCACTACATGAACACACTAGAAGTTTGTTCGTGGATGTTCAAATTGATATGGATATTGTATAAATAAAGGAATATGATTCATATTAGTTATATTATTGTTTGATTATTAGGAATGTCATAAAATATCAATACATTGATTATTGATCGGTACGTTATTTTCTCTGCTTTTTTGAGGCATCGATATATATAAACATTAGCTAACATTTAAAAACGAAGCTTAATTCGTGTGCTTTACCATTCACTTTCAGTTTCGGACTTCTGTGTATTGTTGTCTGGCATAAAAGCTTTTGGGAACCAAAAATGGAATGGAACCAAAAATATTCATCCCTATATCAGATGAGTAGATAATAATTCAAGTCTGTTATGACAATATACATTTATTTGAGTAAGCTATGTGTTTTAATATGTATCTGTGCATTAGTTTGAACTGCAATAAGTGCCATGTAATATTCTGAAATGAAACCATCTTTTAATGATAAATGCTTGGGGACTCACAGTCCTGTTTTTACTTACAGCCCAAGTTGCACACATTATTTTGTAATATTTAGAAATCCTAATTGTAATACTAACCTAAATTGCGAAGCAAAGGGAAATATAGTAATGGCACTGCAGATACCAAGTCTAAAGCACTTGTGGTTACCCACTGTAAAGCATGAGCATAAGACAAAATGCAGTATTGGAGTCTCATGAAGCTTTATTAGACTATCACATTATTTGTATTTTCATATTCACAAGTTATTCTTCTCCCTCAGGAACAATAAAGTAACTTTGTACACATCCACACTTAATCAAGCATTGAGCTGCTGTCTACGAGACCTGTAGGCAAAGAGTGACCATATGGAACAAGGCATATGCTTAGGGCTGCGAGGCGCAAAAAATGGATGCGGAGGAAACTGGGACATGAAGGGGTATTTGACAAGAGGCATGGGTTGAGGTCTATGAAACATGGCCAACTGGTACATTTGGGCATAACTAAGGTATGACTCAGGCTGAGCAGCCATGGCAGTGGTTGTGATGGGTGCAGGAGAAGTAGAATCTGGGCTCAAGTTAAAAGGAAACATTGGGTGCCAGCCTGGCTGGTGTGGTGCTCCACTGTGATAACTATGGTGGAAGTAAAATGTATCAAAAATTGGCATGAGATAATGATGGAACATGGGCTGTTGGATTACAGGGTCATAAAGAGCAGTTGTAGCTATAGCTGTCGTAGTTGTGGGTGGAGGAGCTTGGGTAGTAGGCACAGGTTCTGGATGAAAATTGAGAAAATGCCACCATGGTTTCCAATCTGGAAATGTAAAATGGTGGTTGAGGGGTGCCAAAAGGGTCTTGGACAGTATCTGGGGCTGTAGGGGCAACGGAGTTGCTGCAGGGGGAGGTGCAGGGGCAGTTGTTGGCAGTGTCATAGGACAAGTGAGTCAATTCTCGGTCACAATACAGTATAGTGAGTTGCCTGTCAGTATCCTGGAGGAAGACATGAACATTAAGAAAAGACTTGCATAATGCAAATAAATACAGATGGGATGACAAGAGGGATCTCAATATAGTGAGGTTACCTTAATTTCCCAACAGCTTCCTGTGAATGGTGCGGTGACAACCACTGTGCCACCAGTACAATACAAAGTGAACCCACATTTAGAGTACATCAAAAGCAGAGGCTTCCACGATCCACCAACTACGGTAGAAAAAGAGGGGTTCAAGATGGACTTTAAAAAACTCAATTTTCAAGACTACGGTAACTGTTAAATGTTATTGCCATAATAAATTCCAACCACCCAAAAACACAACACACATCAGCAGTAGACAGCAACTCCACAGGCTGCTGAACAGTGAGTTAAACCATGACAATTCCTGATTTCCATTACATCACATTGTTTTTATTACAGTCTTCCATATTTAATATGGGCAGCTCATCACTTGAACAAGCACAGTTCACTGAGCATGCTCTTTCCCTAATGAGAAGCCAATGGGGCTAATTAAGGTTTTAATGGCATGATGCATGGCAGTCTCTTCCAAATGTCCTTTATCTGCAAAAGAGATCATATTCAAAACATATAACAAATGTGTTGCCTAGAAAACCAGTAAACTGCAGGTTGTTATTAGTCAATTCAGTCTGTAGATGTTTGCTTTTGAAAACTTCTCATTTAAACTTTGAAACGTTTCAACATATTAATTAGTGTTTCAAAATGTTGTAGCCAAGTACATGTATCATGTATGAAGGCAATCATATCTTACAGATGGCTTCGACCTGTTTTCTTAATAGCTGTGGTAGATGCCAATGGCCTCTAAAATGCTAATCAGCCCCTGTTTGTCTTCATACTGAGCTCCAATGGAGAGCTATTGAGAGATCATCAGTCATGCCCCCACCACCTGTCCTCCTCATGCTGGGTGTAAACCAGCCTCTGGGCTTCATTGGTTTGAGCTAGGTCACCACTGCGCTCTTGATGTTTGACCAAAACCTGTATAGCCCACGGTTATGTTAGAAGGATGAGATGCATTTTAAGTCCCCCAACATGCCCCCCTACCCACACCATCCCCTTTTCTTGCCCTGAAACCCAACTGTAAATTCTACATCATTTACTGCAGCTGCTCATGTTTACGGCAGTGACTTAAAGTAAAGGGAGAGTTTACCCAAAACTAACAATTCTACAATCATTTACTCACCCTCATGCCGCTTCAAACTCGTATTACTTTCTTCTGCTTACCACAAATAAAGATATTTTGAAGGATGTGCGATGTGTTTTTGTCTATACATTGCAAGTCAATGGGGTCCAAAACTTTCAAGCTCCAAAAATGCAGCATAAATATTAACTACTTTAATGGTTTAATCCGTCTTCTGAAGTGACACGATCGCTTTGGGTGAGAAACAGACCAAAATTTAAGTCCTTATTCATTATAAAAATTAAAAATAAAAGTTTTGGACCCCCATTGACTTGCATTGTAAGGACAAAAACACCTCATACATTCTTAAAAAAATGTGTTCCAAAGAAGAATGAAAGCTTGAGACGGCATTAGAGTGAATTAATGGCAACCACCTAAAACACCCTCGCATCATGCTGGCAGTGTTATGGAGTAGCTAACTACAAGTAGCAATGCTACTAACTTAACTACATTTTTAAATAGCTTGACAGTAGCTCATCTGCTTTTAAAACAGTGTAGTTATTCAAGTAGCAAACTACCTTTTCCAGTAAGTAGCATTGTAGAGTGACTAAACACTACATCATGTTTTCGTCAGTTTATGACAAATAACTTTCTTTACTGCATAGAAGCCAAAGTTCTACTGGCAAATCATCTGATGAACTTGAAGCATATTCTGTCTGGAGCTCAGAATCAGGCAGCATCTTTGTTCTTCTTCTTTTGTAATTGCAGATCTTAAACTAAAATTGTGCATTACCGCCATCTGCTACCAGCTTATTACAGTTTACGTTAAGAAGAGATTGTCTGATGGTTCTGTAAAGTGACCAACCACAATTTGTTTACTTTTACATGACTTACAAATTGATAAATGAACTCCATTTTATTCTAGTAAACAATGTTTTAGACACTTTTTTGTTAATAGACAACATACAGTAACAGCATATTTACCTATACTTTTTAAAAATAAAATAATCATTTTTTTTCTGGTCTGAATATGTTTATGTGACAGCGCGGAGGGCGGGGTCAGGTTGTGATTCTACACACCCAGTCCTTTATCAGGCTAGTCAAGCCTCCGAGAGGGATAAAGGCAGACTGTGGACGGTGGTGCGAGAGAGAGAGAACATTTACGGGCAGCTGACCATCGTCTTTTTGGTTCAGTTTACCATTAAAATATTATTTATATTGTCAAGCCGGTTCTTGCCTCCTCCTTTCCCTTAATCCCTTTACACTGGTGCCGAAGACCCGGGAAGGAGGAGGGATACGCCATAGTGGAGTTCTCGCCACTTCCATCTACCCCAACAGAGCAGCCACGGCCATCTTCCGGGGGAGGGAGGAGCCCGGCCGCCTGGAAGCGGAGGAAAGGCGAGGGGAGAAGGGGCTCACTGCCGACCGCCTGGAGCGGGAGAACCACTGCAAGCAAGGGGCGGGGGAAACCCCTTCTGTTCCTCCGAGAACATGGTGGGGGGGGGGGATTTGTTCCATCTGCCAGGGGCTGGAGGACTGCCTCCGATCCGCCCGGGGAGGCACGGCTGTTGTCCACTAGAGGGTGGAGGAGTTGCTGAGGACCAAGCTATGGTGTATCGGAGAACGGCGAGTAAGTGTTTATTTTTTTTTCTCTCTCTCTTTCTCCTCTCTCTCTCCCACTGCCCCTCCGCGTTGGCCTTTTCCCTCTCTTTTAAATGTTACAGTGTTTTTTGGGGGGTACTACACTGTTACAGGAAGTACCCCCCATTTTTATTATTTTTGTTTCCCTCCCTTGTCCCTTCCCAGATTCAGGATGGTGGGGATGACCTGCCAGCAGATGGGGCTTAGGGCACGCCCTCCAGGGTAAGGGGAGGGGGGGGGGGGGGTGTACGTCATGCCGGGGGCTCCCCGGCCTGAGAGAATAAGGGAGGAATGTGACAGGGCATAGGGCGGGGCCGGGTTGTGATTCTACAGACTATCGGGCTAATAAAACCTCCAAGAGGGATAAAGGCCGACTGTGGATGGTGGTGCGAGAGAGAACGTTTACGGCCAGCTGACGCAGCTGACAAAACATCCTCTTTTTCCCAGATATTATTATTATTATTACATTTGTTTTTTACTTGAAAAACGTGTCCAGCTGGGATTTCAAAATTGCCTCTAAATGTCTGAGAGATTTTTGTAGAACGGCCTCTGTATTTGACCTGTTAAGCTGAAACTTGCATGTCAATGTCAAAAACGTCAAGAACATGAGCACAAGTGACATTTGTTCACATATTATCCATTCTCAATATTATGTGGCATGCAAAAAAACGGCATCCCAAGGAGAGTTTGTTATAAAAATTTGATCTTTAAGGAAGCTGGCTACACCTAGGCACAGTAGAAGGACTGAAAAGTGTGAAGGATAGTATATTAAAAAAAAATTTTTAATGACATCTCATCCATTTTTTTTTTTTTTTCTGTTGTATTTTATTTTATGGCCAATATTATCTGTAATAATGGTACTATTCATTAAATGTATTAAATAAATGAAATGTATTGTTGCTATGTATACTCATGCATAGTTGCTATTGTATACTATGCATGAGTATACATCGTTCACAGTTATAATATTTGATTGTCCATCATTAAAGGAATTTTTTCTTTTTTTACTTAACCTTAAACTACAGAAGGTATAAAGTCCGAATTAGCCCATCTTAAAAATAAAAAAATAAAAAAACCTACATGGCCAAAAGTAAGTGGGTAAATCTGTTAATAACAAGGGGATGTCTACATAGTTTTGGTCATGTAGTACAAACAAACATGCAATGCAGTAATAGAAGAGGAGACAGAAGAACCCCTTTGTTAGTCACAAATATCTGTGTCCACTGCAGGAATCTCACTATTGATAAAGAACAGGACAGCCTGATGAACATTCAGCCTGTCAGCAACATCCTCAAATGCTCTGGAATGACGCTCTTGAGTCTTATCATGAGACCTAGTGGCAACAAAGCAAGTAAATTACAGTAAATGAGCGCTTGATAATAATAGTAATAAAGAAGAAATTTCCAATATTATGTGGCCATGGTCCAAGACACAACTGTAAACAAATGCTGCAAAACCTTTTTTAGAACTAACTTCTGAGCCCGAGAGGGAAGGTAGAATGTGACCGCAAGGAGAGTGTTTTAGCTCAGTGTTTCCCAACCACTGTGCCAAGGTACACTATTGTGATTGTCAGGTGTACCGTGGGAAATTATCAAATTCTACAAAATAAATAAATACATAAATAAATCATTCTAAAAAATAATCGGGGGTCGGACTCCCACTTGATTGATTACAGCAGTAGTCAATTGCTTGCTTGGCAACCGCAGTCCTACAGAGGCAGATCGCTTGATTGGTTACAGCCAGGGGTGGAATGGGAAGAGAAATTGGCCTGGGACTTTACATAGAAACTAACCCAAAAGTTGTTTGGGGGCCTCTGATTGCCCCCAAAGTGTGTCAGCCCACTGGGAAAATGCCGGTATAACTTATGCCCGGTATACCTTTTCTGGTAAACGTTGAATCACCAGTTGAAATCTGTAGGAAAATTATACCATAGATCTACTTTGTGTTTATAATTGATTATTCAATTGTTGTTTATTACCAACATGTTGTAGATTCACTTAAGTCCTTTGTGACATCCCACAGATTGTTTGTTTTTTCAGCCTCTTTCTCATAATCCTGCCCCCTTCCACTAAATTACATCATAACTTGTGGTTCAGCACATATCCAGCCCACCACATTCCAAACCATTGACAGCACTTCACACTACACGAATATTGTCACCTCTTCACCAGCACCTCTTGTGCTATTTTAGTAAAGATAAGGCTAAGCTAAGACCTAGTTTAATATTTTTAGCCCTGGTCTCTACTATATTTAACATGTCACGCAAATAGGAGTAGCATGGTTAGACTTGACAACATTATAATGTCATAACAGGAAGAAATATCACGCAACTGCTCCAATTATTCCTAATTTTTAATTGTGGTCAACTTTACATTAGTGTATCATTTAGATTTGTTTTATTTTCAGAGTAAAAAATGTGTGCCTGCCCATGCAGAAGTCGCAATCATAATGCTAGAGGCTGTCTGTGTTATTATCTGGGCATTGCTGTGTGATTCCAAGGGTTTGCTGAGTGGTTACCAGGGAATTGCTAGGTGGTTGTTAGGGTTTTCTGTAAGGTTACTAGGTGGTTGCTTCTTAGGCCAAGTCAAAATAGCCCACCCCAAGACTCTACGATTTTTTGGTCCTTAGATATGGCTTGGGTCAATTTAAGTTCATTCGATTTAAGCAGCCCACTTCTCCTAAACAAGCCTAACGATGTGAGATATCATGAGCGTATCACAAACGGTGCAGGACGAGTGCTATCATGAACTATGAAAAACAGACAATAGGAATGCTTGCCTTAGCAAATAAAGCTAAATAATGTAGGCCTCTGTGTAATGTATATGTTCTACATTATATCTGTCAGTTATCTTGCTTTAACGTAGTCTCAGTGTAATTTATTCCTATGGGAATCAACTGTTTCCGTTCACACAGACTACTACAGTAATGTGGGAAATATTCTGCCCTGAAGCTGGAACAAGCACGTTCCTTATTGCACTTAATGGTGGTGCTCTCAGAGGTTCCTCTTTCAGCTTGAGGTGTTTTGGAAAACATAAAACCACTAGATTACATAGATAAATTACATTTTGATCCAGTTGCATTCAAACACAGTTTTGTTTAGTCTGAAATTGTTATTGTTTACTACACCAACATTATGTGCACTCGAATCCCTAGAATTGTGTTGAGCTCCTTGATAAGATCTAGGTGTATATTTCTTTCATACTATGTTTGAGTTAACAAGTGCATTTAAGACACAATTTTCAGTTTCAGTCTATGAACGGGTGTTTTCAACTTATGCTGGACAAAAAAATTCAAATAATCTAATATTGTATTCATGAGGTAACATCTAACTGGACCATTTTTATTAAAGGAAAACATATTATTTATTTTGACTGAATTAACCTGACCACATCAGGTTACACAAATATAATAAAGTTTTAACTGTCAGATCAGGCAATAATAGTTTTGTTACAGTATACTACAATGATACACACACACACACACACACACACACACACTGTTATTCCAATAAGTGGAAACAGAGTGGGGAGTAGTTACTTTTAATATTCAATGGACCTTTATTCAAGTGGGTCATTCTCACAAAATCTTTCAAAAAAATGTCCTGGTCGTATTTTAAAAAAAAAAGAAATCATATGTTGCAGGAAGAAAATTAAGCCTGTTCAGAACCATGAAGATATTTTTCTGCACATTTTACTTTTGCTATTCTCTTGTTTTAAGTAATGATTCTCATTACTGTAACACAGCCATTACTTTTTTACTGAATTATATTATTGTACAATAGTTTTTTTTTAAAGAAGTGAAAATGACAGGTAGGACCAAAAGAGTGCTAATGTGATGTTCAACTACTTTACAATTTAAATAATATGCCCTTTTTTCATGCCACAGTAATGCAAATATCATAATAACCATCTTTTTTCATTTTGCGTAATAAGACAATCTTAATAACCATCTTTATTTATGTTGCTGTAATGAGAATATTGGGAAAATCAATTCCTGTTGTGGTAATGAGGATACCAAAATCACCATGTTTTTCATGTTGCGGTAATAAAAAACAAAAATGTACCATGTTTTTTCCATTGTGGTAATAAGAATATCATAATAAACATCTTTTTTCAAGTTGCGTTAACGGAAATATAAAATTGACTGTCTTTTGTGCACCGTGGTAATAAGGATATTATAATAAACATCTTTTTCACATTGCGGTAATTAAATTATTGAATCACTTGTCTTTTTTCCATTGTGGTAGTAAGAATATCATAATAACCATTTTTTTTCACATTGCTGTAATGAAAATATCATATTGAATGTCTTTTTTCCATTGTGGTAATAAGAATATCATAATAAACATTATGTTCATGTTGCGGTAATTAAAATATCAAACTGACTGTCTTTTTTCCATTGTTGTAATAAAAATATAATAATAAACATATTTTTCATGATGCGGTAATGAAAACATCAAACTGACCATCTTTTTTGCATTATGGTAATAAGCATATCTTAATAACCATCTTTTTTTCACGTTGCGGTAATGGAAATAACAAATTGACCGTCTTTTTTGCACAGTGGTAATAAGAATATCATAATAAACATCTTTTTCACATTGCTGTAATGAAAATCTCAAATTGACTGTATTTGTTCCATTGTGGTAATACAAATATTATAATAAACATAATTTTCATGATGCGGTAATGAAAATATCAAACTGACTTTTTTGCATTGTGGTAAGGCATTGTGAGAGCATCACAGTAGCCACCTTTGTTCAAATTGAAGTAATGAGAATATGATTATAACCATCTTTTGTACATTTCGGAAACTTGAATATCATAACCATCTTTCTCACTTTGTGGTAATGAAAATATCTTAATGCTGATCCTTTTTCATGTTTCATGAGAGTCACCTTAGTGTTGAAGAATAAAAATATATATATTTCTTTCTTTAGAGAGTAAAGTCATTGGAAAAATGGAGCTCTGTCTTGCACCTTGTCACTCATTTGAATTAAATAGTGGTTCGTACAGTGCATAGCACATTAGACCTCGCAGCCGTAGATTTGATCCCCTCATGCAACCATTAGTGATGCTTTCAGGTTCATTACACTGTCTTTGCTAACTTACTGACAGATATCAATGACTGTCTGGCAGGCTCAGTTTCCATGCAGAGAATACTATTGGTGTAACAAAAAAAGAAGAAGAAGCAGTTCTATTCAGAATAAAAGATACAGCAACATTTGACAAGGTTGCCTTTTTCGTGGCACCCATTTTTGTGGATACAGTTGGACTGAGAGAATTTTTTTTTTAATTAGTCTTATAATTAATCTTTTATGAATTAATGGATTTGATGGATTTTAAAAAGAGACATGCTGGTGAAACCCTAATCAATCGCAGTTCTATTGTTATTCTCACAATGTGTGAGGGCGACTACATTTGAAATCCACCCAAACAGCCAAAAGCACTAGCTGCGCCATTCAGTCCTAGAACCCCACTGAATCTCATTAACATGAGCAAGAATTAAAGAGAATGACCTGCATATTTGGTTGTGTAGTCAACTCCCACCAGAGCCGCTGGCCTTATCTGCCCCGCGGCACTGCCTTTTTTGGAGTGGAATGTGGCAGGCCCCTTGGCAGCCACAACCCCCTCCAGATACCTGCAAGAGCCATGGATATATAATGCAAAAAGTTGCACTATAGGCTACACTTGATATCTCTTCACTTTAGAGGATGTATGATGGTTCTTCAGAGATTGTTTAACTGGAAGTTGCTAATTTCTTTGAGGAGCATTCACACTGTAAAAATGTTTTGTCATGTGACCTAAAAATAAGTTTCATAAGCTAAATATTGCCCATAGAAAACTGTTTTATGTTGTTCTTGATCCTTTGGGTTTTATTTACATTTGTATTAAATGTATTGCTATGTCTAAATGTCATTTTCAAAAGGTTTATTAAAGAATAATGATCTTACAAAAACATTATAACTAATGTACCATATTGTTACCAATCCACAACTATGTCAAGCCATGCTCATGTTTATGTTTAGTTTAGATAATGTATGGAGTTTGGGTTTTCACATATGTAAATAAACTGCACTTGGGTTCTCCATCTTCACATCATCGTCTTCGTCATTGCCAGCACCAGCAGCTACGTTACAAAGTGCAGCGGAATACGGCAGTTCAGGAGAGAAAGAGCTGCACGCAGCTGCCTTGTGCGCATTTGTGTTGTGTGTCTTTTTGTTTTAGTAAATATTACTATATGGTTCCCGCCTCCTCCTTTCCCATTTCAACCATGTTGCATTGGTGCTGAAACCCGTAAAGGAGGAGGGATACGCTGTCGTGGAGTCCTCGCCACTGCCATCCACCCAAAGGAGCAGCCGTGCCCATCCGCCAGGGGATGGAGGAGTTGCTGCCAGCCGCCTGGATGCGGAGGAACGGCCACCATCTGTGAGGGGAGGAGGGGCTAGCTGCCGGCCTCCTGGCGCGGTGAAGCCGTTACCAAGGGCGGAGGAGTTTCCTACCACCACCAAAATGTGGAGAGGCATACCATCCGCCAGGGATCAGTGGACTGGCTCCTGGCTGCTCGAGGAGGAGCGGCTGTCGTCCGCCAAAGGGTGGAGGAGTGATCGAGGACCAGGCGGCATGTCTGAGAAATGGTGAGAAGATCTTTCTCTCTCACTGTCGCTCTGCATTGGCCTTTCCCGCTACTCTATTTTTGTTTTCTGGCGGGCCAAAAGGGCAGCAAATGTGACTACGCAAGCCCAGCCCGAGGAGTGGGATAAGTTCAGCCAAATGCGGCAGTTCAGGAGAGAGAGAGAGCCACATGCAGCTGCCGTGTGTGCATTTGTGTTGTGTGTCTTTTTGTTTTATTAAATATTACTTTGAATGTTCAGCCGGTTCCCCCCTCCTCCTTTCCAATTTTAACCTTGTTACAGTGATGTCATTTTGTCACTCCTCTGTTCTGCTACCTGTAGCAATCAGTAATTAACCTTTAAATGTATAGTGTGTGTGCTTGTGTTTTGGCTGATGGTAATTCTCCTTCCTTCCTCGCAGAGGCGATCTTCCATAGTTGTTGCGTGCCTGATTTTAAATCAAGAACTTGTGCAACTACTTGTTCATGAACTTCAAAGATTGTCATGTTGTGCTGCTGGAACAAATGAATGAACATTGGGATTAAGATGTGAATTTATTGTGTTTTAAAGGACACACCATCCTGGTAGTACTCCAAATTTAACAACATCCATCTCCAATATTTTACTATAATGATTATTAATACATCATGACCACCTGCCTAATATGCTGTTGGTCCTCCACGTGTCACCAAAATGATTCTCCAAATCCAGTAAGTTGCGAGGTTGAGCCACCGTGGATCGGACTTGTTGGTCCAGCACATCCCATAGATGCTCAATCAGATTGATATCTGGGGAAATTGGAAGCAAGGGCAACACCTTGAACTCTTCATCATGCTCCTCAAAGTTTATAACTCTGATTGTGTTTGGGTGAAAGAAGAAAGTCATATACACCTAGGATGGCTTGAGGGTGAGTAAATTTTGGGATAATTTTTGGGTGAACTAACCCTTTAATAACATTGTGCAAACAGTTTAGCTTGATAACATTGTGGCATTCTTCAACATAAGTCATATAATCCAAGTTATAACAACTCACATTATCATCTGGACTTGTGTATACCAGAACATCTCCTTATGGTTCAACACGCTTCTACAAACAACATAGAATGGCAGTAACAGCTAATCAGTGCACCATTATTGACTTTCATTAATTTCTGGCTTTTTTTATTCACGTTCTGGGTGATACGTTAGGATTTCGAAGTTTTACAAAATGGGTTACTTAAGCGCCTGTCACTTGATTGCATTTGCTGAAGCCTAACCTAAATTTTGTTTGAGTGAGACGTTGTTTTATCATTATTATCTATAAAGAACCGGAAATAAATGATTCAAAGTGGCAAGTAGTCACTCCTTATCAATCAATTCCCATACTAAACTATTATTAATGCGTGCGCCGGAAGTGCACATATTTTTGTGTCAGCCAAAATTCAGTTGAGGTGAATAGAATAGAAGAACAGGGGGTCCTACAACAGATATGGCCCCAACAGAGCCCCTACTGTATATAGCCCCTGTTATCTGTTTATGCACCTGTATTGATATTACAGATACTTAATAAAATGTTATTAAAATACTTTTAAAAACTTTTCTCATAATGATCATAAAATAAGGCAGATGTAAAAGGAAAAACATCTCTTGTCAATCAAGTGAGAAAATAAAATAATTTAAAAGCACACAAAAATTAAAGTGTCAGTAATAGAAGAGATTCTGAACATGCAAATACAGCCTTGCATGGTAGCCACGATGTCACAGCTAGGTGTAGGCTATTTGGCACTTGGCATTTTTCATAGTAGGCAAAATATTATAGTTGACTACAAATGGTTTTCCTCCTGCCTTTCAAAAATAAAACCTTTATCAGCATCTCAAGAAACATCTTGAGGTTGTGATAAGTTCATGAAATTTGCTTAAAAATAGCCATCTAGATATTAAATTAACTTAGATGTTACAAGTAGTACAAGGATGTAATGATTCAGAGAAGATGATAATAAACCGTTTATTAATCTGAATGCAATTTCAGAGCTTCAGAGCAATGGAAGATTTTCCAGACTGATCACACTGTGATTTCAATGATAGGATATCAAACATTCTGCTGCTGAAATCGTTCTGTGCTTACCGAAATTTGAACCACTGCCTCCGGTGGCCGAAACTGGAAGTGTTGCTGAGGTGTAATGTCCACAGAGTGCCGCCAAATGCGAGTTTAATTTGTTATGGTAAATTATGTAATACAGTCTACGGGAATACATATTATTACATATTATTATTACAATAAATACATATTATTTATTAACTGTATCCCCTAACCCAAACACCAACCTTAAACTTAACCATCAGTGTAGTAAAATTGTCCTTTTGGAGCGAAAACGCAATCTCATATTGTGCTCACCACGATCACACTTTATGTGATCATGATTACTTCTTGGATACCATGGGACCAGAACTCATGCCTCTGACATAGCACAATGCTATCACCACATTTAAAATACATATTTCTATTGTAATTTTAGTTGCTGTTGTTGTTTACTAAATACAAACAAAATAAATACAATCATTGTTATTTAATGGCTATTTAAAGTGAAAGAACTTTGAATTGAAAAACAGTTTATTTTTAATATTTTGAATTTGAGCAAAGGTGCTGAACATATACAGAAAACATCACATCAGTCCTCTTCACCTCTTCAAGTTTCAAAAGGACACAAAAGTATAAATCAGAAGTCTAATAAATTATTCCATGAGACTGTTGATTGTTATGAAAGCATACGATAAGGTTTATTGAGAAACAAACCGAAATCGAATGTGTTATTTAGTGAAACTGTTGGCCGACCGTCGCTCTCCTCTGCACATTCATGAGACTAAACGAGACCAACAATGCCCGCAGCCATCTTGCAACATAGGGCATTCAAGCTAAAAAGTGTTTTGTTTATCTAAAAACAGGTCTGCCACAGCGATAATGAAGGAAAAAAAGAACACAACACAGCTGCTCAAAACCAGAGAACAAAACAGTTTGTAGTCAAAGAATTTATGCATTTCTATGCCCCGCCTTATTAATACTCAGAAATCAGACAGAAACAGAGGAGACAGAAAGCAACAGTCACACCATGTCCTAACCTGACAGCAAACGTCATGTGATAAAAGGTGTATTTTCTATGTGAGTTTTTGTCCTAACCAGCTTTGATGGGTGATGGGACATTCTGTCGATCGCTTGGTTTTCTTTTTTCAGCATCGCACTGGGTAACTTCGCCCGCTATGAACTGGCATTAGTCCAAACACTTTCTCATAACTGTGCATTGCAGCCAGCATCTCACTAGCCAATTAAAAACTACTCGATCTTGTCTGAGAATGTTTCACCTACCAAAGGTTTTGCTGAGTTCTCACTCTCTTCAGGCAGAGTTTTGTCACTCTTACACAGCAGTCCAGAATGGAGAAGAGGTGACAGACATTCCTGACTCCTCTATCCCTCAGTTTGAATGAGTACTCCTGTCAAACAAATAAGGCTGGGTATAGAAATGCCCACAAACTACAAACTCTTCAGACATGTTTAGTAAGTTCTGTTCTTTGGTTTGTGTGCAGCTGTGTTGTGCTCTGTTGTCAGTATTGCTGTGGTGGACCTGTTTTTTGGTAAACAAAATTAGTTTTCACTTGAACGCAGTACATTACGAGGATGCTGTGTGAACTGTTGCTCTCTGCATAATGTTGATTACCACAAATTAACATTTTGACTCATTCCTCCTTTTCTTAAAAAAAGCAAAATTCTGGATTACAGTGAGACACTTACAATAGAAGGGAATGGGGACAATTTTTGGAGGGTTTAAAGGCAGAAATGTGAAGCATATCATTTTATAAAAGCACTTGCATTAATTCTTCTATCAAAACTGATGTTTTATTTGAGTTGTTTAAGTTGGTTTTAGGGTTTGTTGACATTGCATCGCCATGGTAACGAAGTTGTGAAATTTCCTATAACTTTTGATTCTTTTGAAATTTCCTATAACTTTATCATTCTAAAATCATGTTTACATGCATGTTGTTTATGTATTGTGGCAATACGTTTGAAACAGTTAGTATTTTAATGTTCAAAAATTGGCTCCCATTCACTTCCATTGTAAGTGCCTCTTTTGCATTTTTGTTTTTTTTAAAGAAAAGGAGTCGTCTAAATTTTAATAGTAATCAACATTATATCACAAATGCTGTCAATTGAGCTCAACTTGTATTGAAATATTCCTTTAAAAGTGAAATACTGTACTGTATTTTCCTGTGCATCTCAACACTGCGTTGTTCATGTTCTTAAAGTAAAGTAGAGGTTATCATTTTCCTGTAGGCAGAACTGAAATTAAATGTTTGTGAGGCCATGACTTATTGACCGACCTAAGCTGAACGCCTTTGAAATAATTTGAAATAATTTCCCCCGGTGCAGCAGGACAGATGAACTGATATTTACAAACGTTTGTTTGCTTCCAAAGCATTATTTGGACAGAGGTACTAAACAGCAGCATCGCTGCATGGTTACCATGGTGACACTGCTTTATAGTTCTAGAAAAAGGTTGCCTGGTTTATTGCGCTTGGCTGAGTGTGGATTAACTTTTGTCCTCTGGTTGGTAACCAAACAGCACTGCAATGCTCGACTGTATGATTAAATACAAAGTGGAGACAAAATCTGTTAAAACTAGATTTTCATGAATAGTGATGAAAATGTGAGGGGTGCCGGCTCATGTTAAAGTCAACGACATGATGCTTGAGTGTTCTTGGTGGTTGCTATGCAGTTGCTAAAGTGTTCTTGGCATGTTGCTATGTGGTTTCTTGTCTGTTGTTTGGTGTCCCACATCATAAGAGGCCGCACACACCTCTCTGTGATATTTTGATTTCTAGATCCCAAACAAAATACAGTTAGTTTCTAATATTTTCCAGACATGCTACCTGCATCATTAAAGGAATAGTTCACCCAAAAATGAGAATTCTTTGATCATTTACTCACCCTGGATGACAGATGTGTATGACTTTCTTTCTTCAGCTGAACACAGAATATTTCAATCTTCATTTGTGATCAGCAGAAAACAGAATGTCATTTAAAAGGGGGAGTATCATTTATATTTTTGGGTAAACTATTCCTTTAAGGAGCTGAAAATAAAGATTGCACGTTGTTTTATTTTTTTCAATTATATATTAATGCTAAAAACTTTTCATAACAAACCAGGATCACTTTTCTGCAATATTTAACTTTTTCTGTAATATTAAGACGTGACAAAAATGAAAAATTGACAAAAACTAGCTAAAAACATCCCAAAATTTCAATAAAGGAATACAATTTCTTCATAAACTGGTATTTCTTTTTTTCCATTATAAAAGTTATTGTTTAACACCCTGAGACATGGCACAAAAATCACTTTTGGCTACAAAATCACATACACTCCAGTCTATTTTCACTTAACTGTGACATTTTGATTAAAGAAACCTAACTAAAATTATTTCCATTTGTAAAATTGCATATATATATATATATATACAGGAGGCATGAAAATGTACTGCATAGCTAAAACGACCCACCAGACTATTGATTGAGTATGTGAAGCAGTAAATTGCTTGGAGTCTCCTAATCATCTGTGGATTATATGATTGTCAGCGTGGGGAGAGAAGAGGCTCTTTCTGCTCTCTGAGATGGCAGGTCTGGCCGGGAAGTGTTCATGGTGGCTTCTGCCCCCGTGACTGCCACATTATCTGCTGGAATGTGAGCGCAGTCATTTCCAATAATGATTCTGCCAGCTTCCACACCTCCTGACAAGTGAGTGTGGGTGACATGGGCTGCAGAGGGAGGGAGCTTGAGATGCTTGTCAGCTTGACTTCTAAGCCCCTCATTCACTGTAATGTGATGCAGAGGTTAATTGTGGAGCTGTGTAATAAGTGTTAATGTTGTTGCCTCTGACGTCAGTAAATAAGAGACTGGGACTTTTGTGTTTGGTCGATGTGTCCTTTTCTGTACTGGTGAAATATGAATTCACTTATTTATATATTTATTTATTGAGCACCCAAAAATGTCAGCAATTAAAGATATTTGCTATGTTCGGAATACTATACTAATATTCTACATTACTGTCTCCTAAGTATGTAGTATTTAATCTATTACGTGAATGTAAAAAAATATGCATGGGATACCCGGATGACGTACTATTATTACGGAAGTAATTGCAGATGCAAAATGTAACATTTTCAATTGAATGTAGAAATTTAAACTGCATGGTCTTAGTCTTAAATATCTGCAATCCTCTATCTCCTTTTTTAGATAGACCAGCTACAGAGCCATTTGAAAGAATTTGTGTTTTCTGAACATATTTTTAAGTTCATATCTATAAGATAACCAGATGAAATTTCAATTGCTCAGATGCCACTCATTCAGACTTAAAGGGAATAGATAAAATGATCTCATCATTTACTCAAGCAATTCCAGATGTGACTGATATTCTTTCTTCAGCAGAACACAAATAAAGATTTTTAGAAAAATATCTCAGCTCTGTAGGTCCATACAGTGCAAGTGAATAGTGATCAGACATTAGAAGCTTCAGAAATCACATAAAAGAAACAATAAACATAATCCATATGACTCCAGTGTTTAAATTCTTATCTTCAGAAGTGAAAATAATAGGTTTGGGTGAGAAACAGATCAATATTAAGTAATTTTTTACTGTAAATCTCCACTTTAACTTTCACTTTCAGATAAGAAAGTGAAACTAAACAGGCATCAAATGTAACATTAAGATGTAAAAGTGAAAGTGGAGATTTAGAGTAAAAAAGGACTTTTGATCTGTTTCTTACCCACACTTATATTGCCTCTGAAGATATGGATTTAAACACTGGAGTCTTATGGATTACTTTCATGCTTCCTTTCTTTGATTTTTGGAGATACAAATGTCTGGTCACCATTCACTGGCATTGTATGGACCTACATAGCTGAAAAATTCTTCTAAATATCTTTAAAAGTTGTGCAATTTTCAAGGAGACACATGTGAGATTACAAAGATCTTTTTCACAGGAAAAGCATCTGAGAAGTAAGCAAAATTGTTGTCAATTAAAAGTCATCGTTGTATAAGAGGAATCAATGACATATTAAAGATATCTCATTTGTATTTTATTATTATTAAATTCCTATGGGCAGTTAAGAAAATAAATGTGATGTGTGAAATGTGGTATAATGGCTCCTCCCAGTGGTCAAACTCTCAAACATGTTAAACTAAACCTTTGATAAGTTGATAAAACATAACTAGTACCATTTGATTGGAGAAAAAAAATTGCACTATTAAATGCCTTACTATAAATAAAACTAAATATATATACACACCTATCTTAGTCCAATTATTTTTGAGCATCATTGTTGTAAACTAAACCTGTTGATAAATGCTTGTGTTGTTTTTACCACTGAATTTGTCTCATCTTGACATGTATTTTTTGGCTTTGCTGTGTGTGTGTGTGTGTGTGTGTGTGTGTGTGTGTGTGTGTGTGTGTGTGTGTGTGTGTGTGTGTGTGTGTGTGTGTGTGTGTGTGTGTGTGTGTGTGTGTGAGCGTGTATTTATCACTTTGTGGGGACCAAATGTCCCCATAAGGATAGTAAAACCCGAATTTTTTGACCTTGTGGGGACATTTTGTCAGTCCCCATGAGGAAAACAGCTTATAAATCATACTAAATTATGTTTTTTGAAAATGTAAAAATGCAGAAAGTTTTCTGTGAGGGTTAGGTTTAGGGGTAGGGTTAGGTTTAGGGGATAGAATATAAAGTTTGTACAGTATAAAAACCATTATGTCTATGGAAAGTCCCCATAAAACATGGAAACACTATGTGTGTGTGTGTGTGTGTGTGTGTGTGTGTGTGTGTGTGTGTGTGTGTGTGTGTGTGTGTGTGTGTGTGTGTGTGTGTGTGTGTGTGTAAAACATCGCCACTGGGGAGACAAAGGCGGTCGGGCGTGGTGCTGGCCACCCACCCCCTCCTGTACCGTTCCGGCCTTCATAGGTGCTCGCTAACAGCACTTGCCCCTACAGTCTGTTCAGGCTAAATGGGGGGTCTTTGTCTTTGTCTTTGTGTGTGTGTGTATGTGTGTTTTTTTTTTGTTTTTTTTACTCTGAATGGCTTGTGCCTCAGCCAAAGTAATTACCCTCTACCTTCATGTAACTTCAATACAAGGGGTCTTGGCACTGTCTTTTGTCATTTTAAAGTCTCTAAATAAGAGCTTTTCCTATCCTAATCTTGTATAATGTGTGCTGGATTTCTCTCTCATTATCTGCCATTATTGTGCTAATGGAGATTATTTGAGGATCTGGCTGAGGATGTGCTCTCATAAGACATGGCAGCTTTAGGTTATTTCATATCACCTTTAATGTTACTTCTAGTGAATTCCAGGTGCTGTCGCCACAAAACGACATGTATTGTAGATATAATATTAGTCATAATAGTAATAATATTATATAGTGAGACATAAATTGGCATATTAATCTGTGTGAAACTTTCAGAAACCCTGAATAGGGACATTGGTCATATTAATATATTTTTAGTCGATATATAGCGAATATCTACAGTACTCATATCTGCAGTGGAGAGTGGCCAATAATGGGAATTTAGAGGTACCTAAAATTTCTTAAAAATAAAATGCACTTGTTTTACATATTTTTTTTAAGGAGAATTCATTAAAACATATTTGAAGACTTTTTTGAAAGTTTTTATCATCTGAATGTTTATTTAAGGAATAGTTCACCCAAAGATGAAAATTCTCTCGTAATTTGCTCACCCTCATGCCATCTCAGTTGTGACTTTCTTTCATCAAGAAACAAAGTCAAACACATCAGGGACTGCATGAGGGTGAGAAAATGATGAGAACATTTTCATTTTTGGGTGAACTACCCCTTTAAGTGTTTATTATGTTATTTATTAAAAAAAAAATATTATGTTGACATGGCTGTTGTTAGAATTGGGAACAAACATTTCTGTTAATTGGCCAACTGGGTATGGTTGTGGTTGAGTCGACATATTCTCATGAGAATTCATCACAATGTGTCACAAACCAGTTCTGCTCAGCCCACTCCAAACTGGATTCGAACCGGCATGAGAGGCGGGTGCGCTAACAAGGAGGCTAAAGGCTACAGCCCTTACCGTCAGCCACAAGTGCACCTCTTGAGGCCAGGGGAGTGAGGTTTACACATATTGCACAGCCATCATGTACCAGCTGGCTCCCATTACAACAATACAACAATGAAAAAAATAATTGCACGCCTTAGAATGTCCAATCATAATCAAGCTCCGGAGGATCCTCACTGGATCGTCCTCGAGTCTGTGGCGGAGGCTCTATAAGTTAGAGGCTCACCTTTCACTGTGGGAGTTGAGATAAAAGAATTTAAATCTCCTCCCACAGTGGTTGCTCCCCAGCCTTCCACTGCTCCTCCCTCCAAGCCTTCCACAGTCAACGAGCCAGTGCCTGTAGCCTCGACCGTTCCAGAGCCAGTGCCTGTAGCCTCGAATGTCCCAGAGCTAGTACCAGCATCGCCATCTGTCCCAGAGCCAGCTCTTGTGGAGCTTATAGCCCTTGAATTTATTCCCGCCCTGATTCCCAACTACCTTTCATCCTCCTCTGGTTCTATCCAGCCCCTATACTCCGCTGGTTCTGTCCAGAATCATGGACTCGCTGGTTCCATCCAGCACCTTAGCCTTTCTCCTCCGCTGGCTCTGCCCAGGACATCGGCTCCTCCTCCTTCCTCTGATCAGCTGGTTCCCCTCAAGTCACCGGCTCAAACGTCGGCCTTGGTGACTTCACAGGCAAGGGGATCTGTCAACCCTCCGACTCCACCTTGTCCCTCCGAGCCCTGGACTCCACCTCGGCCCTCTGATCCCTCATCATCACTCCAGCCCTACGTCCCCTCATCTCCACCGTGCTCTGTCAGCCTATCAGCATCACAGGGGTCCATTGTCCCTCCAGCTCCGCCTTAGACCGTCTATCACCTGGCTCCACCTTCAGCACTACCAGGGACCTCCTTCCCTCCGGCTCGGCCTCGGTCCTCAGTCCCACTTGCTCCGCCTCGTTCCTCCGATCCCCCAGCTCCTCCTCCATCCTCCGAGCCTTCGGCACTACTTCAGCACTACTTCGGTCCTCCAAACCTTCGGCTCCACCCTAGCCCTTTGAGCTGTCATTTACTCTCCGGGCACCAAGTTCCCTGGCCCTCTCACCCACACACACACCCTCTCACGGCTCTGCCTTCTACGGCTCTGCCCCTCGAGCCTTCCACTGCTCTGCCTCCCATAAATATTGTTTTGTTCATTGATGGTCAGTTCTCGTCCGTGTAACACTTGGGTTAGTATGAGTTTATTTGGTTCATGGTACTCCACGTTGTTTGATATCTTCATCTTCTTCATTAAAAAACCTGCAAATTGATCCATCAACTCTTGCCTCTCCATCATCACTACCAACATACATGGTTATGAAATAAAACTCATTAAATTCATCAGCAAGATTCTTATTCCGAATTAAAAACATCTAATTTAATCACTTTAGAAATATTAACCTTACATTTCACCATAGCTTTCATTCCCTGCCATACTAATCTTAGATTGTTACTACCCAACTGATCTTCATTCTTGTCTTAATATTTTAACCTGTCTTTATTCATTTCTTTTGTGCCTTTTGAGATCCAAGGCTTATTGATTGGAAATACATTAACCACGTTATAAGGAACAACACATTCGGTACAAAAGGAAAACTATCCACACAGAACCTCGGTGAGGTCATTGAAATTGTCCGTAGCAGCTTGAAAGACATTCCAATCGGTACAGTCAAAATAACCCTATAGGGTCAAGGAACTGTCCTCTGTTCAAACTCAAACCCTTTTTTTATTCACCTTCTCCCTACTTAACACTGATTTATAAACAGGGAGATGATTAGCTATATTATGATCGTAAAAACCAAGAGGAGGACTGGCAACAGATTTCATCGCCCCTTTAATAGAGCCATAACAGAGATCTAGTGTCTTATTGCACCTAGTGTGACAGGTACTCCTGAGAGTTTCAGAGTCTGTTTGTTTGCTCATAGTACAGATGGCAGACAACTCCACTATTAAAAAATTGGCAAAATGATCAAATAAAATAGATCCATTATGTCCGATCTTGTCCAATAACATTTAACATACACTTGCTGTAACACAAATACAAATTATAAAATATGTTTAAAAGAAACACAATAACACGAAATGCCACGAGGATGAACACCTGCTGCCGGTCACCACTAGTGCAGCACCCCAGACGGCAGTGACACAACACAAGTGTGCGTGTGTGTGTGTGTGTGTGTGTGTGTGTGTGTGTGTGTGTGTGTGTGTGACAAATGATACATTTATACAGATTTGGCATCAGATAATCACACTCGATCAGCATGTTTTCACTGTGAGTATACCAGTTTTAAACTGTTCTCGTGGTGTTTTTGTGATAGTTTGGCTGTCTGTTTCAGAAAACAAATGTATTAAATGCCCGAAAATACATTTTTAGTTGCTGTTTGTGTGAATGAAAACCGCATCTGCACCTAATAAGTAGACGTGGCTGCGTGCATGGGAAGACCAAATTAAGATATGATGGCTTTGCATATACAAGCTGTGAACTATTATCATGATAACAGTGACAATTTGGTGACAATTAGGCTGTTTGTTACATAAAATAAACATATTATGTGCTTATATTTGCCAAAGGAGACTGTTAGTAGTACCTGTGCGAGTTTAATGATTTAGAAATCCTTTTACATTTGACATAAAAAATGCTGTCTACTTCAAAATCCCAGACCAAAGATATATAAAAAGTTGTGTTCAAGCCTCCTATTCTGATCAAGCAGGGCTACTTGCTTTTCTGTTCATGATAATTTTTGTCCAGACACAGTTCAGCTGTAATTTTTAAATAATTTCTTCTTCCCTGAAGTAAAAACACTTGGGGGGATTCTTTGGGGATTTAATGTTCTTTAGATCTTATTTACATATACATTTCTCGATTTCACCATTCATTTGCATATGCAAATTTGCACATTTATGTAACTTCACTACAGTAAAAACCTACAGTTCTATAATATGAAGAAAATATGAGAATGAGTCCTGTATTGGGGTAGATTTCTGCCATATGGGAAAAAAAGTGAAAAAAAGAAAAATAATATGACTTGAAAATCATGTTATAACAATAATAGCCAGTCAAACATAAGCTGGTATTAAAAAGAGAAGACATCAAATAATTATTTTGTTACCAATCATTTATTTCAAACATCAAAATCGAATGGCTTAAAGTAAATTAATAATAATGTCAAGAAAAATGTACAGTAATGGACAGAAATGAACAGCAATGAACAGGTAGTGTATAAAACAGAATATTTTATTTGTTCTTTGTGTGTGAGTGTGTGTGGTGCGTGCGTGCGTGTGTGTGTGTGTGTGTGTGTGTGTTTGTGTGTGTGCTGTATTGTGGGTGAGTTATTGTTTTACCCCCACATTTATGTGTGTGTGTGTGTGTTTGTGTGTGTTCTGCATTGTAGCTGATATACAGATTTTATTTGACAAAATGGAATAAAAATTGCTCTGTAATAGTGCCATTTTTGTGTGTGTTTTCATATTTGTATGTGTAAGTGTGAGTATGTGCAGTGTTTTTTTTTTTTCTCCAGTTTTTTAGTCTTTTCTTTTCATTTCCTGGGATCAGTCACAGCAAAGGTGTGATTTTTCTTTTTACAACCACTTAAACATATGGAATCAAGTCCAGTTTTTGTGTGTGTGTTCAGATGGCAAGTGGAGGAAAAGTCTTGTGCCGCTCAGATAAACTAAACCATTTTTATTACACCCGTAAAATTGATTTCGGTCAAAAATGACAGAACAGAATGTGGAGGACACTACACAGAATTTATGTGAAAAAATATATACACATTTTAAATTCTATCTGACTCAGAAAAGCTACAAAAACTTGGAAGTACACAATAACAAAAAGCCATCAAGGTTACTAAGAAAGGAAAATCTGCTGCACTACAACAAAACAGCACATAACATTGTTAGAACAAAGATCTCTAGAAACAATGTAAATCTACACAAACCATATGAAAAACAGAGCAAAAGTAGAAAAGTTACAAATACTGTAAATTCATCCACTTTGTGGAAAAAGGTATAGGGCAGTGGTTCCCAACCCAGTTACTTGCGGCACCCCAACACTGCATATTTTGTATAGATCCTCTTTCTGACACACCCAATTCAAGTCTTGAAGTCTCCACTATCAAATGGATGAGTTGAATCAAGTGTGTTTGATATGGGCAATCTCCAAAATGTGCAGTGTTGGGAAGCCTACAGGAACAGGGTTGGGATGGCATTAATGGTAAATTATAGCAATAATTTCTTGCAGTCATTGATGAACAAATAGTTATGCATATCAGTGGATCTAAGAAAAGGGTAAGCAGTTGATTCTATGTGATTTCTTTGAAACAGATATCGGGCCATGGTGCAATGCAGAAGCGGAATGCGTGTCTGTATACGGCTCAAATATGCTGCCTCTACCAGCGTCCACAACAGACTAGAGCGAAGCATAACGAACTTGAAATATTTTTTAACAAGTACACTCGCATCAGAGAATACAAGAAACTGAACTTCTTTTTGAAATCGAAGGTGCCGGAATGTCGTGCCGGACTATTCCGGCCCAATTTAACCCCTTAGGACAGTGCAGTTCAGCTGTGTGACACTGCACCGGGAAGCAGAGAACTTTTATCATTGTGTTGGTCCGGGGGGGTCTCCTCAATCTCCTGCCCTCCTTTCAGCATCTCCACTATGGAGCCCAGTGTCCCAAAGCTACCTGCATATTTCTCCACCTGTGCAGAAACGCAAAGTGTGACCTCTGACCCCTCCGGTTTGGGCAGCATCTCAGGCTGGGAGATGGGTGTGACACTGTCACCTGTGCTCTGGACAGTGATGCTGGACTGAATGCGGCACATACAGAAAATATGCTGTATTAATGTATTCTCAGTTTACAGGGATAGTTCATCCAAAAATTTAAATTCTGTCATCATTTACTTACATTCATGTTGTTTCAAACCCATATAACTTTCCATATGACATGAGGATGAGTAAATGATTACAACATTTTCATAACTGGGTGAACTATCGCTTTAACAGGAATATTGTTGCACACAATGTAATAACTTCTCCAATAATGCATATTGGGAAGTAAACATATGATGAACAGGGAACATTTACGTGTTGAACTTTATGTATGTTGAATGAAAAAGAACACTTACATTCTCCATAGACACATTGCTCCCTGCAGGTGCTTTTTTCTTTCTTGCGATATTTGGGTTCCAGTGGCACACCAAACTGTCATTCTGAACACTGTAGTTTTTGTGACCAATTAACCAGTATGTGTTCATTTTCCCTTTCCCCTGACAATCACATCAAACACAACACCGTAAAGGAATTGTTTCAACAACGCTAAAAACTCTGTCATCATGTACTCACCCTCATGTTGTTCCAAACCCATATAAACCCACACTGAGTAGTTTTAAAACATGTTAACGGTGCTCGTTTTAAAAGAGTTTCAATTTACTGCCTGCTTTGCATGCAAAATAGCTCGTAGTTTTGTGATTATTGCTAAATAAATAAAAAGTAGGGCTGTAAATCAATGAATTGCTTTAATTGAATTAGTTGCATGATATGCAGATTCACAGTTAATCACATATATATATATATATATACAGTGAGGAAAATAAGTATTTGAACACCCTGCTATTTTGCAAGTTCTCCCACTTGGAAATCATGGAGGGGTCTGAAATTGTCATCGTAGGTGCATGTCCACTGTGAGAGACATAATCTAAAAAAAAATCCAGAAATCACAATGTATGATTTTTTAACTATTTATTTGTATGATACAGCTGCAAATAAGTATTTGAACACCTGTCTATCAGCTAGAATTCTGACCCTCAAAGACCTGTTAGTCTGCCTTTAAAATGTCCACCTCCACTCCATTTATTATCCTAAATTAGATGCACCTGTTTGAGGTCGTTAGCTGCATAAATACACCTGTCCACCCCATACAATCAGTAAGAATCCAACTACTAACATGGCCAAGACCAAAGAGCTGTCCAAAGACACTAGAGACAAAATTGCACACCTCCACAAGGCTGGAAAGGGCTACGGGGAAATTGCCAAGCAGCTTGGTGAAAAAAGGTCCACTGTTGGAGCAATCATTAGAAAATGGAAGAAGCTAAACATGACTGTCAATCTCCGTCGGACTGGGGCTCCATGCAAGATCTCACCTCGTGGGGTCTCAATGATCCTAAGAAAGGTGAGAAATCAGCCCAGAACTACACGGGAGGAGCTGGTCAATGACCTGAAAAGAGCTGGGACCACCGCTTCCAAGGTTACTGTTGGTAATACACTAAGACGCCATGGTTTGAAATCATGCATGGCACGGAAGGTTCCCCTGCTTAAACCAGCACATGTCAAGGCCCGTCTTAAGTTTGCCAATGACCATTTGGATGATCCAGAGGAGTCATGGGAGAAAGTCATGTGAGTCAGATGAGACCAAAATAGAACATTTTGGTCATAATTCCACTAACCGTGTTTGGAGGAAGAAGAATGATGAGTACCATCCCAAGAACACCATCCCTACTGTGAAGCATGGGGGTGGTAGCATCATGCTTTGGGGGTGTTTTTCTGCACATGGGACAGGGCGACTGCACTGTATTAAGGAGAGGATGACTGGGGCCATGTTTTGTGAGATTTTTGGGAACAACCTCCTTCCCTCAGTTAGAGCATTGAAGATGGGTCGAGGCTGGGGCTTCCAACATGACAATGACCCGAAGCACACAGCCAGGATAACCAAGGAGTGGCTCTGTAAGAAGCATATCAAGGTTCTGGCGTGGCCTAGCCAGTCTCCAGACCTAAACCCAATAGAGAATCTTTGGAGGGAGCTCAAACTCAGTGTTTCTCAGCAACAGCCCAGAAACCTGACTGATCTAGTGAATATCTGTGTGGAGGAGTGGGCCAAAATCCCTCCTGCAGTGTGTGCAAACCTGGTGAAAAACTACAGGAAACGTTTAATTGCAAACAAAGGCTACTGTACCAAATATTAACATTGATTTTCTCAGGTGTTCAAATACTTATTTGCAGCTGTATCATACAAATAAATAGTTA
Source organism: Xyrauchen texanus (assembly GCF_025860055.1). Taxonomy (NCBI): domain Eukaryota; kingdom Metazoa; phylum Chordata; class Actinopteri; order Cypriniformes; family Catostomidae; genus Xyrauchen; species Xyrauchen texanus. The sequence continues at coordinate 6,766,750 of NC_068312.1, forward strand.
AAAAAATCATACATTGTGATTTCTGGATTTTTTTTTAATATTATGTCTCTCACAGTGGACATGCACCTACGATGACAATTTCAGACCCTCCATGATTTCTAAGTGGGAGAACTTGCAAAATAGCAGGGTGTTCAAATACTTATTTTCCTCACTGTATATATATATATATATATATATATATATATATATATATATATATATACAGTATTTGGAGAGAAAAGATAAAAATAACTGAATATTTAATGATTAAATCATTTTAAATATATTTAAATAATATAAATCTATATATATATACAGGTGAAACTCGAAATATTAGAATATCGTGCAAAAGTTCATTAATTTCAGTAATTCAACTTAAAAGGTGAAACTAATATATTATATAGACTCATTACAAGCAAAGTAAGATATTTCAAGCCTTTATTTGATATAATTTTGATGATTATGGCTTACAGCTTATGAAAACCCCAAATTCAGAATCTCAGAAAATTAGAATATTACATGAAATCAATAAAAAAAGATTTTAAATACAGAAATGTCGGCCCTCTGAAAAGTATAATCATGCATATGTACTCAGTACTTGGTTTGGGCCCCTTTTGCATTAATTACTGCCTCAATGCGGCGTGGCATGGATGCTATCAGCCTGTGGCACTGCTGAGGTGTTATGGAAGACCAAGATGCTTCAATAGCGGCCTTCAGCTCTTCTGCATTGTTTGGTCTCATGTCTCTCATCTTTCTCTTAGCAATGCCCCATAGATTCTCTATGGGGTTCAGGTCAGGCGAGTTTGCTGGCCAATCAAGCACAGTAATACCATGGTCATTGAACCAGGTTTTGGTACTTTTGGCAGTGTGGGCAGGTGCCAAGTCCTGCTGGAAAATGAAGTCAGCATCTCCATAAAGCTTGTCTGCTGAAGGAAGCATGAAGTGCTCTAAAATGTCCCGGTAGACGGCTGCGTTGACTCTGGACTTAATAAAGCACAGTGGACCAACACCAGCCGATGACATGGCTCCCCAAACCAACACAGACTGTGGAAACTTCACACTGGACTTCAAGCATCTTGGATTGTGTGCCTCTCCATTCTTCCTCCAGACTCTGGGACCTTGGTTTCCAAATGAGATGCAAAATTTGCTCTCATCAGAAAAGAGGACTTTGGACCACTGAGCAACAGACCAGTTCTTTTTTTCTTTAGCCCAGGTAAGACGTTTGACATTTGAAGCCCATGTCCAGGACCCGTCTGTGTGTGGTGGCTGTTGATGCAGTATCTCCAGCCTCAGTCCACTCCTTGTGAAGCTCCCCCACACATTTGAATGGCCTTTTCCTGACAATCCTCTCCAGGCTACGTTCATCCCTGCTGCTTGTGCACCTTTTTCTTCCACACTTTTCCCTTCCACTTAACTTTCTATTAATGTGCTTTGATACAGCACTTTGAGAACATCCAACTTCTTTTGCAATTAACTTTTGAGGCTTTCCTTCCTTGTGGAGGGTGTCAATGAAGGTTTTCTGCACAACTGTCAGGTCAGCAGTCTTCCCCATGATTGTGAATTCAACTGAACCAGACTGAGAGACCATTTAAAGGCTCAGGAACCCTTTGCAGGTGTTTAGCTGATTAGAGTGTGACACTTTGAGCCTACAATACTGAACCTTTTCACAATATTCTAATTTTCTGAGATTCTGAATTTGGGGTTTTCATAAGCTGTAAGCCATAATCATCAAAATTATATCAAATAAAGGTTTGAAATATCTTACTTTTCTTGTAATGAGTCTATATAATATATTAGTTTTACCTTTTAAGTTGAATTACTGAAATTAATGAACTTTTGCACGATATTCTAATTTTTCGAGTTTCACCTGTATATATATATATATATATATATATATATATATATATATATATATATATATATATATATATATATATAATAAATAATTCAGGTAAATAAAATAAATCACATCATTGTGGCAGACGAATAAAGCATTTATTAGACAATACAAAATGTGTCTTTCAAAGGTAATAAATTGTAAAATAAATGTTCATATCATTGGCTGACGCTATGGAATGCTCCCCCTAGGAGTGGCAATCACTGAAGCCCTTTATAATCAGACCAATTTATTGGCAAATGGTGCTTTATGCTCCGCCCCTGATGCATGCATCATCGCAAGCATATAAAGTGGAGCACCACACCATTTCGTCCGAATTTTCTCTGTCAGGGTTTCAATTTCTTCCCTAATGCTCTGGACACTTTGCTCTCGACTCGCTCTTAAAATGCTGTTTCCCTCTCCTCCCACCATACTCCTTCAGTTTGCGAGGATCAACACAAGGGAGGAGTACAAGGAAAGAAATTAGAGCGCAGAGATTTGAAGAGGCTTCACCCGTTCAGTATGAGCGCCGTTACTGCCCACACTGACACAGTGCTCGCTTCGATTGATTGCGTTTATTGTGAGTGCATGAAACTTGAAGCGCTTTGCTCTCACCTCGCTTTTGTTCTGAAAGCCAGAGACATTCCCTTCTTCTTTATCAAAAACATCTTCACCTGTCTAGTGTGGATTTGACGTGATCATGTTTGTTGGAGATTATGATGAGGGGGTGATATATCGCTGACATTTATCTCTGTTAGGCACGCAGCGATCATTGAGATTGATTGTGTTCTGCAAGCGCATGACACTCAAAGCGCTTTGCTCTCGGCTTGCTTTCTGGGGAAGCTGACATGGTACCACTGTCCATCCTATAACTTGCAGGGACGGGATACAGAATGCATAGAATTTGGGGATGATTTGACACCAGCTTGAGTCTGCATCTGTCTTCTTCTTCAGCTCCAGCGGCTTCACCTGTTCAGTGCACCCATGGCAATTTGCGGCCACACTGCTACCATTTCACATTTGGCAGTTGTGATGATGTCAGGGATATTTTCTTATTTTCAAAAAGGGATATTTGTGTAGATCTTGGGCTTTCTTAGTGAGAAACGTATGTGCTCAAGTGAGACGCTTACTGTTATTTCTCCAAGTGGCAAGTTGCTTTAAGTTTCTCGCTTGAGCCTCTAAAAAACAAAAAGGATGAATGTGTACAAAAAAGGACGTTGGCACTGCCGGTGCTGTTCTTTCCTGAGCTGCATGAGCAATTTGTTATGAATTGCCATTCTCCTTATTCAGTGAGGGTTCAGGTCTATGGCACTGCCACATTTGCGGTTCTTATTAAATGTGCCGTGCCACTGATTGGCGCTCCAGCCAACAAGTTCTCTACCCAGGAAATAGAAAGGTTTATGAGTGGCTTGGAGTCAAAAATGTGCTTCTTGCTTTCCCTTGTCGTTGTGAGTCTGGAACAAGAATATGTTAACAGTGTTACTGTTTGTGCTATTGTTGGCTCCGTGCCAAGTGTTTGTCACATTCCAATAAAAGTTGCAGACCTTGCTGCAAATACTGCAAAAAAATTACCAGTTCCTAATGTACTGCATCATCGGTGGATAAAGGCATGACCGCTCCCCGATGGCGGCCGGAGTCTGGTGGATATAGGCACACCTCTTTGTCCTCTGGCCTGTTACGCAGACATGTGGCACGGTCTTCCAGGCATCCCCTTCTGGGTGCTGCACACGACAGAGCACAGTTATGTGCTCCTTTTTGCAAAGCAGCCACATCGCATCAACGCCGTTTTGTTCTCCACCGTCACAGTGCAGGACATGCCAGTTTTACACTCGGAGGTATAAAGTCTCCTTGCCAAAGATGCAATAGAGACAGTACCAGTGTGTGGCACACAGAAAGGCTATACAGCTGTTATTTTAGCCAGCGAAACACAAATATGGCCAGTGAAACGCAAATATGCATTCTCTCCCGTTCATTTACTATGCCAAGTGTTGCTGGATGCACCAGAGAGGTTCTACCGCTTTTGGTTCCCATAGCAGTTAGCAGTGCTCCCCAGTGGAGGATTCCAATGAGTAGAAATGTGCTCTCACAGGCACGAGGCACAATCTGGAATGCTCGGCCAGAACTGTGGAGACATTATGTCTGGCCCCTGAATGGGGCTCATATGATGTAGATAGATTGTCGCAACCAGGGCACCTATATGCCTTGAAATGTTGTTTTCACTGACTGGTGTTCCTCCCATGGGGAGGACACAGAACATTGCCCTGTGCACACAGTACACCGATTCCTACAGGAGCATTTACAGGACTCACTTAGTTCATAATCAAAGTGTATGTTGCTGTAATAACACTGGACCTTGAACATTGGGTGGTTTGTGGGTGAGCAAACACCCCCTTGTCATCAAGTTTTTTTTGAGGAATGACATGGCGGAGGACTAACATCCCCGCTAACATCCTGGTTTGGGGCTGGTTACCCATTCGAGCGACTTGATGCAGTAAATCTGTGCGTACTCTCCCTGAAGACCATGCTCTTACTCGTTATGGCTTTGGTCAAATGTATTGGAAACCTTCAGGCCTTATCAGTTAATGACTCTTGCTAAGAGTTTGGACCGGGCTTGTCAAAAGCCATTTTTAAGCCTAGGAAAGGGTATGTGTCCAAGGTTTTGGCCACTCCTTTCAGGGCTCAGGCTGTTACCTTACAAGCTTTCTCTCCTCCTCCATTCGCATCGGACAAGGCGCAGTTTGAGGGTGATATGCATTTACGTTGACCGTTCGAGTTAATATATTCTGACAGATTAGCTCTTAATGTGTTTGTTGTTACAAAGGCTGGTGCTAGGTTGGACATGTCCTTTGTAGGCAACGGTATACCTGGCTTTGAAATAGCTTCATTTAAACGAGATGGCATTCGTAGGACAAGCAGAAACAGAACGTTTCATGGTTGCTATGACAGCATGCAATGCTCTCAACCTGCAGGAGTGCTCTGAGTGAGAAGGGAATCTCTGAGGTAAACTTTCAGTGAGTTACAATGATGTAGACAGAAAAGAAAATGGATTTTATGGCTGTTCATTTATATTTACATCATAACACTTGTTTTACATTATATATTTTACTCCTGTCTACTGAGGTACTTGGGGTAAATTGGCATAGTTTTTAAGAGAAATTAAATATGTTTCTGTTGAAGATATAAGGATACAATAAAGGATAAAAGATACACCTTTTGCGTCCTCTGAATTCCCAAGAAAGGACGTCGCATTCAAAGGCTACATTCAGAGTTTCCTGCTTGCTTTTCTGGAACGAGATAGCCTCTGTGATGTATGCAGCCAAAAAATTTGACCTCCGGAGCATGCAGCCTTCAAAACAAGACACAGACTTTGTCTTTCTTTGGAGGCCGACTCCAAGCAAAGACTTTCTCACTAGGTTTTCTCTCTCAATAGTCTCCCTTAGAGTTCCCTGAAATTATGGAACGAGACGCTATGTTTGCTTGCCGTAATACTGATTTTAGGGGAACAAAAAATGCAATCTCTTCCCTTCAGTCAAAAATCTTGACGAAATGGAACAGTGCTGCGCATTATTCGCAATGATGCATGCATCGGGGGCAAAGTGTCAAGCACCATAAATTGGCGTGATTTTCAAGTGCTTTAGAGTTCGTCACTCCAACCAAGGATACAGTTGTAATCAGACTGTTAAACATAGTTTGAAACTTAGAAAAACATCAAGACCCCTCATTGCACTGCATTGCACTCTGACCAGCTGTGTTTGTGTCACGAATTGCAGACAACGAAGGCAGACGAAGGTTGAGGATCCAAATGCAGCTTTCTTTATTATAAACAAAACACAAAGGAAAACCCTCAATGGGGAAATAAACATGAACAGAGATCTAGGGCAGGGAACACAGACCAGGCTAACTACATTAACAAACATTCAACGATAGACCAGGACTGAACCAAAAACCGGGGTATAAATACATGAACAAGGACAGGTGAAAACAATAACGAAAACACGAAAGCTAACAAGAAGACTGTGGAGCTACAAAAGGGACAAAAGTGAAAACTATGGAATAACAAAAGGGACAAAAATGGAAAACAATGGGGCAACGGTAAAACAAGACAAGGTCATACATAACATAGCCCCCCCCAAAGGATCGGATCCCATACGATCCGAAATAAAAGAAACACAAAGAAAAAAAAAACACCAGGAGCAGACGGGCAGACCAGGGGGGGCACGAGAGCAGGCAGGAAGTTCAGGGGGGCACAAAGGGCAGGCAGGAAGTCCAAGGGGGAACAATGGGCAGGCAGGAAGTCCAAGGGGGCACAGAGGGCAGGCAGGAAGTCCAAGGGGCACAGAGGACAGGCAGGAAGTCCAAGGGGGCACAGAGGGCAGGCAGGAAGTCCTGGGGGGAGGCCACAGGACAGGGGCCGGGTCAGGAGGCCTGGGAGGAGGCCACAGGTCAGGAACAGGGTCAGGGGCCCTGGGAGGAGGCCACAGGACAGGGACTGGGTCAGGGGGCACGGGAGGAGGCCACAGGGCACGGGCCGGGTCAGGAGGCCTGGGACGTGGCCACAGGACAGAGGCCGGTTTTGGTGGCCTAGGAGATGGCCATGGGGCAAGGACCGGTTCAGGAGGTCTGGGAGCTGGCCACAGGGCAAGGATAGGTTCAGGAGGCTTTGGAGCTGACCTCAGGGCAAGGACAGGCTCAGGTGGCCTGGGAGTTGACCACGTAATGTGGGTAGGCTTGGAGGACCTGGGTGGTGGCCACAGGATAGGGGCCGGCGGAGCCGCGTGGGGCGGAGCCAAGGAGGACTTTGGAGGCAGAGCCGTAGAAGACTTGGTAGGCCCAGGAGGCAGGGCCCAGGGAGGCCCAGGAGGCGTTGGAAGCGGAGCCATTGGATGCTCTAGAGGCGGAGCCCTAGAAGGCTCTGGAGTCTCTGGGAGCAGAGCCGTAGGAGGCTCTGAAGGTGGAGCCGTAGGAGGCTCGAGAGGTGGAGCCGTAGGAGGCTCGAGAGACTTGAGGGGTGAAGCCCTGGGAGGCTCGGGAGGCAGAGCTCTGGGAAGCTCGAGAGGCGGAGCTCTGGGAAGCTCGAGAGGAGCCCTGGAAGACTCTGTAGGCGAAGCTCTGGAAAGCTCGGAAGGCGGAGCTCTGGAAAGCTCGGAAGGCGGAGCTCTGGAAAGCTCAGGAGGCTTGGAAGGCGGAGCTCTGGGAAGCTCGGGAGGCTCAGAAGGCGGAGCTCTGGGAAGCTCGGAAGGCGGAGCTCTGGAAAGCTTGGAAGGCGGAGCTCTGGAAAGCTCGGAAGGCGGAGCCCTGGAAAGCTCGGAAGGCGGAGCTCTGGAAAGCTCGGGAGGTGGAGCTCTGGAAAGCTCGGGAGGCAGAGCTCTGGAAAGCTCGGGAGGTGTTGGCGCTTGGACGGTCATGGCTACAGACACTGGCTCAGGGACGGTCGAGGCTACAGGCGCTGGCTCAGGGATGTTCGAGGCTGCAGGCGCTGGCTCAGGGACGGTTGAGGCTACAGGCGCTGGCTCAGGGACGGTCGAGGCTACAGGTGCTGGCACACAGATATCTGAGGCTACAGGCACTGGCTCATTGACGTTTGAGGCTATCGGCACTGGCTCATTGACATTTGAGGCTACAGGCGCTGGCTCGGGGACGGTCGAGGGCTCAGGCTCGCTCACCGTGGCTGACGAGGACTCAGGCTCGCTCACAGTGACATGCGTTGGCGCAGGCTCCCTCACAGTGACATGCGTAGGCGCAGGCTCGCTCACAGTGACATGCGTAGGTGCTGGCTCGCTCACCGTGACAGGCGTGAGCGCTGGCTCGCTCACCGTGGAAGGCTTGGGCACAGGCTCGAAGACCGGGCAGGCGTGGGCACAGGCTCGAAGACCGGGGCAGGCGTGGGCACAGGCTCGAAGACCGGGCAGGCGTGGGCACAGGCTCGAAGACCGGGCAGGCGTGGCCGGAAGGCGGAAGCCCGTCTTCTCTCCTCCTCCGGCAGATGAAGAGTGCCACGCTGGCTCGCTGACCAAGGCAGGCGTGAAGGGATGAACCACGGGCGTAATGGAGGGTTACCACTGTGGGAGGAGTGGCAGGGTTCTCCTCGATGACGCCCACAGTGAACGGTGAAGCGCAGACCAGCAGAGTCTCTTCAATGAACTCGAGGAGCGTCCAGCCGCGCGTCGACGGTGGTAACCGCTCCTGGAGCGCACAATCCAGGTTGGCCTGAAAAAACACCACCAGGTCGGAGTCAGGGAATTCGGTGGCACTCGCAATCGCGAGGAAATCACGCATGTGGTTCTCCACCGGACGGTTTCCCTGCCTAAGGCTGAGCAGACGGCAGCTTGCTCGCAGAACCGCTGGATCCATTGTTTTGGTCTTTCGTTCTGTCACGAATTGTGGGTAGGCTTGGAGGACCTGGGTGGTGGCCGCAGGATAGGGGCCGGCGGAGCCGCGTGGGGCGGAGCCAAGGAGGACTTTGGAGGCAGAGCCGTAGAAGACTTGGTAGGCCCAGGAGGCAGGGCCCAGGGAGGCCCAGGAGGCGTTGGAAGCGGAGCCATTGGATGCTCTAGAGGCGGAGCCCTAGAAGGCTCTGGAGTCTCTGGGAGCAGAGCCGTAGGAGGCTCGAGAGGTGGAGCCGTCGGAGGCTCGAGAGACTTGAGGGGTGAAGCCCTGGGAGTCTCGGGAGGCAGATCTCTGCTAAGCTCGAGAGGAGCCCTGGAAGACTCTGTAGGCGAAGCTCTGGAAAGCTCGGAAGGCGGAGCTCTGGAAAGCTCGGAAGGCGGAGCTCTGGAAAGCTCAGGAGGCTCGGAAGGCGGAGCTCTGGGAAGCTCGGGAGGCTCAGAAGGCGGAGCTCTGGGAAGCTCGGAAGGCGGAGCTCTGGAAAGCTCGGAAGGCGGAGCCCTGGAAAGCTCGGAAGGCGGAGCTCTGGAAAGCTCGGGAGGTGGAGCTCTGGAAAGCTCGGGAGGCGGAGCTCTGGAAAGCTCGGGAGGCGGAGATCTGGAAAGCTCGGGAGGCGTTGGCGCTTGGACGGTCATGGCTACAGACACTGGCTCAGGGACGGTCGAGGCTACAGGCGCTGGCTCAGGGACGGTCGAGGCTGCAGGCGCTGGCTCAGGGACGGTCGAGGCTACAGGCGCTGGCTCAGGGACGGTCGAGGCTACAGGCGCTGGCACACAGATATCTGAGGCTACAGGCACTGGCTCATTGACGTTTGAGGCTATCGGCACTGGCTCATTGACATTTGAGGCTACAGGCGCTGGCTCGGGGACGGTCGAGGGCTCAGGCTCGCTCACCGTGGCTGACGAGGACTCAGGCTCGCTCACAGTGACATGCGTTGGCGCAGGCTCCCTCACAGTGACATGCGTAGGCGCAGGCTCGCTCACAGTGACATGCGTAGGTGCTGGCTCGCTCACCGTGACAGGCGTGAGCGCTGGCTCGCTCACCGTGGAAGGCTTGGGCACAGGCTCGAAGACCGGGGCAGGCGTGGGCACAGGCTCGAAGACCGGGGCAGGCGTGGGCACAGGCTCGAAGACCGGGGCAGGCGTGGGCCGGAAGGCGGAAGCCCGTCTTCTCTCCCTCCTCCGGGCAGATGAAGAGTGCCATGCTGGCTCGCTGACCAAGGCAGGCGTGAAGGGACGAACCACGGGCGAATGGAGGGTTACCACTGTGGGAGGAGTGGCAGGGTTCTCCTCGATGACGCCCACAGTGAACGGTGAAGCGCAGACCAGCAGAGTCTCTTCAATGAACTCGAGGAGCGTCCAGCCGCGCGTCGACGGTGGTAACCGCTCCTGGAGCGCACAATCCAGGTTGGCCTGAAAAAACACCACCAGGTCGGAGTCAGGGAATTCGGTGGCACTCGCAATCGCGAGGAAATCACGCATGTGGTTCTCCACCGGACGGTTTCCCTGCCTAAGGCTGAGCAGACGGCAGCTTGCTCGCAGAACCGCTGGATCCATTGTTTTGGTCTTTCGTTCTGTCACGAATTGCAGACAACGAAGGCAGACGAAGGTTGAGGATCCAAATGAAGCTTTCTTTATTATAAACAAAACACAAAGGAAAACCCTCAATGGGGAAATAAACATGAACAGAGAACTAGGGCAGGGAACACAGACCAGGCTAACTACATTAACAAACATTCAACGATAGACCAGGACTGAACCAAAAACCGGGGTATAAATACATGAACAAGGGACAAAGGGGCCAATGAACAAACAGAACTCAAAACAAGATAACGAGATGACAAACAGAAGCAAATGGCAAACTAATGAGGACAGGTGAAAACAATGACATAAAACACGAACGCTAACAAGAAGACTGTGGAGCTACAAAAGGGACAAAAGTGAAAACTATGGAATAACAAAAGGGACAAAAATGGAAAACAAAGGGGCAACGGTAAAACAAGACAATGTCATACATAACAGTTTGAACATAAGAACACTTGTGCTTTCTGCTGTCAGTAAGTATTGTTTGTTGTCTGTAAAGCTGGAGTTGCACTTACTGCCCCCTGCTGACTAAGACTCGCAAAAATAAGTTGGTACTTCAAGCTTAAATTGCTCAGGTGGTAGGAATAATCCTTATTACGATCAGGGGACATCATTAACTGTGTAAATTTGTTTTAATGTGTTATTTTATATCTAATCAATTGCACTTAATTAACGTATTAAATTGATAGCCCTAATAATATGCCTAATTTACATAAAAGGAGGCATATTTGCACTGAAAAAATAACAATGGGCTATTTCAGCTAATTTAGCACCTGGTTAAACTATATCATTAATCTGAATAAACCATTTGGCAAATATGCTTAAAACAAAGCCATAATCTAAATCATCTATCAGGTATATGGAGATTTCAAAAATTCATTACAATAATTAATTTTGAGGACTATAATTCTACAGAACAGATGCTCACCTTCACTTCAATCTCGCCCCGTAACTGTAGATCATATGCATTATCCTTCATGAGTTCCAGGTATGTATCAGAGCTTGCATGAATCTTTTGTGCTAGAAGAACAGATGGAGAAAAATAGATATCCCCTTGTTATGCCCAAGTAACATTGTCAAAGACTTGGATATAAGACAAAAAGTCAATATAGGCAGATGTTCTATTGATACTGAGGTGAAATATTGTGTGATTCAGTTAGTTGCATAGTTCAAAGAGCACCGTATGATGAGCGCTTTTTGTGGTGCATGTGAATGACTGTTGAGAGATGCTGCCTATGTAGCGTGTTTCATTTCATTTATGCTACCATAGAAGTAGCTGCCTATGTAGTGTGGTTTTGGAATAGAGTTATTGTTGAAACTGTCACAGGATGCTCCAGCGTTTAAAGACGCTGCTGGTTTGCCAGAACAGAAATCAAGGTTTTGATGAGCTCAATTGATTACTTGTGTAGTATGATGTTGTCAAGGCCTTTTGGCATCCCTATGGTGATGTATTAACTGAAAATATTTATGACCTCTAGAGCCAGGAAAACCAGTTGAGGACAAAAATAGTCACTAAAATATACACTATAAAAATGCTCCACATCTATAACAATTATACAAACATACGTAGGCTTGTAGATTCCATTCGGGAGGCTGTGTTGACTGTGTCTCCAAACAGACAGTACCGCGGCATCTTGTAACCAACTATACCAGCAACACAAGGGCCTTAAGAGCAAAACATATGTAAGACAAACCTGTAAATTACTATAAATGAAACATCCATTCTAATGCAAATAAATATTCAGAACAATGAAATTCTATGTGCAAAAATATGACAGGCTCCAATAACTACAACATCAGCTGAAAATAAGGCCTAAATAGCTATTTGGCAATTGGTTAACATTAACCAAAAGTTTAGGTGACGTTAGACAAAAAATAAAGTGTTTTTAGAGGTGGAGAAAGTTGTTACATGTTAACGTAAGATTACATAGGCAAACATTTTCTTCTAAATTATCTGTACTGATGAGTTTGTAAGAACACGAGTCGCAAGTGAGCCGAACGTTTCATAGAAACACCACAAAATGACTTTTTTTGCTTCACCAATTGCGTTTTCATCTCACATTTGCTTTTTATGACACTATTGGTTAGGTTAGTGATGAGTCTAAATCATTTACATAAATATAATGCCACAAATGTTGTCAATTGAACTTAACTTGTATTGAACCCGGAATATTCCTTTAATTAACAACATAATATCCTAATTATTTTATTATTATTTCTTTTAATAATGACACACAAACACACACACACACACACACACACACACATACCTGTGTGTATGCCGGCTCGCAGTTGAAGGCGTTTAGTAGGCATGTGTGGTATTGGCACTTGTCTGACAGCAGCCACTAGATCCAGAGACATTTTAGCGATCTCGTCTGCGTGTTTATCACAGTTCCTTTCTGGCAGTCCACTGACCACCATGTATGCGTCTCCTATAGTCTCCACCTGTGTTATTAAGATTCAGACACTCAGTACTCTAATGGTTAAGATGAACAGTTAAAATGCTGTACCAGATAACATCTAACTGCAGAGTTCTTCAGTGCATAGCCATAAAGAATGCAGCAAGTTCAGAAATATACATGTCATTTTGCTGTGGTTGTTAGCTTTTTTTTTTTTTTTTTTCTCCCCTATATGGAATGCCCAAATTCTCAATGTGCTCCAAGTCCTGGTGGTGGCATAGTGACTCACCTCAATCCGGGTGGCAGAGGAGGAATCTCAGTTGCCTCCGCATCTGAGACCATCAATCCACACATCTTATCACGTGGCTTGCTGAGCGTGTTACCGTGGAGACATGGCGTGTGTGGAAGCTCACACTATTCTCCATTGCATCTACGCACAACTAACCACATGCCCCAACGAGAGCGAGAACCACACATTATAGCGACCACGAGGAGGTTACCCCATGTGACTCTACCCTAACTAGCAACCGGGCCAGTTTGGTTGCTTTGGAGACCTGGCTGGAGTAACTCAGCACACCCTGGATTCAGACTCACAACTCCAGGGGTGGTAGTCAGCGTCAATACTCGCTGAGCTACCCAGGCCCCCAACTGTGGTTGCTTTCTAAGTGCACACAGATATCAATGCTTACTAATAACACTAGTTAGAAACAAAATATTAGTGACATTTACCCAGTGAGGTAACAATATATTTTGTTTTTGTTTTATTTTATTTCTTTTTCTCCCAAAATTCTCATGAATGTAATACAGTATTTTTAGTATATTACAGAAAATAAAAGTAAAATAAAAGAGCGACAACTACAAAATAAGAATAATAACTGCAACAGTACAATAAATATTAAACAAATTCATTGTCAAGAAAATTTTGTTACAATAATAATAATAATGGTCCAAAAATAGGATTCATTTTCTTAAAAAATTATTTAAAAATAAATAAAAATAATAATAATTACAAAACAAATCTCTTTCCTTTATTTTTTGTGTATGACCCAGACATTACTTGACAGGATTTATTTTCATGGAAATTATGCCATGTTAGTGTAATTTTAAAGTATGTGTGGATACCTTGTAGACATCATAGGAATCAATGCGTGTGAAAGCACATGTAGAGGTTATTTAGCATCTCAACAACTTGGAGTGGAGTGCAGGAGGCTGATATAGATGTGAAACCCACAATGTCAGAGAAGAAGATAGTCACCTGGAACATAATGTGAGCGTAAGTTGCTACAAAAGAACCAATAATCAATAATCAAATTATCTGAATGCCTAGAACATTAAAGGGCACCTATTATGCCCCTTTTCACAAGATGTCATCTAAATCTTTGGTGTCCCCAGAATGTGTCTGAAGTTTCAGCTAAAAATACCCTACAGATCATTGATTATACCATGAAAATGCCAATTTTTGGTTAGCAATAAAAAGGAGCTGTTTTTGTGTGTGTGACTTTAAATGCAATTGAGCTGGTGCTGGTGCTTAACTGTTTGAACCGGAGTCAGACACTGATGAGGGAGAGACCCCGTCAGAAGTAACAACTTTGAGAATGAACCAGGAAGTTTCCGAATGGTTATTTAATAAATGTATGTATTTGTTGTAGAGTTTTTTCAGCAGTTTTGCAATGATGGATGAGCAACACACACACACACACACACACACACACACACACAAATACTGTTACAACATTTGTTATGCGCTATAATGAAACAACACGCGAACGGTTCTGAGACTGTGCTTTTGATTAATGGGGATAAAAAAAAAGGAATGGGTGGATTTTTATCATTACAGGGTGGTTGTGTACACACACTGCCAACACACATTTATGTTCAAACACATGTAGAAGTGAATTTTGCATAATATGTCCCCATTAAAATAACATGCTATAGCTAATAATGAAGAAAAAAAGGTTTTAAGAAAACTTCCAAAACAAAAGTTCCCCTTCTGTCACTCACTCCAAGTTGTGTCGATGTAGTGACACTAGGGGTCTCTCTTGAGAACCTCGTTTGACTCTGAACTTGAGAAAGGCCAATGAAAAATTTGCGAACAGAATTTGCATGTCCCTCCCCCAGACATACGGGTATAAACGAGGGCGCAATACAGCTGTTCGTTCAGATTTTTTCTTCGGAGCCTAGCGGTTGTGTGTTCAGCAAGCTGACGTTTCCACTACTGTTCCACTCACCTCTGCAGAGCTTTGCTGTTGGATCTTATGGCGCATTACCAGCGGCTTTTCTCTTCTCTGCACGCCAGTGCAGTCTACGCCCCTGGGCGCCTCGACAGCACTTCTAAAAGAGAAAATAACCTCTCAAAGAGTACACATTGTCATTGAATGTCTTTTTAAAGACGCTTCTTTTTGAAGATGCCTTTCGGCCGTTGTGTAGTTCCTGGATGTGGCAGATCAGCTGCTCCTGCCAACTTCGGGTCTGCCTGCCCAGTCAGAGGCTGACGTGCAGATGTCCAATATGCTTGCCTGGGCCGGCGTGAGCATGGGGCTGGACTGGAACCCTCCGCCCTTCCCTCAGCCCTCACGGCAAGACAATTGGTTCCGCGAGTCAGGATGCCGCTAACAGCCACCCCCCACCATGGTCCCTTTTATTCCCGGAAGTGCATTACGAGCTGACAAAGTCGTGGAGGGCACCTTTTCTGCCCGAAACAGACCTCCTCACTCGTCCGCTCTCACTACCCTCAACAGAGTTGTGGCCCACAGGTACACAGAGGTCCTCCAGTTGGACAAAGTGATTGCGGTGCACCTGTGCCCACAAAACGTGGCCTGTAGGACGACATCGTCTCTGACGGCGAAAGCCTACAGAGCCACCGGACATTCCGTCCCCTCCCTGCATGCCATGGCCCTCATGCAAGTCCACCAGGTCAAGGCATTAAAGGATCTGCGCTTGAGTAGTCCTGATCCTGATGTGCTGCAGAAACTGCACTCAGGAACTGACCTCAACCTCCGGGCCACAGAGGTCACAGCCATTGCACTCGGACAGGCGATGTCCACCCTCGTGGTCCAGAAATGACATCTGTGGCTGAACCTGGTTGAGATGTGGGACACCGACAAAGCCCACTTTCTCAACACCCCTTTCTCTCAGCTCGGCCTATTCGACAACACCGTCGAGAACTTTGCCCAGCAGTTTTTGCCGGTGAAGAAGCAGACGGAGGCAATTAAGCACATTATGCCTCGGCGGCACTCCAACTCAAGCTGAGCATCGTCTGCTTGCCGAGGGCATCCCCCTGGCGGTTTGATTCCCACACAACTCCACATGCGAAGTGCCCTTTGGCAAGACACTGAACCCCAAGTTGCTCCCAATGGCAGGCTAGCGCCTTGCATGGCAGCTCTGCCGCCAATGGTGTGCGTGTGTGCGTGTGAATGGGTGTTTGGGACACAGTGTAAAGTGCTTTGGTGACCTCTAAAGTTAAAAAAAGTGCTTTATAAGTGCAGACCATTTACCACTCCATCCCTCCTTTGCCGCACCCCCTTCGGGCTGCCAATACATTGTCACACAAGGACGCGATAGAGCCTGTCCCTCCAGCCGAGATGAAGAAGGGTTTCTACAGCACTTACTTAATCTTACCCAAAAAAGGCGATGGGTTGCGGCCAATCTTGGACCTGTGAGTTCTCAACCGGGCCTTACACAAACTCCCGTTCAAGATGCTCATGCAGAGACATATTCTAACATACATCCAGCATCAAGATTTGTTCGCAGTGGTAGACCTGAAGGACGCATACTTCCACGTCTCGATCTTGCCCCGACACAGACCCTTCCTACGGTTCGCGTTCGAGGCCCCGCTAAGGGAAGTGGGATTCCGCATACTCAATTACCTCGATGACTGGCTGGTTCTAACTCACTCTCGAGAGTTACTGTGTGCCCAAACAGGGACCAGGTGCTCAGGCACCTCAGCCGTTTAGGGCTTCGGATCAACTGGGAAAAGAGCAAGCTCGCCGCAGTTCAGAGCATCTCTTTTCTCGGCTTGGAGTTGGCCTCACAAACAAGTGTGGCAGTCGGTGCTGAATTGCTTCACCTCATTCAAACCAGGCACCGCTCCTGGGGCATATGGCATCCTCAGCTGCAGTCGTGCCGCTCAGGTTGATGCATATGAGACCACTTCAGCACTGGCTTCAGACTCGAGTCCCGAGAGGGGCAAAGCGCCATGGCACAAACCGTGTGATCTTCACCCCTTCCTGCCATCAGTTATTCAACCCTTGGACCAAAATGGGTTGGGGTGCCTTGTGCAACGGGCCCGCAGTCACCGGTTCCTGGACAGCACCCAGGGTACATTGGCACATCAACTGCCTAGAGTTGCTGGCTGTTTCTCCCACTGATTCGGGGCAAGCACATCTTGATCCATTCAGACAGCACCACGATGGTAATGTACATAAATCATCAAGGCGGCGTGGGCTCTTGTCATATGTCACAACTCGCCTGCAATCTCCTCCTTTGGAGTCAGCACCGACTGAGGTCAAGCACTTCTTTAGGGAAGCACAACCTGACCATCAGGTTCCTTAGAGGCGCTTGGAGGTTGAATTCTCCCAGGCCATGCCTGTTCCCCTCATGGGATCTCTCCATGGTCCTTGCAGGCCTTCAAAGAGCTCCCTTCGAGCCGCTAGAATCAGTTGACCTAAAAGCCCTCTCCCTGAAGACGGCCCTCCTGATTGCGCTCACGTCCATCAAGAGGGTTGGGGACCTGCAAGCGTTCTCTGTCAGCGACACTTGCCTGGAGTTTGGTCCGGCAGATGCTTATGTCCTCCTAAGACCCAGACCGGGCTATGTACCCAAGGTTCCTACGACCCCCTTCAGGGACCAGGTAGTGAACCTGTAAGCGCTGCTACGGGAGGAGGCAGACCCAGCCTTTTAGTTGCTGTGTCCGGTCCCTGCTTTGCGCACCTATTTGGACCGCACACAGAGCTTTAGACATTCCAAGCAGCTCTTTGTTTGCTTTGGCGGACAGCAGAAAGGGAACACTGTCTCCAAACAGAGGCTTGCCCACTGGGTCGTCGACTCCATTGCATTGGCCTATCAGACCCAGTCCGTGCCCACCCCTTGTGCGCACTCTATGAGGAGTGTGGCATTCTCATGGGCACTGGCCAACGGCACATCTCTAGCAGACATCTGCAGAGTGGAGGGCTGGGCAACACCCAATACATTGGTTCCTCAGTGCAAAGCCTGAATGAACAGCCACATTGTGCCCTCCTTTATACATGTCTGTCCGGGGGAGGGACATGCAAATTCTGTCCGCCAATTTTTCATTGGCCATTCTCAAGTTCAGAGGCAACCCAGGCTCTCAAGAGAGACCCCTAGTGTCACTACATCGACACAACGTCTCGTTCCCTCCATCAGGGAACAGGGGTTACAACAGTAACCTAGACGATTTCCATGTTTCTGCAAGGCAAAAAACTTTGGCCCGATCACTTAGAAAAGCAATATATAACCTATCTTCCACAAGCCACCTGATTTGAGGTATACTATTCATGTCTGCAACACAGTGTTGGATGAGTTACACAAGAAAGTTTAATAATTAGGATAGGGGTTTGTTCAAATGCCTAATCCTAGTATACAATAATTTGTGATGCTTGCCTTAACAACACTCTATTTAGTTAGTTTCTAAATGTATGTTTATTTTATATATATTTATTAGTTTCTCTAATATGAAATCCATATGCATATGGGGGAAAAAAGAAAAGAAAAGAAAACATCCTATGGCAGTGCTATATGTCCAGTTTCTCGAAAAATCCATTTGCATTAAGTGCTTTAAATTTGAGGGGCTGGGATTCAGGTGCACAAATCGCCCTTACAGACGTATCATTTACCCCACTCCCTCATGAACTGTTTTATCTTCTGATGAATATGGAATACCATAATTACAGGCAATTACTACAACAAAAAGAACAAACAGAATGGGAGCATGTGCGCTTTACTGACACTGCCATATTGCCAACATCAATAAAGAATACGCTTGTCTTTTTTAGGTTTGAGTTTGATTTGTAATAGGGGTGAACAGGACTATTGTTCCCTAACGAATAAAAGATTTTCATTTAGCTCAATCATATGGGAAGCTGTACATAAATACAATAATGATGCCGAAATTATGCTGTATTTTTCCTTTAAAAGAATAGTTCACCCAAAAATGTTAACTCAGTCCTCATTAATTAAATCTCATGTCATTTCAAACCCATATGAATTTTTTTGTGGAAAATAAATAAGATGTTTTGAAGTATGTGTAATGTCTTGTAGCTGGCAGGCAGCACACAGGAGCAGACGAAGACGATGATGAAGTGAACCGAAGTACAGTTTATTTACATAAGTGATATATCCAAAATGTTAATCCAAAACATAACAACATAAATTACTTGACATAGACTTAAACTTGACTTAGACTTAGCATGAAGCATGAAACGACATTACATTGAAAATACTCGACAAAGACAAAGCCAAACATAAGGGCTATAAATACTCTGACATGGGGGAACATAAACCACTGAACAAACAGAACTCTAAACAAGATAATTAAACAGTAAACTAATGAAAACAAGACACATGAATATGGAGGCAAACCGGACATCACATGACTAGACAAGGAAGTGAACAAATTCCAAAATAAAAGACACGAAAAACAGGAACCAACAGAATAAACATGACAGTATATTTACACAATTATTGGCTGGCGCCTGGCGTTTTTCGTTCCTCGTTTGATAAAGCAGAGGAATTTTAACTTTTTCGACGTCCATGACTGCCCTCAATGGTTTCTCTGCACCGCTGTCAGGCCCACGATCCACATCGAGAGCATGGCGCTCGACTTCCACAGTAATAAATAGAGCTGTTCAGTTTATAGTTCCCTCTGGATTTTCTGGGGTTTTAAAATGGGAGTTTTGGATTTATGAGTAAAATAATATCTGTGTATAATATAACATTAGTTGATGATACATGGATGTTTTGTTCTACAACATATACACTTTCATACCTCAAATGTGAATTTCAAAGCCATATTGAATTGCATACTTTTTGTTTTTAATCATATGGGGGCTTCAAATTTCATGCTTGAGGTATGAAAGTGTGTAATATATGTTGTAGAACAAAACGTGTATAATGTATCGTGACGTAATATTTACCACATATCTTATATTACTCATAAGTTGAAAAACCCCATTGTAAAACCCCAAAGGAAAATCGAGAGGGAACCCATGGCAAATTAGAATTCTGGATTCGCCTTCAAATTGACGTAATGGCTCAACAGTATTGAAAGCCATAAGTGTCAAAATTCACATGTTTTGTATCGCCGTATTAAGCTTTGAAACGGCGTTTTCTAAATGCGTTAAGTTAACGCGTTATTTTAGCACTTCGCCTAACTTAATTAGGCCATTCATTTGCTCATGTACATAACTCCTCTATCCCGTTTGAGGGATCTATGGCAAGTCGGAGGCTTCAAATCAAATTTTCATTGACCACACACTTTAATACATAATTTCTGCTTCATGTAAAACTTGATCTGCAGAGGTATTTTCCCCATTCGCTTTTTCTATTTTCATGGGGGCTGACATAAGATCACACGACCAGCCAAGTACTACTCAAGTACTACTTTGTTTGTTATTACAATTTTGGTTGCAGAATAAATTAATAATTTGTATTATTTCCGACAGTGAATACAGTTTCGCTACAATGGCATCAGTAACCAAAAAAGAATGCTTTTGCATGATGCTGCATTTACGCTAAAAATGTATTAAGTCGAAGACCATTGTTGTATCACCAAGGACAAAATACAAATAAAATCATGTTAACACCTCTGCAGATCATACAAGTTTGACATGATGCTGAAATTATGTATTAAAGTGTGTGGTCAATGAACTATCACTATATAATATAACCACAACCACCTTAAACATCTTTTGACTATAGATAATAATAGAAAAATATAGAAATATAGAAAAGATAATATAGAAAAATATATATATATTGTAGAATATCTGCCATCTCGGTTACAGAACAATCACAAGAAGACATCAACCTATGTATCCACTACAAATCAGCAATGGTCGATGTCCAGGACTGTCTGTAGAGCAACAGATTAAACTTTTAAACAAACAACCTTCCTAAGATTTCAATGTGAATCTGACAACATCTCAATAAATAATAAATTTGCATAATAACAAGGAAAGTTGACAAACTGGCCAACAGCAGTTATGTCTGTAAACAGTTAATAGGACTACTTCTGTAATATTAGCAACACACACACACACACACACACTGCAGTAAGTGAAAACCAATTTATGGATTAAAGTTAAATAGGGTCTTGGTTAGCGAATATCCAGCTTAGTTAGCCAAAAGTCAGCTGCGGTCATTTAATGTGCGTTTGCAATGTGAAACAAAGGTTTTCATTGCCATTAATCATTTGAATCCTCTGACTTGCCATAGATCCCTCAAACACGATAGAGGAGGAGTAATGTACATGAGCAAATGGATGGGCTAATTAAGTTATGTGAGGAGCAAAAAAATTAAAATAAATAAATAAATAATAATTATGTGAGGAGCTAAAATAACACGTGCTAACTTGACGGCGTATGGCGTAACACCTTATGGAGTTTAGAAAACGGCATTTCAAAGCTTAATACGGCGATACAAAACACGTGAATTTTGATCCTTATGGCTTTCCATAGAACAGCTCTATTGAAAATGCTCGCTCACATTCGCTTACTACATGCCATTTACTACTTCTGTTAAGTCAGTCTATGGCAGAAACAAGAGTATGTTTATAGAGCATGGTGTTTATTCTGACACCTCCAGTTCAGCAAAACTCACAACTCCGTGTTTATGTAGGCTACGACACGTGGTGCTGTCTTTCCTGACTAGGACGTGTTTGTTCCAAATTAACGGGAGAAACTTCTGCAGGGCCAGAAAAACAGCCAGCAGCTCTAGGCAGTTGATGTGCGGGCCTCGGTTCCACCGGCCTGCGGCTGCGCGCCCGTTGCACACGGCGCCCCAACCCAATTTGGAGGCGTCGGTTGTGACCAGAACGCGTCGGGACACCTGCTGCAAGGGTACTCCTGCCCTTAGATAGCAGAGGTCTGTCCAGGGTTTGACGGTTTGGCGGCAGGCAGTAGTAACTTTTACGTACGCGGAGGATGCCATATGCCCCAGGAGCTGTTGGAAACGTTTTAGCGGGACCACGGCGCCTGGCTTGAAGGAAGCGAGGCATTTCAGCACTGACTGAGCACGCTCGTTGGAGAGACGTGCTGTCATTGAGACTGAGTCTAACTCCAGACCGAGAAAAGAGATGCTCTGGACCGGGAAGAGCTTGCTCTTTTCCCAGTTGACCTGAAGCCCCAAACGGCTGAGGTGGCTGAGCACCTGGTCTCTGTGTGCGCATAGTAACTCTCGGGAGTGGGCCAGCATGAGCCAGTCGTCGATGTAATTGAGTATGCGTATGCCGGCTTCTCGGAGCGGGGCAAGAGCTGCCTCTGCGACTTTCGTGAAGACGCGAGGGGACAGAGACAAGCCGAAGGGGAGGACTTTGTACTGATACGCCTGGCCGTCGAATGCGAACCGTAGGAAGGGTCGATGTCGAGGGTGAATTGAGACGTGGAAGTACGCATCCTTCAGGTCTACCGCTGCGAACCAATCTAGATGCCGGACGCCAGATAGAATTTGTTTCTGGGTGAGCATTTTGAACGGGAGTTTGGACAAGGTCCGATTGAAAACTCGCAGGTCCAAGATCGGTCATAAGCCGCCACCTTTCTTGGGTACAACGAAGTAAGGGCTGTAGAAACCCTTCTTCGTTTCGGTTGGAGGGACAGGCTCTATCGCGTCCTTTAATAGAAGGGAGGCGATTTCTTCGCACAGGGAATGGGTATGTTGGCCGTGTACTGCGGAAAAATGTACGCCCACGAAGGGGGCGGAGACCTGGCAAACTGAATTGCGTAACTGAGTCGAATGGTCCGGTGCAGCCAGCGTGACGGGTTGGGCAGTGAAAGCCACGCCTCTAAACTCCGTGCTAGGGGCACCAAGGGGAGGAGATTTTTGGACGTACCCGGCGGGGCTTCGCAGCGGTGCGGAACAGGTAACGCGGCGTCGGGAGGCAATGTGGCGTCCTGAGGCTCTGGTGCTGAGAATAAACTCAAAGCACTTACCTTGCTCCACGCATCCGGTAGGGGGCGGGTTCGTGACTGAGGAGGAGGTCTGATGCTGGCGTCCTCTGGACTCGTCTGAACCGGCCGGGCGGGGAACAGTCGTGGGGCTGAAGGCGGGGACACCGCATCCATGGAGCCGGGACTGTTGAGGCCTGAAAGCAGAGTGCCATGAGAACGGCATTTGCGGGCCAGGTGACCCCAGAGACAACAAGGGAATAGCTCTATAGAGTGTAAAGAATTTAACAAAAATTCTCCTCCCGGCCCTCCACTGGGGAACGAAGTGGTCTTACCAGCTCCGGAGCTAACATCTCGGTCTCTGTGTCTGTCATCTCAGGAGAGCCTGGGAGCCTTCTGGGTCCTCAAGGAGGTCCGTGAGACGATGGGCGTCCAAATTCTGCGGGGAGCTCAACGCTGGGGCTGAGAGCTGGGCCCACTCACTTGTTAGTTGAGGCGGAGCACCACTTTCTTTCTTTCTTGAAAGCCGCAGGAGGACGCCCTCGGCGAGCAGACAGGGCGTGGCCCCTGGCGGCAAGTTTGCGGCAGGGCAGGATGCTTTTTTTGCTTGAAAATAGCCTTCGTCTGTTTCTTCACCTGAGGACTGCTGGGTGAAGTTGTCAAGTGGTGTCGCCGAATGGACGGAGCTGGGAGACGGGGGCGTTTGAGAAAGCATGCTTTGTCTGCCTCCTGTTCTGCCTGTCCATCATTGCATTTCTGGACCACGGAGTGGCCATCGCCTGTTTGAGTGCAGTTCCTGCAGCGCGTCAAGAACAGGACCACCCAAGTGCAGATTTTGAAGTGCCCTGGCCCGGTGGACTTGCAGGAGGGGGCCATGGCGTGCAGGGGGAGTGGTCTGGGACTGTTCTACCACCGAGGGTAGCGAGAGCGGAGGAGCGAGGAAGCTGGGCTTACTCAGCTCATCATGCACGTCCGGGAAGGAATCTGGGGGGGGGCGCGGCTGTGACCGGCGCACATGCCCGCGGAACCAATTAAGCCCGGGGAAGCATAGCGGACCTTCTTGCGTCAGGCTCAGACTGGGCGGAGACCGAAGGTGGCGGTCCAGGCGAAGTTATCCGCATCCGACGCCGCTGTTACGCTCTCCGATGCAGCGGTGATGTCATCATCCAATGCCGGGAGCTCGAGGGACCGGACGGTAGGCTGTTAAGCGGACCGCACTAATCCTGAGCTCGGGGGAAGCAGGCAAGCGTGCCGGGGAGGTGGGAGGTTTCGAGGGGATTTACCCGGCGAAAGCGTCCCGTTATTCTCCCCAGATCGTTCTCCATCGCCCGCGGCGCCTGCCTCAATCCCGTAGGAAGGAGCCGAGGCGCGGGGGGCGGCTGAAATGGCTCTCTCTCACTACAAGAGAAAGCAGAGATTGCAACGCTGCCGCGGTTATGTTCTCACACTGAAAACATAACCCATTGGAGAGAATGCTCATCCCGAGCTCGGACGGAAACAAGCAAGCGTGCCGGGGAGGCGGGAGGTTTCGAGGGGGTTCACCCGGCGAAACGGAGCCCGTAACTGTCCCCAGATCGTTTTCATCGCCCGCGGCGCCTGCCTCAATCCTGTAGGAAGGAGGCGATGTTCGAGGGGGGGGGGGGCGGCTGAAGCGGCTTTTTCTCACTACAAGAAAAAGCCTACGACCGCAATGCTGTCATGGCTATGTTCTCGTACTGAAAACATAGAATATTCATAAAAACGCTGCCTGCATGTGATCGCAACCCAGGAATGCAAGGCAGTTTTTATGGCCGTCAGAGGTGGGGAGAATCAACGCATCCAGAAACTACACAGAGGCGGAAAATCGTCTTTAAAAAGACGCGTCCTGAGAAAGACGTTCAACACCGCTGTGTTTTGCTCTTTTAGAGCGAAATTCACTCTTTTAGAATAACTCTTTCGAGTTGTCTGCGCTGTCGAAGCGCCCAGGGGCAAGAATGCACAGCCGTGCACGAATGAGAAAGCCGCTGTTATGCACCGTCAGATCAAACAGCATGCAGAGCGTCAGAGGATTAAACAGGAACTTGGTGTGTAACCAATTTGCGCCGCTTAAATACCTGTATGTCCGGGGGCGGGACATGCAAATACTGGTTGCCAACTCTCATTGGCCTTTTGTTATAGTTCAGAGGTGAATATCGGCGCTCAAGAGAAACCCCTAGTGTCGCTTCTCAGACACAACGTGGAGAGAGCGACAGAAGGGGAACTAGACAGTGAACTAAAAACTAGAAAAACAAATGGAAAACAAGACTCCAGGAATCCGGAGGAATCTTGGACACAAGATGAATTATCCAACACAAGACAGAGTAAATGATAAAGGGGGGAAAATCAAGAGGGCAAATGAGAAGGGTAGTTGGAACAAATTAACAGAAGATCAGAGAAACTAGGGGTGGGGCCAGGGAACAAGACAGAAACAAGCGGGCAGAGAAAACTTGGAGAGACAACATAACAGACACAATGACAGAGAAGAACAACAGAGCATAAGTGCCAGGATCCTCCCAATAAAGATTAAACAATAAACCAGACAGAAAGCAGGATCCTTACACTACCACCTCTCAAAGTGATGACTACCTGGCATCCCAACATGCATAAAATAAAGTACAAGTACAATAAAGGGGGGAGAGCGGGTGACAGAACGATCCAGGGCGGGCTGGAGGCACAGACCAGGGTGGGGCTGGAGGCACAGGAAGTGCCAACAAAGGGAGGAAGGGTGGGGGAAACTAGGGGGAAGGCTTCAGAAAGGGGGTGGTGTCTGGTGGCCTGGGAGGAGGCTTGAGGAATGGGGCGAAGTCTGGTGGCCTGGGAGGTGGATCCAGATAAAGTGCAGGAACCAGCGGCCTGGGATAAGGTCTGAGGAAAGGGTCCAGTGCCCTGGGAGGAGGCTGAAGGATGGTGGTGGGGCCCAGCAGCCTGGGATGAAAATTCAGGTAGAGGGTGGGATCCAGTGGCCGGGGAGGAGACTTGAGGACAGGAATGAGGTCAGGTAGGGCAGTGAACATGGGACAGTGAGTGAGTTGTGCGTGGATGGCGCGGAGAATAGCATGAAGCCTCCACGCACGCTACGTCTCCACGGTAACACGCTCAACAAGCCACATGATAAGATGCACTGAATGACAGTCTCAGACATGGAGGTAACTGAGATTATTCCTCCGCCACCCAGATTGAGGCGAGTCACTACGCTACCACGAAGACTTAGAGCGCATTGGGACTTGAGCACTCCAAATTCGGGAGAAAACGGGGGGAAAGTTCACGCTTAAACTAACGTAGAAAGTACTTAATCTTTTCTGCTATATTTACTTCACCAAAAAAAAAATTTTTTCAGTGATGACCAGGGGCTGTAAAGATACAAAAATTAAAAAGCACAATAAATGTACCTGTACAGCTCTGGTCATCATCTCCGATGTTTGTAAGGTAAAGAGCCAACCTGATCTACTCAAAATGACATGAGGGTGACAGCATTTTTGCAAAATGTTATTATGTGGTTTATTACGTGTGTTGCTGCATTATGAGGTGAAATGTCCACTGTGTGGTGCTAAAAGTGAGTTGAATTTTATCTCAAACAAAATCTTACAAACCACATACCTTCTCATAACTCTCAGCCTTTACTTGTTTGTTTTGGCTTAGCTGCTTGGCAACAGTTTTGGGCAACATTTGATGAAGGAGATCCTCAGCGATACGCCTCTCTCTCTTCAGGTCTTCAGTCTTCTCCCTGAGGCTCTGAGCATAGTCCTGGATCCACTCCGTCATTTGCTTGAAGGAGAGCAGCACTATGGGGTAAATGAGGCAGGTGATGGCGAGCAGGCAGATCTTAAGGCTGATGTTAGAGGAGATGTCTCTGGATTTGAGTTTCAGAGCCCATCCAGCCCTGGCATGAAAACATCTCAGTGTGTTCTCCAATGCTAAAGTTGAAGTTGAAGTGCCAAAAAAGAGAAAACCTTTCGTATTTGTCAAGTTTAGCTCGATACCAATGTTTTTCATCCAGCAGTTGTGAAGGTTTTCAGACATGCCTTTGAAGACTGCCACGAGTGTTGTTGCGTGCCATATTTCATCCTGAATATCAACATATTTTTCTCCTGCGATCAACTGATAGTTCAGTTCCTGAACTGTCAATAGCAGTTTCAGAGCAAGGATATCTGTCCAATCTGGGTTGCGTTTAAGAAGACCAATATCTATGTCTTTGACTCCCCAGGAGTTTAATATCTTCTCAATTGCAAGAGTAAAAACTTCACTATCATTAGGATCCGTTAGGTCGTCCTTCCATGAAATATTAAGAAAGTGGGAAAGATCAGACTGAAGATGCCCACAGAACTCAGCTAAATCAGCACCACAGGGCTGACCCAAACTGTCTATATTAATACTAGTACAACATTGGTTAGCAGTGAGCATTATGGTGGACCATGATCTCAGGAACTGCCCTTGCTTGCTATTATGGAAAGTACTCTCACTTGATGAACTGAGGTTTCTTAAAGTTTGGAGTTCCATAATGAGTGTGAGTGTGGCGTTTGTCCTGCAGGAGGTCAGTTCTTTGAGTGAGGCTTCAGTGGCTTGCCATTGAGCCAAAGAGGAGTTAAACTCCATGGTCACAGCACAGAGCAGAGCCAGGAAAGAGATTATACAAGCAATTAGAATTCTGCGAACAGTACGACTGCGACTGCCACAGCTGAGTAAGGAGAGCCTGTGAAAAGAGGGAAAACAAAACTAGAGAGGCCCTTAAAAAACATTTGGGAACTAAAATGATTGTAAGTGCATTACAAAACTAACTCAATTTTTTGAGTGGTGCCTTTATATGCAAGACTAGCTGCAAAGGTACTAGGGTGTTCTAACTGGTTGGCTAGAACCTAGCAACTACCTAGTACACACTACGGACATATTGTATGATATTCGGGTCCCTGTATGGTTGTGATCCTATCTTCAGTGTAAGTCCGTTGCATTTATTTATTTTGCATAAAATAAAGTAAATCATGTAGTACTGTAAATCTGATCACGTAGAAAGTACTAACACACCTCTCCTCAACAAGACAAATGATTTGATTTAGCACAAACTGTGCATGGTGACATACATGATTCTTTTCAATTACACTAAAAACCAAGAGATATTTATTTGAAGAAACATTGATAATATATATATATATATATATTTGGCCACTATGTGGTTGTCAAATGTTAGTGGAACTACTCCTGTGGTTACTTGGACACCTGTGTGAACTTAAGGGGAACTGAAAAAATCACAGTTGCTTGAATGTCAGGGAATAGATTTATTAACAAATAGAGGAAAATCATCAAATTGATATTAATGAAGAGTGTTCAAAACCTAAAATTGCTAAATTAATAGCCAATATTAGGCCAATATTAAATAAATACACCAGCCATACACCTAAATGACTCATTACAATTATTTGTTAAGAATTTATAAAGGAGTTTAATAATGACTAAATAATTTAGCAATGTATTATAAATCATTAGTATGCAGGTATAACAACATGCAAAAAATTTTTTGCAATACCAGCAAAATAGTACAATTTTACTTTACATGTTATAAATGCTTAATAACAACCACTCAACATTTGAAACCTTTATGGTTAAATGATCATTGGGCTTCATTATATGATGGTTCCTGTGAATGAGCATGCAGATCAGAAAAGTGTTTTTGCAGAGGACTTTAGGTAACAAGGTGAGTTGAGACACCACTTGGAGTAGAACCATTCTTTTGACATCAATGAATGTAAGAACAGGAGTGAGTCAAGACATACATGCAATTCATTTAAACACAAAAGGTACTGTAGCAAAATGACATAATCCATCCATTTAATCTTACTACAATCATCTATTTTTGCTGCATTGTGACATAAATCATGAATTGGCATTTTATGTCTTTGATTGTTATGAGGATGAATACGTGTATCTATTAAGCATTTATAACATTTAAGGTTGCATACAACGCTCACAGTTTGTCAAGAATTGCACGAAAGTCGCCCTTTGTATTAATGTTGTTAAATTACAACTCTATGATTGATACGCATTTGTAAGTAATTTATTAGTCATTAATGAACCCCTTTATAAACTCTTAACAAAAGGAACGTTAATGTAAAGTGGTAACATTACAATAAATAGACCAATATTCTTTGTAACCCATGTTCTTTGCTTAAGAAAATCTTTTACCTGCAAAGCTCACATTCTGCTTCTGGATCTTCTTTCCTCTTAGGTGAAATCTTATGTCTCCGGCTGTTAATTTTAGTTAAAGTGCCTTTCAGAGAGGCCGATGACAATGTCCCAGACGCAAAACAATCATTTTTCATGTACTCCAGTGATGACATGGGATTAACCTTGTATTTTCAACGAATGGAATTTAATTGTGTGAACATCCAAATCAAGGAATATAATCCCATATTTCACTGATTTCTCTTCGTGCGAATAAACTAATCGCGTGTGTCTCTGCTTTTCTTTGATGTGTTTTTGATGCAGTCAGTGACGTAGTTTTAATAACAGGGTAAATGGTGAAGGTTGCCACAGATAGAGGATATTGTTTTAATCATATCTATTGGGATATATATATATATATATATATATTTCGTCAGTAATTTCGTCCGCACTATCTTTCTGACATAATTGGCTGTATTTTCATCGTTTTCGTTTAAACAACCTATATAAACCTAAACCTGTGGCTTTATGCTTGGATTTTATTATTTAAATAAATAAGTTTATATAAATAGGCCTATATATCTATAACACACTGTATCTATTATTGCTTCAATATTAAATAAATATAAAAAAATTATCTTAAAAGAATAAAGAAAGCTTTAAATAAGCAAAATAATAATAAAAAAATGTATTAGCAACCATTAGCAAAATAATGTTTAACAGATGTATTCAAATATTTGAACACAAATTTTATGCCATTTCTTTCTTTTGAAAACACATTAGATAAATGTGCAAATAAACATAGCAATATAATAGGCATGACATTTTTAGAATAATATTTTTAGAATAATAATAATTTTATAAAAATAAGAGCAACTAAATAAATTGAGGAAAACTTTTCCACGCACTTACATTTGAACAAAAACCTTATTAATGAACGGATCTGTTGTTGTCTCGTTCAAGTTTAAAAGTCATTTTGTCATAGATTTAATTCGTTTAAAAGACATCATTTTATTTGAAATGGCGCAGGATTTAATTTTCGAAGACCAAACTGTTTCAAGACGCAAATGTAGGCTATTTAGGCTATTCAAGTGCGCGGTATAGGCCTATGTGTGTGTGTGTGTGTGTGTGTGTGTGTGTGTGTGTGTGTGTGTGTGTGTGTGTGTGTGTGTGTGTGTGCGCGAGATCGGGAGATGAGAACGGTAAGGATTGTCACCTGTTTATAATGAGTCTCACGTGGACTGTTCACCCGGCTCCTGCTTTCTCCCTTTACGAACATTGTGACGCTGGTGACGAAACCCGGGAGAAAAGGAGAAAGCAGGAACCGGGTGAACAGTTCACGTATCGTTTATTTACAGTCAAATAAAAACAATAAATCCGCCAGACACAATCTAACGCGTCTTCAGATGCACCAACACAGGCGCGCGTGCGCGCACACACACACACACACATTTGCCGCACCCCCACTAGAAAAAGAAACAGTGTTAGACTCAGAAACGGGTGACAATCCTTATCGTTCTCATCTCCCGATCTCGCTCTCCATTCACACACTAACGCTAGAACACACAGCCCGCCGCTACAACAGTATACATATATAAATGTGTTTCTTTATAAGTAGCCTACAGTCGAATGTGTCTGCACAGAAAATCACTTTTAGCCTGAAAAGAAAAGGCAGGCATGGTCTTGAAGCACTCATGGAAGCACAGAAAGAGAAAGCTCTTGCTGTTCCACTATTGTCCACGTGGTGGTGGTGGTGTGTGTGTGTGTGTGTGTGTGTGTGTGTGTGTGTGTGTGTGTGTGTGTGTGTGTGTGTGTGTGTGTGTGTGTGTGAGTGAGTGAGTGAGTGAGTGTTCAGATTGTAAACCTATTGTTTGATCCACACTCCGGAGCAGAATAACCTGGATGCCAAACGCCACATAAAAAGAAATGAATGTGTCGGTTCTTGTTTGTATGTAGTGCGTTAGTTGCAAGCAGTTTTATTTTTTTACCTTCTTTGTATTATTCCTTCATCGTTGTATCCCCTTCTTTTGTTTATAATTAACAAATTAAAACCTTCACAAAACCCAGACAATGGCAGACAACAAGTCTAAACAAATTATGCACCTAAATACATGCTTTAATTAAATCATTTTTAATGCTACAATAAATACTTTTGAATCCATTCATTATATTACCTTTATTAGACTAATTTATAGTTGTTCGGTTTTGGTGCTGCTTCTCCTTTTTCACTTGACAGTAAACACCCACTGTTCTGTTTGGCTCCCTCATTAGCCATCTCCAGAGTCATATAAAGAGAGAGTTGCGACAACTCCATTGACTCCAATAGAACGTTTTTTTTTTTACAGCAATGGCGGCTCGTGGAGCCTCTCAATAGTTCCTGGAAGTAGCAGCAAACACCGTAGAGATGCATCAGAACAAACCGTTTGCGACGCACTTTTAAAAGGTGAGACGTTTAAAGAATAATATTATCTTATTCTGTATATTATCAGTACATCTAAATAAAAATAACTTGTAAATTAAAACCTTATGGTTGAGTATTACTCATTAAACTAGGAGATAAGGGATGTTATCGGATAACTAACAGATTAGGCAAGGATTGGAGCTGGATAAAGTTAGTAACGAACACCCTATTAATTGTAAAATCTTTGCAAATACCTCACACATTTTTTTGTTGTTGTAATTTTATTTATATTTAGATTGCTCCTGCTGACTTGAGCCAACCATTTTTTTCTCCTCTCCATGTCAGTGGGGAAGCCATACATTCGCACACCTTTCTCTGAGCGATTGGAGCATCCCCATGCAGCACAGCAAACCATGGTGAAGACTATGCAACGACAACATGAAAGAAAGGACACATACAAAATGCTTGGCATGCTATTTAATTTATTAGAAATGTATTCATGAATTGCTGTAAATAGTTATTGCATTTATTTGAATAAAAATACAAAAAAAGTGATATCGTAATATATTACAATTTAAAATAACAGTTTTCTATTTTAATGTATTTTAAAATGTAATTTACTCCTGTGATGCCAAGCTGAATTTTCAGCCTCATTACTTTTGAACGGCAGTTTATATACGAGTATGCTTAAGTTGTTTTAAAGCTGAATATATTGTGTATATGAATAAGTATTGTAAGAATTATACATTATATATATATATAATATTTATAATATATAAATAATTATATGACTATATATAGAATTGTAAGAATTGTAAACAATAAGCTTCATTTCACTAAATTTTACATTTACGTAACTGCTGCTAATAGTTAATAGTTCATTGACCCATTGTGCGGTCGCGAGCTGGAAATCATCTGTCACCAGCCTGTCTCTGTACTATCTGAAAAGTCATAAATATGACATTAGTTACCATGAGATTAGTGAAAACAATGAACATGAGGTAACATAAAAAGGCAACAGAAACCCTAGCCTGAAATAAGTTGAGGCAAATAACGGTAGCTGAACACTAATCCTCAAATATTCAGCTGATTTGACCTTTAAAAAACAACATCGCTGTAACAACATACTCATGCTACATACATATGTCGGTGTGTTACATAAATATATAAAATAAATGCATTTATTGACTACTAATTACCAGAAATCGCAGTTCTGTCACTCTAACAGTTTGGAATGACCGCAAAAGCACTTCCTGGAACTATCTGAAGTCTACGTGAATCACGTGACGATCAAGCATTTAGAACTTCCGTTGTCGCAACTCTCTCTTTATATGGCTCTGGCCATCTCAATGCTCACCACTACTGGGCGGGGCTACGGAAGTGATAAGGTAAAGGTCACATACTTCATCGAGGCTGTCGCGTTTTAGAAAAGCGAGAAGGACACTTCGAATGCAGCCCTCGAATGGGACATTCTTTCATAGGAATTCTGAGGATGCATGAGCTGTATCCTTCGTGGGCACTCACAAACCACAATTTTTTTCCTTTACGGAAATGTCTAAATATGACGACAAACGCAAGTAAGTTAGTATATTTTAGCCACTTCTGTAATTATTTTGTGTTTAATTTTTTTATTGTTTAAATTTAGCTGAAAAGCATATAATAGGCAGTCTAAATGGGAGGTTCTATTGTGACAACTCACCCCATGCCCCACTGTATAAAAGGTGAAAGTGCGTTCAATAATCTGTATCTTTTTCTTTTCAAGGCAATAATGGTGGAAATGTTAAATTTTTTCCACACAAAACTTAAAGAAACTGACTTTAAAAAACACCAAGTCAGCGTCACACTCAAAACAACTTGATTTTGGCCGAGGGTGTCACACTTGCCAATTGTTTTGCTGAGATCTCGCTCTCTTCAGCCTTAGGTATGACATACTTGCCGATTATGAATGGTGGAGGGGTGGGGGGCCTGGGTAGCTCAATGAGTAAAGACGCTGACTACCAGCCCTGGAGTTACGAGTAAGAATCCAGGGCATGCTGAGTGTCTCCAGCCAGGTCTCCTAAGCAACCAAATTGGCTCGGTTGCTAGGGAGTGTAGTGCCACATGGTAACCTCCTCGTGGTCGCTATAATGTGGTTCTCGCTCTGTGCGTGGATTCCACAGAGAATAGCCTCCACACGCACTATGTCTCCACAGTTATACGCTCAACAAGCCACATGGTAAGATGTGCTGATTGACTGTCTCAGATGCGGAGGCAACTGAAATTCGTCCTCCGCCACCCGAATTGAGAAAAGGGGAGAAAAAATAAATAAGAAATGAATAATAAAAATGAATGGTGGAGGGGTGACAAACATACCGTCTCACCACAACTCTCTCTTTCTCTGATTCCGTGTCACATGGAGCTCCCTAAAATAGCAACAAGAGCACTACATGAGCATAAACAATTGTAAGAAAATAGCCATAGAAGCTGGAATGGCGTTAAGTAACAAACAAACTACTGTAAAAGAGTTATTTAGGATGTGATTCATGGAGTAACTTTACCTTGTGCAAGTGTGTGATTGTGTATTTATACTATAAATCACTATAGTGAGTAAAGACAGGGCCGCCTATTTCTGGGCTCATCGGACAGGGTGGGGTTGATAGTTTGCGAGGAGCAACGGGTGTGATCCGAATGTCTGTGCCGAAGGTCTGTGTTCCGCGACTGCTATCGGTTCCTTGAATAATGTTCAACGTGTAGGTAAGGGTTTCTGATGCCGGTGGCGGTACAGAGAAAACAAAACATTTTCAGTAAAAAAAGACTGTTGTGCCACCACTTTCTGATTTTGTTAGTCATTGTAGTGTGGAAAAAACGCTTGGTGACAGAATCACCATGAATCACAATCAGTGTTTTTAATTATATGCAGCTATGTGTAATGAAAACGTTTAGATCAGCTTGACGTCTTGTCAGTTTATCAGTAAAAGATGATCATTGGTCACTCGAGTGACCCCAGTGACAGAATTAGTTTTTTCTGTCATGTTGGATCCTTTTTTCCCGTTGTTGCTGGAACCATTAACTCAGCTTTGAGTCCCACCGGTCAAGGGATTAACAACCTCCTGCAAGTAGACGCTAAGGCGTGCTTTGTCTCCCTCCTGACCAGCAACTATTAATTAACTATTAAAGCTCACA
The DNA here is from genome assembly GCF_025860055.1 of Xyrauchen texanus. Lineage (NCBI taxonomy): Eukaryota > Metazoa > Chordata > Actinopteri > Cypriniformes > Catostomidae > Xyrauchen > Xyrauchen texanus. The sequence continues at coordinate 6,800,823 of NC_068312.1, forward strand.
CCTGAAAATCACCTCAAAAAACAGGTAGTGTGCCATCAGCTTAAGCCTAAAATATTCACTGGAATAAAAAGTGTGACAACTAGCCCACTTAAATCAATAAATCTCAATCTCAATTTGATTATTATGTGGTAAATGCCATTATTGCAATGGTGCTTACATAGAGAGTCGCTATAAGAGAAGAGACGATGAAACATTTGATTCTGTAACTCCATGTTTTATTTTGTGCTCTCACAATCAAGTCAACCAATGCTTTAACTCTTCCTGGAGCCCCTGAATACAACATGATTACACGGGAGGTTACGTGCTGTTTCCAAACTTGCATTAACCTAGGATCAGCCATTTTATATCAATTCGCTGACAAGTGCCATCTCCAATCAGACATGTTTGCATCTGATCCAGCACGTTAACCTTTCCCTGTGGCGCGGTTGGAAGCACATTGCATCAGCAACGTGGGAGACCAGAGTTCGAATATCGTGTTATAACCAAGAAGTAAGCGCGCTCACATAATCATTGACATGCGCAAGCTTGCATTTCCCCCTCAAACTTTACAGTTTTACTTCATTGATGGTTAGGTATTAGACTTGGGAAAGGGGGTACGGTTTATATGTAGTCCTCTTCACTGTATTATAGCCTGTACATTGCACTTCGCAACTTGTTTTTGGCGCCCCTCACCGGACATTACATCCGGAAAATGGAGCTAACACGTGCCCGTACGGCAAACAACACCAACCGCTTTGGACTCTAGTGGCAGTGTTTTGCATTTCTGTAAGCAAAGACCAATTAGCTAAAGTTTCCGTTTTCACTGTGAGATCAGTCTGGACAAGGACAATTGGTCAGATGTTTAGTAATATTCCAGTAGTAGGGCCTTGTAAAATGTCCTGCCATCTTCTGTACTCAAAATTCTGTTGATTTAAGGTCAGTTTTACCCAACAACTGTTATATTGAGGAATGGTTTCCAATTCGATATTTATTTTTATTCCACTGGGTGCACACACAACAACTACAACTTTTGGACAACCTGAACATGAAACAATTATTTTAAAAGGAACTTTTAAAATAAAAAATAATATCCAGTATATCTGAATTTTTTTTATATATTTGATATTCTTGTCAGTATTTAACTATAAGATGCAACCAAATAACATCCAAGTTTGAATGTACAATTGAACCTTGTACTTAAAGATCTGAGCTGGTAACCGCAAGTCTGTAGGTTCAAATACCACAAGGGTTGATTCATCAACGATCACCATCTTTTCTTTATTGTTATTATTTTCTTTTAAAATTGATGGCACACTTAACAATAAAGCGTAATGATATACATGGATTAAATGCACAGAGACAAATTAATATCATTGCTGGTTGTAATTTATAGAACTTGACAATGGTGGTTTAAGACTGATATTGTGACACATTGTCAGGGTGTAAGCCAAAGTGTATGATTACAGTAGCATTAATGTAATTTGTAAATCAGTAGGTTGTCGATTTACAGTAAAGACTGGAAACATACATTTTGTGTTACATTAGTTTTGTTGAGAAGTATTCAAAGAAATGTGTTTGATCCATCATAAATTACAAACAATAAGCACTGCAATGAACATATAGTATTTAGTACTAAAGGCTCATCTCATCTTGTCAACAAGCAATGAAAATGAAAACTGATTTTACTTCAAATCTAAATAACAAATGGACATGTTTAAATATGATTAGGATATGAGCTGCCAGTGGATTTTTCCATTCATTTTTTTTTGCCCTTACTTCACATTCATGATTTTGCTTGTTTTTAAGCTACAATAATAAAAAAGACTGGTTTGGATACTTCATGATTTCTATTAAAATTTTAAAACTGAATCAACTGCTACCTGGGGCTAAGCACCCTCAAGTACATTTGTATTTTAGCAACTTGTTCAAAAAACAGCAATTGATCATAATTAAATTATTGAATTAAATACACACAGCAAATAGGAAAACATTCATTATTTTTTCTTTTTTCTTTTTTTTACATATTGCTATTTCCCCAGCAATCCTGAGAGGACGTCCAGAGATAGAGCCATATGTTTCTCCACACAATTAGGCTTCATTCAGTGTCATCATCCTGTAGAAATATTAAAGTTTTAAGTTTAAATATGCAGATTCAAGGTGGAAAATGCTTTTGATGTTTTTCAGATGATGTCTTCATTGCATATTCTTTGTGGACTTCCAAAAGCCTCTCTTGCTGATTTTAACGTTGACACCCAAATCTAATTCCCATTATGACCGAAATTATTATAAATGAAAATGTTGTGCTTTTCCACTTTGTGGAAAATGAATTCTCAGTTGAGTTGCCTTTTTAAACTTAAGACCAGGGACTAAAAGCAAAATGTTTTTCATTTCGGTTCCTTCTGAGCAGAAACAATATTTTTTCATTCCAGTTCCGGCATTCCACGGGCCTCCTTCAAATTGGTGACCGGTTAGAACGAAATAAAAGAATGGTTAAAAACGCTCTTTTTTAAATGACAGTACTCCATGGTAAGGGATGATATACCAGTTGCAGTATTTCCAGATCTCACAAGAGAAATACTTGTTTCAGAAAAACAAGCTCAAAATTAGGGACTTGCCTCACCCAAAATAAGCAAAACATAAGTGATTCAATGTTTTCCCATGTAAGGGAATTTTCAGGATAGAAATCACAACAAACAAATACAGTATATATACAGTAGCCTATATTAGGTATAAAATAAATATATGCTTAATATTATTAGCCTAAATCTCTCTCTGCACACAAACTACATGGGCACGTTTGGACTCTTTTTGCAAGCCGAAGGATTTTTTTTTTTATCTAGCTGTGTCATTCAGACTCAAATCACATGCTCATGTTCTACTAAAAATATAGAAGCCTAATATTTATTGAAATTTACTGCGCTAAACTCCTTGGTCGTAGGTTTTATGGAAAACATTAGCAGAACATAATGAAAATTTAACTGGTTACACCAGCATTTAAAAAATACAATTTTCAGTTTTCATTTATTAAACCGTTTTAAGTCCCTGCTTAAGACAAATCAATAATTGCTCATACTGATAGGCCAATAGAGTTGATGCAATGATACAAAACTATTTAAAAAAAAAATGTAAATACTTCAAATGTGGTGTATTCCATGATCATCCATATTTCATTATTTATTGATTGCATACTTTAGAAATTAAGATTGATAGTAATAAAGATTAAAAAATAAATGTTTTTCATTCTGGTTCCAACTACTCTATCTTTGGACACTTTGTAAGGCAACTCAGTCAAGGCACTATTTCATCATTGATGAGTAAAGTCAACAAAATAAGTTTCAATGAATGCATACATATAGCCCCAAATTAAACAAACATGATTAATTTCAAGTCATTCATTTATTTCAAATCAACGTGAATGACTGTCACAATGAGAGGCATGTCTAACTCTTGATTTGTTAATTTAATCAAACTGAGGCAATACACAACAGAATTTGAACAAATGCAACAATGAAAATTAAAAAAAAAAAAACTTGCACACACCAACATGAAAAACATTGAGACCCACGCGGCACACAATGCAAATTCATAGCAAAACATTATGGACAAAAAGCTTGTGTAAATTGTAGGTATTCATAATTGTTGACATGGTTTGAATTTGACCGCTCTTTCTTCAAAGGCAGGGATATAACGGAGTATTCACGTCAGAGCATCTTCAGCTGAGATGTAAAATAAACATTTAAGAGTGCTTAAACATTTAGAATGGTCATTGTTTGAGTCATATGTTTAGTTTTTTAAGTCATGAATTACAGCAAAAATGACTATGGAACCCATTAGAAGACAGGGAGGGATTTTATTTTCCAAAATATTTTTGAGTTCACTCGCCATACATTTCCTGTTCCTTCTCAATTATTTCGGGTTCGCTCACAATAAATTAACCATGCTTTTACTACAGTAATATTGCAGTAACCCTGACTGTAGTAATCATGGTTAATTTTGTGGTGACTATTTACCATGGTTTCCTACAGTAACTTCAGGTCAGCTATAGTATTTGTAGTAAAACCATACCATAACCACAAAATGTACCATCTTTTACAACAGTAACCATATGTAACCATGATATTCATGCTAAAACTGTAGTAATAATACAGGAAAACCATGTATTTTTACTATGTTTATAAATAAATCTGCCAAAAATCATGGCTAGTTTTACTATTGTAACATCATGGTTAATCTGTAGTACATGTACCATGGTTTTTGCAAAACAAAAATGGTTGCATGGTTACTACAGGTTTACTATAGTGAGACCATGACTATTTATTTAATTATAATGAATTAGTTTTTGTGGAAAATATTCTCTTGATGCAGTATCTCCAGCCTCAGTCCACTCCTTGTGAAGCTCCCCCACACATTTGAATGGCCTTTTCCTGACAATCCTCTCCAGGCTACGGTCATCCCTGCTGCTTGTGCACCTTTTTCTTCCACACTTTTCCCTTCCACTTAACTTTCTATTAATGTGCTTTGATACAGCACTTTGAGAACATCCAACTTCTTTTGCAATTACCTTTTGAGGCTTTCCCTCCTTGTGGAGGGTGTCAATGATGGTTTTCTGCACAACTGTCAGGTCAGCAGTCTTCCCCATGATTGTGAATTCAACTGAACCAGACTGAGAGACCATTTAAAGGCTCAGGAACCCTTTGCAGGTGTTTAGCTGATTAGAGTGTGACACTTTGAGCCTACAATACTGAACCTTTTCACAATATTCTAATTTTCTGAGATTCCGAATTTGGGGTTTTCATAAGCTGTAAGGCATAATCATCAAAATTATCTCAAATAAAGGCTTGAAATATCTTACTTTGCTTGTAATGAGTCTATATAATAGTTTCACCTTTTAAGTTGAGTACTGAAATTAATGAACTTTTGCACGATATTCTAATTTTTTCGAGTTTCACCTGTAGATTTTAGTATTATGATGAATACAATTGTTAAAATATGGTTACAGTAGTAAAATCATAGTCAATTTTATGGTTACTATGGGTTTACTACAAATACTCTGTAATAATAATTTTCCTATTGGATGAATTAAAGTATTGCAAGGTAGTTCAGAAAATACATTTTCATACCTGTCTTCTAAGAGGCTCAGAAAATATTGTAATGTAATGTTTTTTTTTTTTTTTTTTACAGGAGCATAAAATTAAGCTTGTAAATTACTACCATGATGTATACAATTAAAAGAAAAATATGACCATTTTCTTTCCAAATTACAGTGAAGAGAATCAGATTTATTTTGCATTAGAAATTAGCTTCATTTTCTTTATGCAAATGATAATAATAAAAGAAAATCAGGTTTATTTATTAATCCTTTTTTTTTATGTTTCCTCAAAATGTTCTTGACTTATTCGAATTACTCAAACTTTATTTCTCAGTCTACCTACAGAATAACTTCCATCAAAAATTCACCAAAAATGCTCATCAGATAATTAGCAATGCCTTCCTGAACTGCTGACTGTCAATTTTCAGAGAAACAAGTTGATGCATTTGGACCAGGATTTTTAAAAGTAGCAACAACTTCACAATACCAACAAGATATTTAAAGTTAAAATGTACATTTAGATGACACGTGAGACCCATTTTAAGAAGAAGCATAATGTAAACAAAAAAGAAAGCAGATTTCACACCAAAAAACCTCAAACCAACATGGAAGAAGAAAGATTTGAAGGCACCAGTAAAAAGTTTAGACAAATTTCTGACCAAATAAAAATCAAATCCTTAGCGGTTAACGTTCTACATATAAAACATGGGGAAAGTTATGGGATAAATTACATTCAGTAATCTGTCCTTCAAACTTAATAAGCAAATGGTTATTCTGCAAAGCAGAATAGCATTAAGTTTATAAAAAACATAAATATCTAGATTTTTTATGACACAAATTGGTTCCAATTGTGTCAAAATGAATGAGGAAATCACTGAATAGTGTCTTTAAAGCACTGGTGCTTTCAGTTTATCAAGAAGTTCATAGCAGAGAACACCCAAACTGAAGAATGCAGAGGACTTTAAACATCTATTTCCAGCATGCCCGGCCCTCCAATTACAGCAGATTAAAAGTTTGATGGGATGCCCAAACCAATTATCATCACTCCAGAGTTTCCAGAGATAAAAATATCTTGCAAGGCAGAATTTGAGATAGATGAAATTAGAGCAAGAGGAAAAAGGGAGAGAAGATTCACACACACCACAGTAACCACCCAACAAAAATAGCTTGTCTTCATGTGGCCGTTTATACCTTACTCCTGAAGAGCGGCTTTGCTCCAGGCCCGCAGTACTCATTGTAGATGAGTTTGAAGAGAAACAGGTGGAAGAGCGTGATGAGGGATGCCACACTGAACCAAAAGAGGAAGGGCAGCCCTGGATACTGTTTGGCCATGTGGTCTTCATGAGCCAAGATGGCCTTAACATGCATGGTGTGCCTCAGGTCCTGGAGGTGAGTAAGATCGGTGGAGATGTATAGCAGGGGAGTAATGGGCTGGGTCACCATCACTGGAAACATGTGACCTCGCAGCTCCGAGGTCAGCTCCACGGGCTCATTCATGCAGCCGGCTTCACAGGCGTACAGTTTCACTGGTTTCTCCTGAGGCTTGACAGATACATGTAGGAAGGGTTTGCCTTCAACGTCCTGCAACACAGCCAAATTGATAAGGTCTTTATTGTAATGAATGCCCCTCAAAGAGTAGCTGTTGTGAAGAACGTCTGGGTCAGCCTGGAACTGGAGGTGGTTTTCAGTAAACTGCAGACCGCCAAAACTAAGGACCATGCCTTGCATCATTCCATGAGTGCCTGCTGCCACAAGCACCTTACAGCCTCTTTTCTGGAAAGTCAAGTTCCAGAGGTTGACGAGCTGAAGGATCTGAGCTACGTTGGTGAGTCGCTCGGGCCACAGGTTCTCAGCATGCATGGTGGCGTGGCCGCTGAAGCAGTGGTCGGCGTAATTCAGGCTGGACTCCAGCCGTTCAAGCTCTTCTGCTGTCAGACTTTGATCTAACAGGGGTGCTGTGGAGGTGGAGAGAATGTAGTAAAGGGTGTTGTTGACCGTACGACTGGATGGAGTGTGGGCATCTGTAATCTTTCTGATCTCCACACCTGTAAAGCAACAAATGGTATACAAAGACATGAAATAAAGACTATGACACATATTTCTTTTATCAGGTTTTTAACATGCCAACAGGTTAGTAAAAGAACACGTTTAGTTAACTAATATGTATAGGTGTAAGGGTCGTGATGCAATTTTTTGACCTGATCTATTAAGTTATTAAAAATACATAAAAAATGCAAATCACAAAACAATTACTGGATACACCCCTACTATGATGAACATGTTTTTAATTTACGAGTTCAAAGTCATTTTGATATTTTTTCCTAGGGGTTCAAGTTTAAAAATGTCTAAGTGGTGTATCCATCTGGAGATAGTAAAAAATAAATAAAAGCCTCATTAACGGAATATTCTGAGTTAGAATATTGAATATTCAATTGTAAGGTTACGTAAAAATAAATAAATAAAATAAAAAACACCGAACTGAAGTGATCCACCAGCTGGGACAGTTATGTGCAGGGTTGAAGTGCATATTTTTTCTGTTATGTGGGATATTAAGGATTTTATTGTTACATCAGTGTTTCTGTCCACATGGAATGTTAATGGACTGGGGCACCCTATAAAAAGAAGGAAGGTGGTATATTTTCTTAAGCATAAATGTGAGTGTTCCTTCAAGAAACGCACCTTTCTCAACAGCAAGATAAAAAACTTGGCAGGGCATAGGATGGGCATGTGTTGTGTAGTGCTGGTTCGAGTAAGAGCAGGGGAGTCCATATTGATAAGTAAGCATTTACAAATGAAATGTCTCAAACAGATCCTAGATAATTTAGGAAGAGTAGTTATTGTTTTGGCTGAAATACAGGGGAAACATTTTATTTTGGCTAATATTTATGCACCCGACGCTGATGGTCAGAGCTTCTTTATAGATTTCGAGGGAAAGTTAGAAGCAGCTGGGATTCTTCATGATATGGGTTTGGGTGGACACTTCAATCTTTTAATGGATCCAGTCCTTGATCATAGTATTTGTGCATTAATCTCAACTCAACTTTATTTAGCATTTAAAACTACAGAGTTGTTTCAAAGTGCTTCACATTAATACAATTTAAAACATAACATTTCAAATTACCACATACAAAATTATTGGCACCCTTTTATTCAATACTTTGTGCAACCTCCCCAAGATAACAGCTCTGAGTCCATAATGCCATGTATCCGAATAAGATGTCCACAAAGATCGAGCACCATATTTAACCGTGGGCATGAGGTACTTATCGCTACGCCTCGGTGCGTCAAACACATCTCTGGTGCAAAAAAGCTCTATTTTTGTTTCGTATGACCATAGAACCCAGTCCCATTTGAAGTTCCATTAGCGTCTGGCAAATTGAAGATGCTTGAATTTGTTGTTGGATGAGAGCAGGTGTTTTCTTCTTGAAACCCTCTCAAACAACTTGTTGTGAAGTAGGTGATGTCTGATTGTAGATTTGGAGACGTTCTGACTCCAAAACCCAACTAATTAATGCAATTCTCCAGCTGTGATCCTTGGAGAATTTTTGGCCACTCGAACCATCCAGAAACAATATAGAGATGTCCTCTTTCAGGCCGATTTGGAACATCTGCAGTTGATTGGAACTTTTAATTATTGCCCCAATGTTGGAAATGGGCATTTTCAATGCATTAGCTATATTCTTATTAGGGCTGAAACAATTAAACGACGTTATTGACAACGTCGGCAATAAAAAATTGTCGACAAAAATTTGAATAGTCATTTGATCTCATTTAAGGATTGATTGAAGTGAACAAAACGGTGAGAGAGGGTAGTCTTTGACCCATTATACACTGCAAAAAATAGGTTTATGGTTTGTTTTGGCTTGTTTTCCTATAAAAATATCTAAAACTACTTTAAAACAATGTATATTTTCTTTAGCAGCTATACTGCAGAAGAATTTTTTTTTATCTGAGAAAGTTGAATATAATATTAAAAATACAAATATTTTATCATATCTAAAAATCCTTTAAAGCTGAGAAGCAGCATACAAGATATTTATACTTGCTTTTAGAGAATAGATCTTGAATATAAGTATATTTTGTCTTTTCTGAACTTGCAGAAGTATAACCAAGTGAAAAAATACTCTTGTATACAAAATACACATATTACACATTCTCTTTACGGAGTTAAACTTAATAAACTATTTTTCCCCTTTAATTCAGTGTATGTCATTTAGAGGTATTTTTAAAAGATTATTTTTTTCCTCTCTATTGTTAGTAAGCATGTTTAATACAACCTTTTAAGCAGGGGCGCAAGCTGAATAATCGGTTAAGAGCTAACAATTAATCATTGCAATAATCGCAGAATAATCGTTCTAATAATCGTTAGATTAATCGATTATCAAAATAATCATTAGTTGCTGCCCTAGTGTTTATATGTGTATGGCTCAGGCCTTGACCACTGTGATGTATGTTGGGGGTTAGTGACTGGAATGGGGATGTGGAGTTAATGGGGGTTGAAGGGGGATAATGTTTGATTATGTATATATTGTGTTTTGTGTTGTGTAATGCCCAGAATCAATAATAAAAATGCTAATCTGAAAAAAAGAAATACTGTTGGCTAGAATTTTTTTATTTCAATAAATAAATTGAAAATCGAGTGGTAGAAGTGAGGTACATGCCGATGCAATCCCTGTTAATTCAAGCCATGATTTGTATGTCAGCAGATAAAAGTTACAAAATAATACTTACATTCTCTACAATTTAACTGAACATACATCTAATTAATGCCTTGCGTGTGAAATTTCGCCAAACCCACTTTTGCCTAGACATAGCACTTGCTTGCATGAAAGTACCAAAACTTCATGGCCATGCCCACTGGCTTTGCACTTATGACTTAAACCATAGCGCCACGCTATTTAACCTGGACCTAAAATATGGCATGCTGTCATTTACCACAGACATCAGTCTCAACTTGTCCTTAAGTTTATAAAAAATCAAATAAAAAAGTACTGCACTTAAAATGGAAGACTATGGGGCAAGTAAACTGGAGGGTTTAAGATAAAAAACGTAAAGCTTGTTTGTTTGTTAAAGGTATTTCCAGGTTCAATACAAAAATTAAGCTTAATCAACAGCATTTATGTCATAATGTTGATAATTTCGACTCATCCCCTCATTAAAAAAAAAGGGGGGGAAGCAAAAGTCAGTTACAGTAAGGAACTTACAATGGAAGTGAATGGGGTCAGTCCATAAACATACACACAATTTTAAAAGTATAGCCACAAGACATAAATATTTTACATGTTAACATGATTTTACTGCAATAAAATTGCTAACCAACCTTATCTGTGTAAAATTATATCCTATATTATAACTATGTTGTCATGATGACGCAGCGTTGATAAACTCTGTAATCTGGTAGAAACTTTAATGCATTTGTCAGACCAAAATCATGTCAACATCTGTAATGTTTCTGGCTTGTGGTTATACTTTTGCAACAGTGTGCATTTTAACGTTTCTGGACTGGCACCATTCACTTCCATTGCAAGCACTTAAGTGTAAATGTAAAGGCAGAGTTTTTAATAAACAAGAAGCGAGTTTGTGTGGTAATCAAGATTATGCCAAATATGCTGTTGACTGAGCTTAACATTTGTACTGAATCTGGAACATTCCATTAAAGTACTTGTATTAATTATTCAGTAAAAAAAAAAGTGTATTACTGATCTGTTAAGTTGTCTAAAACATCTTTCTGAGTGGGGACTACTTTTTCTAAGTGGAGGAACTTCTGGTTAAGCATTCCTGATGTTATTCCTTTGGGTGGAGTTTGCTTGCTGATATTCTCGAGTTGAAAGATTGGATATAACTTTGCACAAATAAGGATGGTAAACAATTCTTTCACACCAGTCTCCTGCTAATACGGAACCTATAATATTCATGTTTTGGATATACTTTTTGAAATAGAGAAATAAATGTATGTTTTTTGTAATTAACACCATCTAATACACTTCAGTTGTATTTAACCCTGAATATTCCTTTAAAAGTGCATACAATTGTTTCCCTATTAATAAGGTTTTACTCTTAAAGAAATTAATTTTAATTTTGAAACGCATGTATAAAATCATGACCATGATCATGGGGGCTGCCATTTTAGAATCACATGACTACTCGCTTTATCACAGTAACTGCATTGTTATTGGACACTTTCACTCTTGGAATAAATTAATCATGGCTGACTGTGAATACTGAATTTCTACAATGGAATCTGACAGTAATGGAAAACTGTTGATTTGGAACGATGCTGCATCCACACTAAGTCCAAGATGACACCAGCAAAAAAAGTTACTTTAAGAATAAAATTATTCAGGTTTTCATTAAGCTACATTAATTTACTGAGTTACACCCAATCAGCTTACCCTCCCTACTTTGGGAGAACTTGTATTTCCACTTAATGGTTTCAAAATATCAAGAAGTATCAAGTGATATATTGATAATGTATGTCAGATGTCAGAGTTTGCACAATTAACTTGCCAGATGTGAAGAGATCCACCCATGCTTGCTGGTGCTCTTGCACTAATTCCTCCACATTCGATCTGAGGACATCCACCATCTCTCTCTTGACTCCTTCTCGGAGCTTGCCCAGGGTCTCATCCAGTTTCGCTCCCTCAGTTGGCTCTGAAGTGTGAATCACACTCACCACGTTTTCTGAGTAGTCCGACTTGGCAGGTACCTGGATCTTGCCGCTTAGTTTCTTGGTAGCCACCACCACAAACACAATGTCTTTCTTCATCGTGAGAACCTTACCTGAGGAGAGCACAAATTCTTTGTCTTCCACCTTCTCCACCGTGCTCCTAAACAAAGGCGACTCCACAGACACGTCCACTGAAATCCCGTGGTCCGTAGGGTTTGATATGTGAATCCTCTGAAGATAAACATTGGGTCGGCTGCGATGAGCGATGATTTCCTCTCGTACAATGACACAATCACGAGGTGACTGAAAATTACCTGTCAGAACACAGCGGGATGATAGCACAGAGCCTTTTCTGTGCCACAGCATCATAGCCCGTGCCTCCAAGCGTGTTCCTGGCATCTGCAACTGTACTATTGGAGAATAGTCTGTTTGGTGAACCGGCGCAGACCCAGGCTGTGAAGATGAAGCTACCCAGAGTTTATTAGAGTCCACGTCAATCAGAAAATATCCATTACCTACCACAAACGGTACTGATTGTTTTGTCTGCGGGGTAGAAAGCATTCCCTCCCCTCGGTCAACCAGTGACTGCCACCTTTGAATATCAGTCTGCAAACACACACCTGCAGCACCGCCTGACTCCCTGGAGATGCTTAGAAACTTCAGAAACCCATCTGAGCTTGAATACCAGTAGAAAATAAGGAAGAGAAGTAATCCAACCAAAACACGTCGGGCCCAGCTGCTGGAGAGCAATCCAGGAAGGCCTTTTAATCTCTGCTGAAGCCACATACTCTGTCTTCTGCTCAAGACGTCCTTTGCTGGATTGCACATGAACTGCTGCTGTAGTCCTCAGTGCGGGTGATCTCTATATGGGTCATCAGCAACTTCCTTATAGCTGGGAGTGGCAAACAGCTCTGACAGGCATAGCAGTATTATCTTAGCAAATTTCACATTAAAAACCACAGAAACAAGAGCAAAAGACTGTTAAGTGTGGCAAATGTTCAAGTTATTTCCTCTTCTTTCACACAGAATACTTTCTGACACAAGCAGCACACATATTGTTTCGAGCGTATTCAGTCTTTGACTTTATCCGTTACTTTTATGTATAATGAGTTTGTGTTTATGTGCCGTATTTGCAATGTTGTCATGCTAGTCAACTGACTAGCCAACACATTTCTTCTCACCCAGCTCGCGCTGACTCGTCAAGATTTACTTTGTCACGTCGGAGCAACTTCTACGTCGCCTATTCGTGTTTGCGTGATGGAGTCTGTTTTGTAGGTGTTTAATTATCTTATTTTATTTCCAGTACATACTTATCACCTCTCAACCAGCTGAGACCTCTGCTGTTTGTGGAAAAAACGAAGCTGCCGTAAAAACACCGAAAGCGTCGTAGTTCAAGACCTATTGTAGGTTCGTGTCTAGAAGGGAGCCGCCGTGCTGGGAACGTCTCGCGAGAGTAAAAAGTTTTGTTAATAAAGTTAAGCGTATGTTAAGGTTTAGGGGTAGACTTATAGTTAGGGTTGAGTTTAGGGGGAAAAGGTATGTGTTGGGTGTCTGTCGGACTCCAAAAACGCGTTGAACACCGTGTATAAAAGTGGCATGTGACTCTCGCGAGACGGTTCCCTTCTAGACAGGATCCTGGAAGTGCTCTTCATATCGCTGTTCCACAATCAGTTACAAACAGGCTGTTTGAAGTCATTGAACCGCAACAGTTGAAAGCAACACAGATTCTGGATCGGTTTGTGAGACTAAATGACAGCAAAACAGTTTTACGACATTAGTGGTGGTAACTGCTGCTTGTCACGTTTGAATAATAACACATACAAAGCCTACCTATGTATTTTTATAAAGTTACACTCACGTTAGTATGCTGGTAAATATTTTTTGTGTGGAAATCTGCTACATGGGATTCTTAAATATTATTCATCCAATAATCACTCCAAAATCACCTTTTCACATTTTTGTTTTTATTCCTCCACTATTTCTGATAATCCTAACGTTATTACACATTTTGTATGAATTAATACATTCTTACAGAATGTTTGTTAGTTTTTAAAGTATTCATATAGTCAGAAATTACTAAGCAGAGATGGGCCACTTCTATTACTATTAATAGGAGATGCTGGAACGCTCAACCAAGGAGCTTTGAGCGCCCAACAGTCAACAGATGTAGAACGGAAGTCCCGCCTTACGGTTAAAGGAGCCTTTTAGATACAGAAATCACCTGTCAATCAACTCTAGAACGCGCATTAGCCGGGAAAATTGCGTTTTTTTAAAGCTTAATATGAGGTAACGAATCACAATTTATGATACCAGTATTGTCAGATTTTATTGCTGATTTGAAATGTGTTCTTTTATTGTAATCTTGACCAACCGTTTTTTATGTTTCGGTCTTTCTCCATTCAAGTAGATAGGAGCTGTACTGGCATGAATGGAAATAACCTCCCGAGAGCCAAACATGGCCGACAGTGAAGTGACTTGCTTGAAAACTTTGATATAGTCCAGTTTCTTCGCAATACTTACGTTATTTATGAAAAATTGGACTAATTAAATTAATTCCACGCAAGTCAAAATTGTGATTTGAAATCAGCCTCACCTTTTGTAAACAATCTTCTTTGGAGTTGGTCAACAATGTAATTCTGTAAGGTTTATGTCGAAGGTTAAATTCAAATTACGTTTTTGTAAAAGGCTTTATTTTAATTGGAATTTAGATTAAGAACATTGTATCTTTTTTTCATAGATATTAAACATTTCATAAATGCATTTTGAACAATTAAAAACCAAGAAAATGACATATTTTATTTGTTATAATGAGATATCGCCTGAGCCAATTTTATCATTGGATTTCTTTTGTTATTGTGCCTTTTACTGTCATACATTACGTACATATGTATTGTGTTATTTCTTTGTAATTCCATTTGTACATAACTAACGTGTATATTGGTTAATGTTCTGCAATAAATAATAATGATAAAAAAATCTGTTAAAGGAATATTCTGGGTTCAGTACAAGTTATGTGGAATCATCAGTGTTTGTGGCATACTATTGATTACCAAAAAAAAAAAAAAATTGGACTCTTCCTTCCTTTTCTGAGAAAACAAACAAACAAAGAAATCGAGGTTAGTGAGGCACTTACAATGGAATTGAATGGAGCCATTTTTAATGTGAAGCTTATAAGTTCATAAAAGCATTTACATTCATTCTTCTGTTTAAACTTGTGTATTATTTAAGCTGTAAGTTGTTTAAGACATGGTTGTTTTAGGGTTTACAGCCTTATGTCATCATGGTCACAAAGTTATCAAATTGGAAATAATTTTACAAAGAAAAGGTTAGTACGCAGTTTTTTTTCACACTGAAATCATGTTAAAGGAAAGGCTAATCCAAACATGAAAATTCTCTAATTATTTACTCACCCTCATGTCATCCCAGATGTGTATGACTTTCCTACATCTGCTGAACTAAAATTATGATTTTTTAGAATAATATCACATTTGAATCCCTAAGACTCCAGCGGTTAAATCAATATCTTCAGAAGTGATATGATAGCTGTGAGAAACAGATCAATATTTAAGTACTTTTTTGCTATAAATTCTCCTCTCTGCTCAGTCAGGCTCCACTTTACTTTCACATTCTTCTTTTTGTATTTTTGGTTATTCAAATTCTTCATGCATACACCCCCTACTGGGCAGGGAGAAGAATTTCTAGCAAAAGAATAAATACAAAATTATGTTTCTCACCCACACATATCATATCACTTCTGAAAATATGGATTAAAACAATTGAGTAGTATGGATTACTTTTATAATACCTTTATGTGTGTAACATTTTGGCACCCATCCACTAGCACTGTATGGACCTACATAACTTAAATATTCTTCTATTAATCATAATTTGTGTTCTGCAGAAGAAAGAAAGTCAAACACACCTGGAATGTCATGAGGGTGAGTAAATGATGAGAGAATTTTCATTTTTGGGCGAACTATCCCTTTTAACATCCCTTTTGTGCGCTTAGGCTATACTTTTGAAACAGAGTATTTTAACCTCCATTCACTTCCACTGCAAGAGCCTCACTGCAATCCAGATTTTATTTAAAACAAATTTGTAGAAAAGGAGGGACGATTCAAAATATATATTTCTGTGTAACCAACAAATCGTGTTGATTAAGTTCAACTTGTATTCGGAATATAAACCCGGAATATCAGCTTCACTGATTGAAATAATGCTTTCGATTTTAAATAGGTTGCTATGAATATTGAATGTATTGTTGATGTTGGTGCTGCTGCTGATGACATCTTCACCTCTCCGTTATTTTTAAGCATGACTGGTTTTTCAGGGGGTAATGGAGATGTACACTTCCTCTGTGACGCGTGGTCAATGATCTTGTTGTGGGCTGAAATCGAGGGGTGGGGAAAGGCAGAAGTGTAATTTACAATTCCATTTCTCTAGAGGAAAGGCCTGATTTCAACAGTCATCGACGGCTCGTTGTTATTGCTGAGGTCCAAGTATGAGAAGACCAGCTCTGATCTTTCTTTCGTGTTTGTTTACACTGTTTTCCCCGCTTCTCTGTCATCAGCAGGGATCGATCCCCGAGGGTAAGACAACGATTTCAGTTTATCAACATCATAGATAACCGCTTCTGTACTTGATACTGTAACACACTGCTGCTGTGTTACAATGATTTATTTAAATGCTTCGTTGCACTAATTTTATATGCACTCGTTAAAGTTAGCCGGACATTACGGAGCCCCGTGCCGCTGACGTGGACCATTCATGCAGACATAACATCCGCGTGAATCCGTGCAGGAGCAGATATCTGAGTTTGGAATTATGAATGACTGCTAAAAGTACACAAATCACTGCAAAATGTTTACTTAAGGTCGCAAATTGTAGCTGCGAAAAGGCGTCAACATAACCGTGCAACAAAATATGTTTTTACGCAGTTTTCTCGCTAAATGTGACCAGGAATGCGTTTATTGCATAACAAGAAAAATCAGATGTAAATATGATTTCATAGAAACCGCCTTTTAAAAGGACATGTAACATGTAAGAATCTAAGAATGAGCTTTCAAGCAACACGTTTTAAACACACGGAATTCCAGTCAGGAGAAGAAAGGGGACGTGGAATACCTATTAGACAGTGTTCTTCCAGAGGAATCGAGCAGCTGTGGACATGTTTGACAAATATTTGCTGCATTTACTTTAACACTGACTTGAGTTTTTCCTCACTATCAGGAGACCTTCTAGTGCTGACTGTAGCCACACAGGAGACTGATGGCTTCAGGCGTTTCATGAGATCTGGACGACACTTCAATTACACCATCAAGGTGCAGCACTTTCTCAAAAATTTGTCATATATATATATATATATATATATATATATATATATATATATATATATATATATGGGTGATTCTCCAACTACAGGCACTTTTGTGTCCTTGGCCTTTTTTTGTAAATAAATAAACAAACAAATGCACAATTACATTGTCTTTATGAAGTTCATGCTCCATCATCCTAGTAACCACCAAATCTGGCCCCTGTTTTCTTTTAAAAATGCTTTTGCAAGGCTGTTTATTAGCAGATTTAGCAGTTTTATGCTTGTCCCCAGCCCAGACTGGCCCTCTTTGAATGTTAAAAATGTATATTAAAGGATCGATTTAATTTTTTTTTTTAACATGTTTGTCTTAAGGACTAATAAAATAATATCATACAATAGAAATTCCATATGTATATCACAATTTTAAACTAATTTTGGCATAAAATAAGTCTGTCCCCAGGTTTTCCGTCATTTCCACCTCCCTCAACAAAATCCACCTTAATACATCCACCTTAAATATTTTATTTACTTGGTAACCATGGCAATATTAGTGAAATGATGTATTGGTTGAAGATGAAACTTCAGGCACATGTGCTCTTTAGTACAAGAAAATAAAATCAAGGTAACTCAAGCTTTTATACAGAGTATTTTTATTCAGCGTCATTTCCATCGTGGCTGTAGTTTGGTTGAATTATGTACAACAAATATGAAAATAATGTATTTATGTTTATTATGAGTAAACAACATGCTAAGTCTAAAAGTAGCTAAGCATGACATGAGGGTGTGCTAATATTGCAGAAAAACTGCTAAAATGTCATTTCCACCTCCGTCATTTCCACCTCTGAGAAATTACAGGCGTAGCTTTGGACATGATATACATGCCATTTTTGTGTGCTATTTTTGTGTTCTCATGACATATTTGTGCTTTTGGACTGAGAACTTTATATAGCACCATTCCAGTACACGCTATATGTATTTTTATGTATTTATATTTATATTTAAGATAAATATAAATAAGATAATATAAATGCCAAGTCGGTGGCCAAGAAGTCACAGGAATACAGGGACAGAATAAAAGCTGATCCAGTTAAATATCAACAGAAATTAGAAAAAGACAGGGAAAGATATCACAGGAAAAAAGAAAGAGGAATAGTGAAACCAATCTTAGAGGTCTCCAGTAAGGAGAAGGAAAGAAAAAGAAAACAGTGGAAGATAAATCAGCTGAAACCGACGACGACGTATAGCCACTGCAAGCGCTGTGTATACTGTTCAATTTATACATGTTAAATAATAAAATACATGGTTAAAAATATTTTGGACTGGCAATTTAAGGAAAAATTAACAGAAACAATCTTTCCATCATTAACCGTCATTTCCACCACTTTCCACCACTACACAGTTTTTAAGTAAAAACATAAGAATAACAAATGATGTGGATCTAAATGTATTTTAAATCAAGTATTAATAGTTCATTACTTACAATATATGTGTGAGTGACTTTAAAAAATAAACATAGACCTGAGCAAAAATGAAATGCTGTAGGTAAAAATCCCAACTCGTGGCAACTCGTGGCATTTAGCAACTTTAAATGAAAATGTATTAAGTTCATGAAGTATTAAGATTTATTTTGTTACATGATTAGGTAGCCACTGATGTTGTTGACTGATACATAATCTTATATAATCAGTTTTACAATATTATATTGTAATAAAATACATAAATTGAAAAGTGGTGGAAATGACATCTTTGAAAGCTCTTCAGAAAAACTGTTAAAAATAATAATATTCCATGGAATTCTAAAACTGCCCACTATTATATTGTGTTAGAAGACAAATTAATGAAGCTAGGAAGATTGTTTTAAGTGTGTTTTAAGAGTGAATTTTCCATAAACTCACAGTGCCAAAAGTGCTCCTAGTTGGAGAATCACCCATATATATATATATATATATATATATGTGTATGTTTATATACACTCACCTAAAGGATTATTAGGAACACCTGTTCAATTTCTCATTAATGCAATTATCTAATCAACCAATCACATGGTAGTTGCTTCAATGCATTTAGGGGTGTGGTCCTGGTCAAGACAATCTCCTGAACTCCAAACTGAATGTCAGAATGGGAAAGAAAGGTGATTTAAGCAATTTTGAGCGTGGCATGGTTGTTGGTGCCAGACGGGCCGGTCTGAGTATTTCACAATCTGCTCAGTTACTGGGATTTTCACGCACAACAATTTCTAGGGTTTACAAAGAATGGTGTGAAAAGGAAAAACATCCAGTATGCGGCAGTCCTGTGGGCTGAAAATGCCTTGTTGATGCTAGAGGTCAGAGGAGAATGGGCCAACTGATTCAAGCTGATAGAAGAGCAACTTTGCCTGAAATAACCACTCGTTACAACCGAGGTATGCAGCAAAGCATTTGTGAAGCCACAACACGCACAACCTTGAGGCAGATGGGCTACAACAGCAGAAGACCCCACCGGGTACCACTCATCGCCACTACAAATAGGAAAAAGAGGCTACAATTTGCAAGAGCTCACCAAAATTGGACAGTTGAAGACTGGAAAAATGTTGCCTGGTCTGATGAGTCTCGATTTCTGTTGAGACATTCAGATGGTAGAGTCAGAATTTGGCGTAAACAGAATGAGAACATGGATCCATCATGCCTTGTTACCACTGTGCAGGCTGGTGGTGGTGGTGTAATGGTGTGGGGGATGTTTTCTTGGCACACTTTAGGCCCCTTAGTGCCAATTGGGCATCGTTTAAATGCCACGGCCTACCTGAGCATTGTTTCTGACCATGTCCATCCCTTTATGGCCACCATGTACCCATCCTCTGATGGCTACTTCCAGCAGGATAATGCACCATGTCACAAAGCTCGAATCATTTCAAATTGGTTTCTTGAACATGACAATGAGTTCACTGTACTAAAATGGCCCCCACAGTCACCAGATCTCAACCCAATCGAGCATCTTTGGGATGTGGTGGAATGGGAGCTTCATGCCCTGGATGTGCATCCCACAAATCTCCATCAACTGCAAGATGCTATCCTATCAATATGGCCAACATTTCTAAAGAATGCTTTCAGCACCTTGTTGAATCAGTGCCACATAGAATTAAGGCAGTTCTGAAGGCGAAAGGGGGCCAAACACAGTATTAGTATGGTGTTCCTAATAATCCTGTAGGTGAGTGTATATATATATATATATATATATATATATATATATATATATATATATATATTAATCACATGAGCAAGAGTGCTATATAGCCCTACATCAGCACTGCTGTGATTCAGCTGCAGGCAGAGAGCCGGAGGTAAACACATCAGTGATGATTTTTTGCCATATAGCACAAGTTGTGAGTGTGATATTGCTTGTATACAAGAGTTCAATGAACATGTAAATAAAAAATAAATTAGGAAAAACTGATTACGGTCATTAAAACGCATTTGTGCATGGAACTACTTTATTATGCAATGATCAGAATCTGCCGTGGCTGGTTCAGACCAAATGATGTGTCCAAGCCTTTGTTAGTAATTAAAAAATGTCACTTCAGAAATAGTATCACGGCTTGTGCTGTTTCGAACAAGTTATTTGATAAACAAGGATGAATGTGTGTGTGTGTGTGTGTGTGTGTGTGTGTGTGTGTGTGTGTGTGTGTGTGAGCGAGCGAGAGAGAGAATGAGAGAGAGAGATGGGGTGTGTGCAGTCACCTGTTGCCACACCCAAGCAGAGATGCTGTCAGCTTTTTGAAGATCAGCTTTCTCAGTGGTGAAATTGCATCCAATCAGGGGTATTCTTCTCTATTTCACGGTAGCCGGTGTGCAAGAGTCATTCCCTATTGAAATGCAATGTCCTCCACCATTTTAAATGTATCAAATGTGAAATCTCCGATAAGAGGTAAGCACCTTGAGTTTGTGTAATTAAACAGTCTGTTGTGTCTCTCAGCTGTGATGAGCCTTAATGCTGATGTTGTTCGTTTAAAGCCGTTTAAAGCTATTTCCTAGCTTTAGAAGTGTAGTAGTAATATGAACGATCACGGAGCGCTGTTGTATGTAAACACTGACTAACGGAATCACTTCACATCACCAGCTGGCTCATTTTACACACAAAAAGTATCTTTTGCCACCATCTGCTGGCTAACATATGTAATGTAAAAAAAAAAAAAAAATGTAAAAAGAGATACATAGCCTACATTAGTTCTTAACACATATGCACTGCTCTTACACTTTAGTTTAAGATGCGGAACACAAGCGGAGTGATACACACATTAAAGCATCCGAGTGCTGATTGTTTCAGACCATCAGTGCTCATGGAACGTCTCTCGTCCAATCTGATTTGAGGATTGGAACTAACTGTTGTGTGTATGTATGTATACAGTAAGTTTTAGGCACTTGTGAAAAATGTTGCATAGTGAGGATGTCTTCAAAAATAATGAAATAAATAGTTTTCATTTATCACTTAATGTCATGCAAAGTCAAGTAAACATAAAGCTAAATCAATATTTAGTGTGACCACCTTTGTCTTTAAAACAGCACCAATTCTCCTAGGTACACATGGACACAGTCTTTATTGGTTGTTGTCAGATAGGATGTTCTAAGCTTCTTGGAGAATTCGCCACAGTTCTTCTATCTATTTAGGCTGTCTCAATTGCTTGTGTCTGCATCGGTTGTAGGACTTCTTGTTCTTCTTCAACTCGGTTCTATTTGCAAAGGCAATGTTGAAATCTAAAATGGATATTTCCTACTGATAATCTAAAGGCAGAATATATAAAATTACCATTTTAAGACACATGTTTTTGTGAAAAATATAATGTGCCTAAGACTTCTGCACAGTACTGTGTGTGTGTGTGTGTGTGTGTGTGTATGTGTATGTGTATGTATATATATATATATGAGATCAAGCTTTTGACACTTAGGACAGTTGAGGGAATTGTACAGAACTTACACAGGGTGCAAACAATCATTGATGCTCAAGAAGACAACAAACTACAATATGCATACTTTGTGTAATTATCTGTAATGTAGAAAAAAAAAATCTCTTATATTTTTAATTCTCATAATAGATTACGAAAGGGGTGTGAACATTTGAGACAGAAGTAAATGCAAAAGTATCTTCGCAACTATATATCCTGTTTAATAAACCTTCGATGAATGGGTTATCAGCTGACTTCCTTTTCTTCAGATTTCTATCTTGTTTCTGAACAGCAATCTAAATTGAGCAATTCTGTGATTTGGCTCCTTAATTTTGGGGAATTTTGTGGTTATGGTTTTACTACAAAAATCATTGTTTAAGTATGGTTACGGTCGTAAAGCCATGGGTAATCTTCATAAGACGCTATTGCTATTGTAAACCAAAAATCATTGCAAGGGAACATAAAAGTTTTTGTGAGAGAAAGCAAAACCATTGAATGGGAAAGCAAATAATATAAAATAAATAAATAAATCCCTCTGTGCCCTCTAAGATGCTCCTTTAAAATATGACCCTAACAGTGACAGTTTTTACGAGATTCACCCAATTGGACAGTTAAAGGTCTATAATCTACAGACTGAAGCCTCACATTCCTTTGCTGTTTTTTTAGGCCCTCGGGAGGGGTGAAGCATGGCAGGGTGGAGATTACATGTCACCTTCTGGTGGTGGACAGAAAGTGCGCTTGCTGAAGTCTGCTCTGGAGGAGATACAGGAGGAGAACAAAATCATTCTATTTGTGGATTGGTAGTTATCTCTTCCTTTTATATCAGTAAATGCTGTATATTGACTATTAATTTTCCCGGATTTGGTTGGAATTTCAAGTATCAGTCTCAGTCTTTGACTTGGACTTTCCACAGCTACGACGTGATCTTTTCTTCTGGTCCAAAAGAGCTGCTGAAAAAGTTTCAGCAGGCCAGACACAAAGTTGTGTTTTCTGCTGAGACTCTGATCTGGCCAGACCGTCACCTGGAAGACAAACATCCGCACGTCAGGGAAGGGAAGAGGTTTCTTGGAGCAGGAGGTATGTATCAGTCTCTGTTCTGGTATTAAGGGTTTTAGCAATATTTAGAGGGAACCTAACTGAATCATGGAAACCCAACAAAATGTAACATGCCAAAATAGCTTTTTACATAATAAAATATTAAACACTAACAAGTCCCTTTTATATTCGTCTTGCACAAAGACACATAAAATTAAAACTTAATTTTAATATTTACTCTCCCTGTCAAGTCCCATGCAAAGCATTTTGGGAACTACAACTCCTCTGCCCAGTTTCAGTTAACCAAAAAATATATTCATGTTGTCCCAACACAAATGGATTAAGTAAAATGGACACATTTTTTGTTGTTGAATCAACTCAAAAAAATAATTTAAGCTCCTATAGTTATAAGAGTTTTTGTTTTTTGAGTAATACGAGTAAAACTGACAATAGTGAAAGTTAAAAGTTTGCGTAGTTTTGAGTTCTACATGAAAGTTTATTGCACATTTATTCATTAATGGGTGAATCTAACCAATTAATGTCCAGGTCATATTTCAATTGTAAAATCACAGGAATCAAAAGTCAAAATGTTTTGAGCTGTGACATTATTTTTCTGACAATTCAGTACATTTGCCTCAAAATTGTCATTGCTGTAATGCGTACTGTAAAATGAAAATGACAATCGTCCTGTATGGACACAATGATTTTCTTTTTTGAAATTCACATAATTTTTTTTGTTGATTCATATATACACAACAAAGAAAAACCCAACACATTTACAACAATTCAAAAGTTCACATTCAACCCCCACTAATATCCCTCCCCAATATTCAACCCCACACCGACCCCCAACGAACACCCTGTGGTCACACATAATAACACACAAACAACAACAACAAAAAAGAAAGTAGAATTAACACACATTATTAAGCTAAACTACACTCTCCACATCCGTCCATGAGAGTCCCTCCAAAATGCTAAATAATTGACCCATTTCTTAACAAATAAGCCCCAGCCTTCTACTTGCCACCTCCTCGAAAGCTGTCACCCTCCCCATTTCCACACATCACTCTGAAAATGAGGGCACTCTATCCGACTTCCAACGCTTTAAAATAATTTGCCTGCTAGTCATGAGACTGTCAGTACCCAATTTTTATGTGATTATCCCCCAAATTTATGACCACCCCATCACCCAAAATACAGAGTCTGGGACAAAGTAAAATGTGAGTGCCCAAAATGTCACACATGCAACTCTGAACCTCGAGCCTATACAATCTCGAGGGTGTCCAATAGAATCTATGTAATATCTTGAATTGCATAAGGCACACCCTTGCATCTTTCTCCCATAATCTCTTGATAGAAGTAGAGCGGGTCGGCTTCTAATCGCAGGGTTGGTGGTTCGAATCCCGGGCCACACGACTCCACATGCCAAAGTGTCCTTGGGAAAGACACTGAACCCCAAGTTGTTCCCAATGGCATGGGTTAGCACCTTGCATGGGTTTATGAATGTGTGTGTGAATGGGTGAATGAGAAAAATGCACTATATAAGTGCTATTTTATACACTGATGCCTCATGACCTTTCCAAAAGCAGTAATCACCTCTCCCAGAGTATCTGCCACTTTAGGGCGGTGTGTGCTACTCCCCAAAATAATACAGAGCCAGGTGACTCAGCTGTAAATACCAATAGAACTGTGATCTGGGAATCTCAAAGTTTTGAACCAAATTTTCAAAAGATCTAAACGCTCCACTCTCCACAATCCACTCTGACAAGCAGAAAGGGGACCTTTCAATACTTAATTTAGGGTTCAGCCATATGCTCGAGGCAACATTTAAATAAATGGCTGAATTAAACACTCTGGACACTTTTGTTCATACCGCGTGCAAATGCAATATAAAGGGCTGTGACTTAACTTCTCCGGTTAGTTTAATAAAAAGGCTTTGTATTGGCAAAATAGGGGCAAGAACTTCCTGTTCAATACAAAACCAGGTAGGGGCTCTCTCAGGTGGAAGCGACCAATGAGCCAAATGCCTGAGACCGAATCCATAATAATAAAACAAAATCTTGGCTATGCCTAGCCCACCTTTGTCAATCAGCCTACGTAACTTCTTAAAATGTAATCTGGGATGTTTACATACCAAATGAAGGACTTCACTATACTATCAAATTGCTTAAAATAAGAGAGGGGGACATCTACAGGCAGAGATTGTTATAAGTAGTTACATTTTGGAATGCAGTTATTTTTTATAACATTAAATTCCCAATCATAGATAAATGTAATGAAGCCCACCTGCCCACATCGCTCAAACCTTTTTAATAAGGGGTCAAAATGAACTGTTAACTAAATCAGACAAATTTGGTGGGAATAAAATGCCCAACAACGTAATGCCCTTTTTTGGCCACTTGAAGGCGCCCAGCTGGAAAGCCGTTACTGGGCAGTACGTTGGCAGAGCCAAAACATCAGATTCCTTGAATCGATCATGTTTCTCTCTTGTCGAATTCGCAAAGTCTGGGAACAAGACAATGCTGTGGTTCTTCCAAGAAAGCCTTCCTTTACTCCTCGCCTCGCGTAACACAAGATCTTTATCGAATGATCCCAGAAATTTGGCCAGAATTGATCTGGGCCTGTCTCCATCAGCAGATCTCCAAACCAGGACTCTGTGAGCTCGATTTTGTTTTAGAATACCAGTCTCCAGCTTTTGTCTTATGTCAAGCAGACTATGGAAGAGCTCATCTAGGAATTTTACCATATCTCGGCATTCTTCATTCTCAGGAATTCCAACAATTCGGACGTTGCTTCGCCGATTATGATTCTATAAATCTTCCAACTTTTCCCAGACACATTGCAAATCTGCCTTGGTCGCTAGAAGGGTTAGCAGTTAATGCCCTCTCCGATGACTCCAGTTAATCTATCTGTTTCTCGAAGTCTCCGATTCTTGTAACCAACTCAGAGAATTTTGCCTCCATGGCAGCAATAGATCGACATGTTACAGCAAGATCCTCCAAGTCCTTCGTCAGCATTATCAACATGCTGGACAGTTGATGCTGAATTTCTCCTGCCGCACCGTACAAACTGAGTCCCTGGTCTGCGGCTTGAGCACGTAAGTGTCTTTTAATCTCTCCAGAGCCTGAGGATTTTGAATTCTTTGAAATATATTGTCTTCACAGAACAGTTATGAAACCGAGTGCATCGAACCTCACTGGTTAATGACACAAAAAGTATTAAAAACTAGCAAAGTGCGCAGAGCTCGCCGTTCACACGTCCGAACCCTCGCATGGTGCCACGCAACTCCGAAATTCTCATAAATTAAATTATAGTTAATGAATACTATCATGATAAATATGTACAAATTATTTTGCAATGAAAGTGGGAAATTTCCTCTTTCTGTAACCTTTCTGTTTAATGAGGAATTATTAATGAAACGCTTTTTTAAATTTTTTTCACATTACACTAAGTGACAGGTGAGTGAGTGTGTGTGTGTGTGTATTTGTACGTGTGTGACTTCATTGTCATGAAATAATGCCTACGAATTCATCCTTATTGAGCATTAAGTGTATTATGCGTATGGGGATTTCAAGGGGATGTATAGCAATTAATACATTATTACTTTTAATAATGGAACTTATCAAGTAGGGTGGATAGAATGTATCGAATTTGATGTTGCTCATAACTGCTCATACAGTAGCTAATCAACTAGCAATAAATAAATAAACTTCTCTTTTAGTTTTAAGAAAAAAAAATTATCTCTGAGAAAGTTCCAGAAATGTTCATATTAATAAGCTGATGTAAGATAACAGCTGTGAAATAATCAATGTATATTTTAACATCTTTATTCCCCTCTGTGACCATTCTAATAAACATATGTTGCATATTTTCATGGCTACTGGTTAAATCTTCTGTTTCAAGAAATCCTTGTGCATTGTAAAAAATTGTTACCTGCAATAATTGCCTTTTTAGGTAGAAAACCTTTTTGTTAGATTTCGTTAGACGAAGCACAATTTTTAGGCTAACATTTTTTCAGTGTGTACAATGAAAAAGGTTTTGTCAGGTAACCTAAAAATGTGCTTCATGTGGTAACACATGAATAAATAACTGGTTTAACTGGTAAGTTCGACCAAACAAAGAATTTGTAATTGGTTAGATCAAGTAGAAGTCGATCCATAAATTGCATTTACCACTTTTTTTCTTTTTTTCTGTAGGCTGATTCAAATTTAACACTGGACCTTTTATGTCTAGGTTTCATTGGCTATGCACCCAAACTGAAAGAAATGCTCTCTGAATGGTCAGGAAAGGACAGTGACAGCGATCAACTGTTTTACACCAAGATATACATCAACCCAGAGAAAAGAGTAAGTGTTTGTGCAGAATTATTATCATTATTTTTATTTATTTTTACCTACCCATGTGGTTTCATAAAACTTTATAGCCCTGTTCCAATTCTGTTTTCAGATTGCACATTTATGTTTATGTTCACAGTTTTCAGCCATGGCACATATTAAACGTGTTTACGTTGCATTTTGACATTTTCTTCCCTTTCATTTCCTCTTTAGAAATCTATAAATGTAACTCTGGACAACAAGTGCCGATTGTTCCAGAATCTTCATGGAGCTCTTGGTAAGTGTATCGTTTTGTGCACTTACAGCCTGTTTTGTAAGGTTAAATTGGATACTACATATATTCATCTGTAAAGTCTTTAAGGAAGCCAGATTCTACTAGCATCAGCTTTCGTGAAAAGCTTCCCGTTTGATGTCTTCCAAAGTGCAGCGTCAGTATAGTTCTTGCCCTGAGACCTGCTGGGAAATTTCCTCTTTCTGTAACCTTTCTGTTTAATGAGGAATTACTAATGAAATGCTTTGCTGAAGGTCTCAAAATGCTGATTGGTTTCAGATGTGTTTCTCTTTGGGTTTGGGTCTTCTGCTCAGCGGGCAGCTGTAGTTTTGACTCACAGCCAGATTGTGGGTGGAGAGTGAGTTTCCCAGTTGCCTGTAATGGCACTTGTAGCTGGAATGTTAGAGCTCACTGTAAGGTGTGCCTGCATGCACATACACATCCCAGCAGGATGTGACAGTCCAGGTGTACCACACTGCAGCTATAATTTGGTTAAAAGAAAATAACGTACATTCTGACTGGGAGAGCCTATTACGGCACCATAAATATTTAGTTATGCTGTCATTTGTAAGAAATTGATCACCACAAATTAAACATGGGTTTTGTTGTTTCTGTAACAGACATTTTTGAGTATTACTTTGTCAAAAGTCTTCCAAGGGCAAATTGGAATAGGTTATCTGTAAGGCAAACTGTTCAGTAGTGTGACAAGGCAGATGAGGAATGAGGATCTAAATGCAGCTTTTAATTAAACAAAAGATAAACAAGGTAACTCAGAATAAAAGGAAACACAAGACAGGGAACCAGGCACACAGAACATGACAACACACGTGAAGACTGACCAAGAAACCAGGGTATACAAGGGTTTAAATACACAAGGACAAACAACGGAACGAGGAACACCTGGGGAAAACAATCAGGGGAAAACCAATCATCAAAATAAACTACAAAGGACTACAAAACTAACAGGAATGGGGAACTAAACAAGAATTTCAAAATAAAAGTCTAAGCACAAAACTGGGGAATATGTGACCGTTAGTGCACTATGAACACT